>NC_055996.1:10234789-10556664 GCF_018446385.1 Zingiber officinale | reverse complement strand
GAGAAGAGAGTGGGGAGCTAAGGATTGTGTTCCCCCAAATCCCTTGGTGGATTAAGCAGACCCACTAACTAGTCACTCAAAAGTAGAAACATTTCTAAATATAAACATAACGAATCACTATGCTTGTACATGTAGACTAATGAGCATGGAGATCGACATGCTCCACTTCGCTCATCATGACTAAAAGGAACAGTCTTAGCTCTGATACCATATTAAATTAATAACTAGTCATTTTGGGATGGAATAAGCTTCGCCCCAATTTAACAAAATGGCTTTCCAACTCCAACAACATTTCTTTGCTTAGTGATGACAGTTAAATCGCTTTTGTTTCTAAACCAGCAAACATAAGGAGGCACACTTTCTGCTGTTCAGATGATTTCTCACAAGAATTAAGTAAAACATTTACATAATAACTGAAGGATGCTTGCTTACCATTCGCTGCCTTTGTTCCAGACGTAACTTCTCTTCATTTGCCTTCCCATACTCCCCATTTTCTAGATGCCTCTGATCTGGTCGAAGTCTCGAATCTGTAGGTGGGAGTTTCTCCTTGATCCATAAAAAACCATTTGCATCAGAAGCATTAGAAAGAGTAATGCACAAGTAAAAAACTAGCAACACATGTTCTAAACTGATACCTGCAGCTCAGAAGTTAACTCGTTGAGTGTGATTGCAAATGATGTCAAGTTGTATCGTGTTGGATCAGTAGAAGGGTCACTCCTTTTCCATAGCAAACAAGCATTTTCAGTAGGAATAGCAGCCTTGTTAGAAACATCATCTTCTTTATAGTAATATATTCTGTCATCCCATTTTCCAATTAAAGATGCGACTTTGGTCTTGTTTGTGTCCTCAACAAATCCTACCACCTATGTAATAGTTAGATTGTTTCATGTATGGTCTTAGAAGTTGAAAGCAAGGCCAAATGCAAAGTAGTTTTCTTCTTACTTGATGAGGATTTCGATCTAGAAGAGACTTCTCCTTAAATCTGAGTTGGCATGAAAACATTCTGTTTCCTTTTATGTTCATGATTCCATGGTGTTCACAGTAAAGTTTGCCAAATATGAGATTATAGATGGTGGTTGTGACCTAGGATATATAAATCCAAATTATAATGAAAAACTTAAGCTGATAAGATTACATGAGAATGCCAGGTTAACAGACCTTGCTCCACTGGAATATCTCGCCATCATCAAATTCAAGGGTCAAAATGCCAACAGGATCGAGCTGGATAGATTGCCCCCAGAACTTTGAGGTAAGGTTGCTATCCCCCCAAAACTTCCAACCTTTGCCTTCGCAGTGGCAGGCAATGAGCATTGGATGATGGCTAACCTAGAAATTAAAATGATGAAGAAGATCATATCCAATTCAAAATCTTTTACTTTCTGATCTGTGAATAACTTTAAACCAGGCAATCAAGAAAGAAAGCTGTATGCAGGGAACAGAGATGTTTTAGATATCAACCTAATGATTCTTTATTTGAGATAATAGGTTAATAGATTGTATAATATGAAAATGTTTCAAGTAATTGTTAATTGGGCAGCAGTTACTGAAAAAATAAATTGGATGAAATGACAGAATTTGTTTTTACAAGGAAAATCACATCAAAATTAGCAAAAAAGATAATTCATGTTGTTGGCGTGGTATGATTTCTTTTTTACTTTCTCAGATCTCAAGGTATATTACTCTAAGATTCCTTTGGGAAAATAAATAATAAATCATGCTATAAACACCGATGGATTGTCGGACATTTTTGGAGAGGAATATCAATATGACATTTCAAAAGGAGAGCGGAGTCTTGGCAGAACGGTAAAATTAGTGTCATGTGACCTTGAGGTCACGGATTGGAGTCGCGAAAATAGGTTGGGTAAGACTATGTACAATAAACTTAATATAGTCGGACCCTTCCTCGGGAGTCGGGACCCAGCATTGGTGCACCAGGCTACACTTTAATATCAATATGACATGTTTATATTAGGATACCAAATGTGCTAAATCTAATCATAAGAGAAGATCAACAGAATGCCCTTGATCATGGATACTTAATGAGGTTAATGGGAGAGAACCAACCAAGTAATTTGTTTCTAAAGATAATCCAGATGCATATATGCCACAGTGATAGAAATTTCAAAGGATTTTACACAAGCAATAAGAAATCTTATGAGAAATAAAAGCAATAATTTGCGAACAGATGTCTTTGCTTTGTTATTAAATGAAATAATTAAGTCACTTTGCCATAAATTAGTAAGTTATGTTGAAAAGGAAGAACTTCCCGACTTGTTTGTGGTCAGCTAAATCGCATTCTGTCTAGTCTTAGGATTTAGCTCTTAATGAAAATTCTGACAGCATTTGCTAGTTATGTAATCTATCAAATATAGTTGCATCTTCTTAATCAGAACATAATAAACAGAATAAGTAGGCATTCAAAATAAGTATTTAGGTTTTAACCTATACAAGTTTCTGAGTGCAACATATGACAGATAACAGTGATTGAAGCAGGTAATAGGAGAAAGGGAAAACGTTGTATTTATATCCATCAGAATGTTGAAAAGAATATTCAGCATTCAAGACACAACATCAGACAATATCTATAATTCAAAGGAATTGTTGCATGAATCTTATTCCACCATTGACCCTCTGTAGCATCACACCTTTGGTGAAAAGTTATTTTAGATATCTTTCTCATATGAAGTTCTCTTTCAACATGCCCTATTCTTCACACTTCTTATTTATTAGAATCGGGCTGTAAATGGATAGGCTATCCAACAACATGCTTTCCCTAACTCTTTCATCTATGAGAATGAGATTACACCTAATTCAAAGCAAATAATTAAAAGAAATATGAGCATGTTATAAGAAATTGATCTGAACATGTTCATAAGTGTATTGAACATGTTACTACTGACCTTTTCTGAGATGAAACGGATCCCTTTTTCAGGGAAGTCAGCTTCATATGTTTCTCCTAACAAAGGGTTGAAAGGCTTGCAAATTCGACCAATAGAAGAGGCATATGCAGAAACTGCGAATGCTGCTACCTTCAGAATTCTCATCAGACTGTTCCCCTAATAAATAAAGAAAAAAAAAGATCAAGTTTTATAAAATGGAATTACATAGTGCAGAATGAGAATTATAATGATTTCAATACAAGATTGAATCAAGTCAGACAAACTGGTTCATCAGATAACACCTGAAAACTAAAGTTTGTTATTATAGGAGGTGCTAAATTTGAATCCGTATGGACTCTAGAGTATTAAATGGAATTGGATGAAATAATCACAACTGATTTTTTAGGTAATTCTTATTGAAAATTAGGTTGTCCATCCATCATTTTTCTACCTGCCATCCTGATTTTACATAAATCATTTAAAAAAGGCAGCCCGCTGCACGAAACTCCCGTTATACGGGTCCCGGAGAAGGATCCATTATACACAGTCTTACCCTGTTTTTTTGCAAGAGGCTTTTACATGAATCATTTAGTTTGGAAAAAATGGAATCAGCACAAAACTTTCAGCAGGTATTTGTTAATTAATGCATTGACATCACTAAAATAAGCAATGATAAGCAAAGAGCCATCAAACCTTTACGCCATATTCATAGGCTTCATCCAAGAGTTGTGAATACTCAAGCTCTTCAAAGCACTTCTGAAGGGATGACAGTGGTTCATTGAAGTAAACTGGTAGGCAAACACGTGTCAGATCCTTACCAACATTGTCTTTAATCAAAGACCAAAGACCCACACTTTTCTCCTTCTCAACAGGTTCTGGTAACTTCTTTCGCCTTTCAGGATATGGAAATACATCCTGACAACAATCTTTTTCTTTGGAGTGCATTATCTTCACATCACCAATGCTCTCACTTCCAGAATTCTTACATTCATGATGTGTCACCCTGGTCAAAGTAGAAGAAGAATGGGATCCAGAATTGTCACTGAAGCACTCATTTGTATCAAAGAAATTTGGCTCATCATCATCTGACATGTCATCAGTCTCTTGCTTTTCTACATCATCTGATGATTCCGTTGTGCTATATTCTGGACAGCCAAAAAAGAAATTAATAGGGAAGAAATATGTGCAGGCCTTGAATCTGTTGCTCATTTATTTCTTGTTTTTGCTGACCGCGTATTAATATTATCTCATTGTAATAGGGTCTTAGGATGGATAAGGCAATCAAACACCATGATACCAACAAAAGAAACCAATAATCTAACTGAATACCTAAAAGTCCTAAACCATTTGCTAATTGACAACAGTGCAATTTGAAAGATATATGGAATAATGAGCACTTCAAGCACCATTAAAAAAATGTAAATATTGAATATAAACAACATAAATGATCATCATTATGAAGTAAAACTTGAAAAGATAGGAACATGTTATACCACTGTACTTACCGTGTCCAGAACAAGAAAATTCAGTTTTCAATAGCTGCAAATGACCACCACAAGTTGTTTCTTCATCTTCAGTGTTAATGTCCTGCAAAAGTGCATATAAAACTCTGCATATTACATACTATGTTCTAGCAAACACGCAAATAAACAATGTTGTAAAGTAAAATAAATAAATACATTTTTAGTCTAGGAAAAACTTGGTAAAGGATTATTTGAAAGTTGTACTTCTTACCTCTAAATGCTGCTCAACAGTTCCTAGAAACTTTAGGTGTTCTGTATACTGAAGTTTTACCTGCCTCTGATATTCCGAGAGCTCTGATAACATAATATGTTCACAGTCTCTTATCACATCCTCCCTAAGTCCCTCAGCATGCATACGATCTCTAAGTCTATCGGTTGAAAATGTTACACCATTTGAGAGAGAAGAAATTCGTTCGCTTAATGTTCTAAATGAATATACACTTCTTGCCAAGATTAATGCTTGAATCCATGCAACACGATCTTTCTCTGTATCAGTTTTCAGATGAAGCGTCTTTGTGCGAGAAAATATATAGAACCGTTTATCATCAGACTTGCTCTCTCGAAAGGACGAAACCTAAGAGGAGTTAAATATAGACAAATTAGAAGTTTAAGGAAATGCAGTTAAACAAATGAAAGTCTAATCCAATATAGCTACAAAAAAAACTCAAGACGTACTAATGTAATCTACCAATCTAGTTTAACAAGATATTTTAGTGTGGCTTGAAGACCAAGAACCAAAGTTTGCCAAACTCCAAACAACTGACCTCAGGATGCAAAATGTAAACTTTGTTGTTTCTTAAACATTTGTCTAAGCCATGTTTATTTCCTAAATGGTTGTTAATTGAATGATAGAGAAACCATACAATCTTACAATTGGTGAAGATTGTGGCTAAATATAAGAATTAGAGTAAACACGCTGGATGGCATTTTGGCATACCAGTACTTACCCCGCTAGAATAAGAGGCCACAAGTGTTAGAGTGGGACATCAAAACATGGTAACAGTCAATTATTTTTATTCGTGATAAACATAGCAAGAAGGGGAGTCTTGGCGCAACGATATAGTTGTTGCTTTGTGACCAAAAGGTCACGGATTTGAATCCTGAAAACAGCCTCTTGCAAAAAGCAGAGTAAAACTATGTACAAAGTTTTATACAATGGATCCTTCTCCAGGACCCCGCATAGCAGGAGCTTCGTGCACCGGGTTGCCTTTATAAACATAGCAAATTGCAATTATAGGCAACCAGCGAAATCCCTATTACCTCTATTGCTACTGTTTTATTGATTCTGAAATCCATATAACAGTCATTGTGGTGTGATGAACTATGTATCATCTCCTTATATGAATGGTCCAGGATATGCATCTATTCATTCCACTGGTACAGATCTGGCATGCACCTCTGTTGCAGTTCAGCACATAAATCATTTGAGTACTGTAAATGTGCCAGCAAGCAAATGCTAATCTGGTCATTTATCACAGTATCATGCATATCTGACATCTCCAACCATCATGCAATATTGGGCATCTTCATCCACTTACCTCCTTTGTTGCCATGCTCCTAAGTCCCTTAAGAAAATCGCCTGTATTTTTCTTCAGTTGATTGATAAACTTATATTTCAAAGAAATTGTTTTGGCCTCTTTGAATTCATATTACATAATCTGTTGCTCATAGTCTCTCTGCTTAATGAATTAAACAATTGCAGTGTTCCTAAATTAAAGTTTGTTAGCTCTTACAAAACTTCTCTTAGTTATCCTAGTTAAGGGCTGGCATCACAAAGTAAAAGTAGATGCTCTCCAACCTACATTTTGGTAACATAAAGTTAGTTGAGATGTTAGTTCCCAGAATACATGAAAACCTAAGTTTGTGTGATCAGATTAGATGCCTAGGAGTATTCTGAAAGGTACCTAAAACAGACAAGTTTAGCAAACTGCTCCATTTGATATAAAAGAGGACCATAGCCCTCACAAGTCAACTAAATCCCTCTTAAAGCAGGCACCAAAGCTAAAGCGGAAAGATTCTCAGTTACAAGAAAGAAAAAATTTGGAAAAATAAATCAAATACAAAAGAACCTATCAAAGAAAGAATAGCAAAATAAATTTATTCTACTGTAAAATTAGAGATCCACCTTAGCTATGCTTCTACGGTAACTATTTTTTCCAATTCAAGGCTCAATGTGCCCATGCACCCTGTGCCCCAATCTAGTTGTTTCCAGGAATAATCATGAACAGTAGACTGACGCCAGCGACTAATACAACCCTAGAGACAAGCAACCACCAGCAATAAAATGTCCAAGCAAGACGAAACAAAACTTCGCTTCCGTGGCGCGGATCAAAACAACGCCGAGCTGCTCCCCACTTTATAACCAAAGAGTAGAGCGCCGTGGGTACTGCCTTGGTAGGCAACAAATTAAACCCTCGGAAGGGTGACCCACTCTCGAAAATTCACCTCTTTCACTGCGAGTAAGGGAGAGTAAAAGGAAAGGAAAGAGGTAAAAGAAAATCCATCATGAGAAATGAATTTGGAACTGGGGAAAAGAACTCTTTTTCGTTTATACATAAGAAGACGGGTAAGAAATTGAGAAATAACTAAAATAATTTTTTGGGAGGGGGGTAGAATGGATGGAAGAGAGAGATCCAGTTGTTTAGCCCCACGGAGCTCGAAAGCGGGAGAATAGCAGCCGAGCGAGGAAATCGGGCGAGGTTTTTGTCGAACAAGTTAATTCCAAATTTTTCAATCAGCTCAACATTTTGGCCCATTCAAATTTCCGGATCTGGTGCAATGCCACTCGAGGGGATTTCTCTTTCGTGGAGATAATTAAATAGACGGGAGAAATAGCATTTTCCGCAAAATGAGATAGATGATCGAGATCTGCCGCGTACCTTAAGATAAACGATGCCGACCGGCTTGGCGGACGGCTTTCTCCCAGCGGCCGCTCGGGCGGAGAGCTTCGCGGAGGCGTCTCCGATGATCCGTACGCCACCTTCTTCCTTGGCGACGTCGTCGCCTGGCCGGATCTTGGAGTAAGAGAGCACACCGTGGCGGAGGGAGAACCAGCGGGACCGCCAGCCGCGGCCGTAATTGGTCCACTTGTAGAGCACGCCTTCCACGGCGACTTCCTCGCCGTTTTTGGTCGGCGCCGCCTCCGCCTCGTCGCCCCCGGCGGGCGCCAGGTCCAAGGATCGGTCGCCGACGTCGCTGTGCCGATCGAGGACGATGCAGCAGAGGGGGTGCATCGCCCTCGCAGAGCTCATTGCAGTCCTCCTCAATGCCCGATCCGGGAGCCGATCACGAGCCGGCGATCCGCATTGGATCAAGAGCTCCCCCAAACTGCCGATTCTTGTGGCACAAGAGAAGAGAAGAACTGGCGTCAAGATAAAGAATTAAGACGGAAAGAGAGAGAGAGAGATTGAGTTTAGTGCTGTAGAAGAGTTATTATTTGCAATTAAATATTAGAATAAAATAATAATAATAATAATAATAAAATAAAATGATGTATAGTAAAGAGGATATTTAAGCAATTAATTATTATATATAGATTTTTATTTGATAAAACGAATTTACACACACAATTTTTTTTAAGGAATAAATAAATGAAATGTTTTTATGTAGTTTAGATACGAGAAATAAATAATTTAATATTCCTCCATTAAATTTATTTTGATGTAATATAAAATTTCATGGACTTGGGTTTCGATGTGAACAAATAATAAGCAAATTTTGCAAAAAAAAAAAAAGGTAAAATAAATAAATCGGGTCGGTTCCAATTTTGGATTATTTGCTAAATTTAGCAATTGTTTTTTTCTGCATGCATCTTTAAATTTAATTAAGTGGATGGAGTTAAAAGGTTAACGCTAAGTATTTAAATTACTTTTTAGTAGAAATAAAAAAAAACAATTTATATGAATTAATACCAGAATTTTATTTTTGTGAATTATTATTTATAATTTAATTTTTAAATAAATGGTCCAAGCACTGATGTGATTCTAGACCCCATCAAAGTACAGTCACATTAGAGATTCTAATGAACAATGAGTGTGCATTATATGCCCGGAAAAATAAAGTACATTATGCATAATTTTTTTTTTTTATCAAATTTATATAATTCTGTTGTTTACTTGAAGGAGAGGGGAGGTAGAGGAGGAGAATACAATTGGGATAAAAGAGAAATGATAAATTTAATAATTGATAACATTATTTGATTATCTTTTAGTTATTAATTTTTTCTCTTCGACTTACTTCTATTGTCGTCAATCTCTATATGGGTACATGGCCGACTATCAAACTCTTTCATTTGCTCCCTCACCGTATAGCCGACGTCCTAATTAAGGTATACTTTTTATTAGTGGTTAATGCGTTTATAAGCAACACACTCCTTGTGTGTTGCTTATTAATTAAAACACAAAGTCAGTGATGAACTAACTCGTGATAATTAAGTCAATTTTAATCGAACATGTTAAATGACCGATCACCAATTTACCTGGCCCTAATGTCAAATTATATATATATATATATATATATATATATATGTGGATCTAAGATTTTAGATTGGGAGGGGTCGGATTTAGGTTTGGAAGGCCGGGCTGATGTATTTTCCGGTTGTACTATATATGTGATGACTTGTTCTATGAAGTCAACGTCGGACAGTTGTGTAATCGACCTATCGACAATCAACAACTCAAACTTTTCTTCCGCCTTTGGGGGACCGTGGTCCCCCTAGTCCTATGCTAGATACGCCCCTGCTTGGCTGCAATCGTGGACGGTATCGGTGGGTGACCCTAGCAATTAACAAATTATTTATTTCTTTTAGCTAAACATTATAACCTAATTTAAAAATCTGAATCATAGAAGTAGAATCTTAACAAAAAAATTAACTTAAATTATAACTCAATTGGGAAATCTAAATCCTAGAAATAAAATTTTAAAAATATTTTAATTATTTTTTTAATTCAAAATTTAAAAAAAAAAAAGAAGAAATTGATATGACGCGCCACACTATAGGATCGTGCAGCATATCAGATTATATATATATATATATATATATATTGTGTTTTTTTTTTATTCAATCAAGTTAGATTATTTATTGTAAGGCTTCAAATTTTCTAAAAGAAAGTTCTCTATTATGTTAATTTGGAGGAATGAAGTTAGTTTTTACTCATATTTTTTTAAAAAATATAGTTTTTTAATAACTCTTAAAAATTTATATATTTAGGTCCATACTTACATTTAGGATGTACTGAAATAATACATTTTTATGGACTTGAGATATTAGTTTAAATATTTTATGGAAAATTAATTATTTTCCTCAATTGGTGCTAATGTATATATAAAAAAAATCCCTTTTTTTTTCTTGTGTTCCTAACTTTTATAGGCTTAAAGTTTGAGTTTGAGTACGAAGTTCTTATGAACTTGTTTGTACAACATTACATGCTCGAGACTCTTGTTTACATTCGATGATTCTTCCAACCACTTAGTTATTTCTTCCCGTGTCGGACGATAAAAAAAATGATTAATTAGGTTGGGTAATCGAGTTTGGAGTGACCGGCTTAGTCCCATGAAAATTTTTCACCGGCCACCAGGGTAAATCGGAAAGTACTCGCAGCGAGCAATCCAGGAGTTCGGCACCCTTTAGTTGTGTGACTCATTTGGAGAAAAAATTCCTACAAAGTCACTATAACTGAGATTCGAACCGCGAATATCTGGATGACAACTTGGATGTCATGCCGTTGGACGATCAAACTCTCTAGGCGTGGGAATCATTGGCAATATCATGGCATCTATAAAATAGGAGGCCCCCTTAAAGAAGTATCAAATTTCTAACCACCTACTCTAATCGATTAGCCTCCATATTCACACACAACTATAGGTTCATATTCACACACAGAGATTAAGCACACAATCAAAACAATCTCGATCGATAAAGGGACTACCGTGATCTATATCGTGCAAGGGCCCGCGACAAGCGGAGGCCTCTATTGATTGGATTAGACAAGCAAGATCAATTTCAATTGATACAAATGATAGGATTAAACATCATCTTTTTTTCAAAAAAAAAAAAATCTAATTAAGAGACTAAATTAAATTAAGGGTCTAAACTGAAAAATTCTGACTGAACGACCGAGCTATCTTAAGGTGCTTGTATTTTTCTAAAAAACCCCTCGAAAAAAAAAGAACAGGACGCAACTATTTTATCGGTCGCGGGCCCTATTTTGTTCCCCAACTGGAGTGCTGCATCACGAGCTCTTATGAACATGTAGAATTGTCTCATGGGCCAACCAAAACAGCTTCAATTATTAATCGAACAACAGTTCGTTTTCTCCTTTGTCACTGTTTAATTAATATTCGCAATTTTTATCCATCCTAAAGGCATACTAGGGCTCTATATAGTAGTCTCTAGGATTATGGTACCGTGATAAGATATCTAAGTTGTCATTCAGGTATTTACAGTTTGAACCCTAATTACGACGTATTTATAAGAATTTTTTTTTCAAATGAGGGGCATAATCAAAGAATGATGGATTTCTAGGATGAAAAATTAGAGATCTTATATGCACAACCCTTCTTTCCTTTATGATGAAATTGAGATTCTATCAGGAATCTCTGATAGAATACAAATTCTGTTGAGAAATTCTAACGGAATCATAATTTTATTGGTAGACTCTGAGATGAAAAATTAGGGATCTTACGCATGCAACCCTTCTTCCCTTTCCGACGAAATCTCAATTCCATCGAGGGATTCGAGGGATCCCAATGGAATACATGGTTCTATCGATAACTTACCCATCGATTAAATGCTCCATACGAGAAATTACTGACGGAATCCCATTTATATCTTTGGTTATCGACGAAATACCAATTCTGTTGTAAGTCCTCGACAGAATCACAATTCAATCTGAGTTTTCTGACGAAATCATAATTTCGTCAGGGTTTTGGTTGCTAATGCAATGAATAAGGTGGAGCCTCTAAGTCAGGTCAAAATCAAGGAAGTCAACTGGCATGATAGTCAAAGTCAAGGAGTATTAGTATTCGGAGCCAACGCATACGATTGTCTCAACCGAGTGGTCATTCGATTGGACTCTTCATCTAACTGGACCCTTTGGCCGGTCAAACCTCGAGCCTCTCATTATGGTTGGAATTTCGAGTTGAGTCCGTATCATCTAGAGCAAAGTCCTTTTCATCATTTCGGCTACCATGATTAACTATTTCGGCCGAGTCATCCAACCGAACGGACATATGGTCTAATCGGACAAACTGAACACTTAGTCTAATCAAATTCAATGGTCAAACTAAAAGGCTAAGCGAAGGAGGAATCCCCGATAACATCCCCTAAATCTGACCTCGTGGGTCTTGCAAGCAATATCCAGTCGGGCTTTACAAAGGACTCGGCCGGCTTACCAGGTGAGCATATTGTGGGCTCCTTAATCCAATGACTCCTTAATCCAACGACCTCATATTCCTTTTTGACATTTTGTGCCATGGGGATAAAGGACTGTATGCAAACTGTACACCAAAAGCTTCCAGCCCGTCAAATGCAAGGATTGCACTTCATTTTGGGAAATGTGTCAAAGCATCTTGATTGTCTGTCCTTTTTTGAAAGCACTTTGAGACTCATACATAAACAAAACAGTAACACTATATAAAAGGAGCTCTCCATCTACAGACGTAGACATACGATGCTACGTAATTTTACATACTCATAGTAATTATTCATCCTATTATTCATTCTACTCGACTTGATCAATGACATAAGTATTGGAGTGTCTGTGTCGGAACTTTTTTCCTCGCTTGGTCATTAATATTTCTTTTGACACATAAGACCACTCAAAATCATTTTTTACTAAATTAAAATTTACACGTAATCAATATCAAAGCCATGTATCTAACACGCCATCTCCAAGATCGATCGCTATTCGTGAATTTTCTACGCCATCTCCAAGATCGATCGCTATTCGTGAATTTTCTTATAGTGTTCCAAAGAGATCCTTATCTTAGCATAATTAATTGTGCTAGTCCGGGACAAGGCCACGTGGACTTCTTCCACAATGGATGGCATCGACATTATTGTAATTTTATCTATATATTTATAAAGCCAGAATAATCTATTTGGCTCACACTAACACTATTGCAATAATAATTAATATTTATTTGATTAAATTAATCAATCACAAGCCATATGTACAAGAAAACAGGAACATCATATCATATCAAAGGAGTCGTCTGTCGATTCTGTATCATCATGTACAGAAATTTCAAAGACTTTATAATTTAATTTGCGTAGATATTTATAAGAAGCGACGTGCACATCGATCATCTCTTCATATCATCTTTTATAATTTTATTTGATAATCATCTTTTTCATATAATTTTATTTTATTTGGGATGAACATTTTGGGAGGAACACATATTTTGCATGCGTGCATGGGACATGCAGCGTTTACGTGGGATTGGCGTGGCCACAAATTTGGCTCCTAATTGCACCGCCAGACACTTCACATGAAGTGTGATTCATCAAGGGTTAAAACCCCTACTCGTGCATTTAGTTTGTCCCCTTGATTTGATGGATAATATATCATTATCACAGCATTTTTAATTTTAATTTATACCATATTAGTAATAATCAAAGAAAATACTAATACTACTACTAATAATAATGTGTGCATGGCTTGCATGCATGAAATTACGTGAAATAAAGAATGATGAATATTATTGTAATTAGACAAGGTATTAGTTGCCACCACATGGCTTATGATGTGGCAGTTGGGATGTGGACAATCAATGAAATTAAAAAGCCATTTATAATCTTATCCAATTCCCATCGAGATCATATCACGTATCCCAAATGGATAATTTAATCAAATATATATATGATTTTATTCTCTCGTAATTAAAGAAAGACACTTTCATAATTTATTTAGACAAATCACTTTGTTCTTCTGAAATACAAATGTTATATTTTAATATATATAGCCATGTGAGGCACGACTAATTGTGCCATACATGTCGAACCAACTGATCACGGATCGAGCAATTCAACTTGATTGCCAACTCGAAAGTAGGTTCGAAGAGGAATAATCAAATGTGAGATAATTTATATTTTTTTTATCGATTTTTTGAGGCATAGAAAATAAAATTTAAAGAAAGGAAGAAAACTCTATTGACGGGGACCCAGTGACTACCCCACACATATAAATTATAGTTTTGGTCTCATATAGTGTCCGACAAGGCGGGTTAAGAGTGACTCTGCTCAAAAGTTTTGCCTGCTTTTAGATCACTATTAGTTCGAGTTGTCTCCTCTAACTTGTAATCCTTCATTTGTCACATTATGATTCCGACTGATCGATTTATATCATGAGGGTACGGTGGAATGAGATGGCCCCAATTGGGGCAAATCAAGATGGGGACTTCACAAGGCAAATTGCTATACTTAAATCGCCACATGCACTAATAATCTGTTAATGCTGCAGGAGCGGTTCGGATATGGTTAGAAGGGAAAGATGAATACCAATCTGTAAATAAAATTTAAATTTCTCTTGCTAATTAATTAACGAGTTAGTAAGGATAAATATTGTACCGTAGATGGTTAAGTCATCAGTCAATAAACAAATTGACACATGCATTCTCTGGAGATTGTTGGTGAGAAGGATGAAGGGATTTGAAAAGCACTCCAAATTAAAGAGGATTGGACTGGCGCCAGAGAATCCTGACAAGCAATTCTGGCGCTTAAGTTAGGATTTTCTTGAGGTAGTTTGCTGGAAGAAGAAGATCGAGAAGGAGAGAACTTGGTAGAGTTGTAGAGAATCTAGAATCCTTTGCCTCTTTCCTCTATTGTTGAGAGATTGTTGGTACAATCGTCCATGGATCAAGGTTGACCAGCTTGACTAAACTCGAATGGATTCGAATTTGAGTTTTGATGTTTAGACAATATATTTGAAAAATATCAAAGAGAGGTCAAGTATGTCAAGATTGATTGGATACTTGACGATATGCGAGAGAAAAGTCAAGTAGGTCGTAGAGGACCAGATACTTGAATGGCAAAATTCTAACCGGAGGTTAGGCAAGACAATGTCTTAACTGGAGGTTAGGCAAAGACAAAGTCCTAACTGGAGGTTAGGCAAAGTCAAAGTCCTAACTCGGAGGTAGGCAAGGGGAAGTCCAAGTGAGTTAAGGAGAATCACACATTAGCAAAGGAAGGTCCTAACTGTTGGTGCAGGATGCACCAGAATCAAACCTGCTTTTTTAATGTTGTCAAAGGTTCAAGTTAAGTCTTGTTGTGATCTAACAAGTTGATTGAGTGTGCATGCTATTTACTCAACCGGAAAAGCTCTAGTCACGATTAGGCAAGAAATGTTGGGGTTGCAAGGTTACAAATATAGTCTCACATTGAAAACACATGGAAAAGATCATGGGTTTATAAGAGAAAAGATATCTCCATTGGCATAAGACCTTTTGGGTAGAGCCCAAGAGCAAAACCATGAGGGCTTAAGCCCAAAATGGACAATATCATATCATTGTGAAGATATCTAAATTCTTTTCGATCCGAAAGTCCTGGTGGACTGATCAACTGGAGGAGCGACAATGAGGTCGTGTTCTAGGAAGGAACAAATTCTAGGTCACTGATACAACTGAAAAAATCGGAAATGTTTCCAAGTTGAGATCAAGACAATTCTACTGTCAAATACTACTCATGCATCTTATTATATTATTGTGCTAGCCTTTGTTTTGCAGGAATATATTGTCTAACTCTGTTTTTTAGGAAATGACTTGATCGGTCGACCGAACCTTGATGATGTGGCACAAATCAGACCTAGCCAAAGCAGAGAAGGAAACCTGGCTAATCGATTGACCGAACCAGAGGATCGGTCGACCAAAAGATCATTTCATTAAAGTAGCATTAAGTGTGAATCTAAGCAAACAAGGAAATTCACTGTTCGGTCGACTGAACAAGGTGATCGGTCGACCGAACCATTAAAGATCATAAATGCTCGAAGATTGGATCTCAGCGAAGAAGGAAGGGAGCGTGTTCAATCGACCGAACCTAAGGATCGATTGACCGAACGGTGACGACGCTTATAAAAAGGGAGCTCGAGGTCTGAGGCAGGTAATAAGTTTGAAGTTCACCTCTGTGCTAAATCCTTGTTCGTTCAACTGCTCTACAACACTTCTTCAAGCAAGCTACTACTCCAATAAAGTACCGACAATCTGTAACGCTTCTTAATTGTTTGGTATATTTTTATTAGCTTGCATTGTACTTATTTACTAGTAAGATAGTAGGTTGTTACTATCTTACATCTTTCATTGTACGAATTGCTTCTTTGCTTCTTTCTGGAGATTTCAGAAAGAAAAATTATAGTGGATTACTCAACGGTACGATCAAGAGATCGTGAGTCCTGGAGTAAGAGTCGACTTAGGCTCCAAACTAAGTAATCAAAACGAGTCATTTATTTTTCGCTGCACTGCTCTTGTTTTTACGTTACAAAAAGAAAAGTTTTTAACGTGTGATATTCACCCCCCCTCCTCTATCGCATCTTTCGATCATTCAATTGGTATCAGAGCCAGATTGCTCTGAAATTACTTAACCATTTTTGAGCAAATTTTAAAACTTTTCTTTTTTCCTTAAAGAGATTTCTTATACACTTATTTCTTTATCCCGCACCGCTAATTCCAAGATGAGAGTCTTGGAAATTTTTTTTGTTAATTCCCTTGTGCAAGAATGTCATTGTCATATCAAGAAGGGCGAAGCATCTATGACCCTCCACTGTACGATCAAGTCTATTTCAACTGTTGGAGACGAGGAATGGAATCTTTCATAGGAAGTGGGAGTTTCAACAACTGGATTGCATTGAAATAATGGTCTTGAAACTCAGAAGTAAACACAAAGGTAATAGATATATTAATTAGTGTTTTTTCTAATAAAATTTTATGTCAATTAGAAGATTACAAGAACACATTTGAATTGTAGACTCAATTGATCGAGCTTCAGGAGACTCCGTCGAAGCTAGAAGATCATGGAAATAGTGAGTTCGAATCAGAGTTTGTATCTGGAGAGCTATCCTCAGAGTCAGACGCAGAAGAGCAAGACCAAATCAACGTTATTGCGCTAATGGCTAAGGAGGAAACTGATGGATCCGAACTCATGTCAGATCAAGTGTCCAAACCTGAATATGAGATGACAACAATCAAGGGGGAGAATCCTACAGAGGATTCAAAAGGTAACATTGTCAATTCAAAATTTAAAGATCACATAACTTGTTTTATGTGCAGTGAAAAAGGGCACTACAAAAGTAAATGTCCTATGAACCGATCCGCACAATTGGAAACAAAGAAGGAACCGATGCCTAGAGTCCAGAAAAGAAAGGACCATATCGAATGCTTCAAGTGCAAAAGAATGAGACAATATAAATTTCAGTGCTCGGAGAGAAGACCCAAGGATTTAGGGGGAGCAATTTAAATTACATGAAGATTTGCATGCTTTAGATCTTTCATGTTTAGATTATACTAAAGAACTAGAAATGCATGAATGTTCTGAATCAACATTGTTTAACAAAAATAATTTAATTAATAAAAATTTAACTAATTCAAATGAAATTAAACTTAATCAAATTATCCTAAACCTTAATTTATTTAATCAAAACATAGATCCAAATATATCAAATTTAAATTTAAATTAAATTTGGATAATAAAAATTTAAAAATAACTAAAAATAAACAAAATTTAGTTAATAATTATAAAAATAATAATAATAATTTAATAAAAAATAATTCCTTAAACTTTTAAAACAAGAATTTAGAAAATAAATTTTAAAATCAAAATTCTACCTTAAGATTAAATAATAAAGAAAATATTTTTTCAAAATTTAAAAATTCAAAGATAAGAAAATTAGAAAAGTAAAATAACTTCTTGAAAAATAAAATTGATAAACTAGAAAACATTATTAATAATTTTATTAACTCACAAAATATAGATCTACGTTACAAATTAAAGCCAAATCTAAAACAAAACTTCCACAAACCTAATTATAATCATGTACCCTTTAATTATGAAACTAATCAATAATAATAATAACGATAATAATAATAATAATAATAATTACAACAACAATAATAATACGACTTGTTTGAATTGATTGACTTGTCATGATCATGTATACTTACCTATTATATACCATGTCATGCATTTTATTATTGTGTTGTTAATTTAGAACAGTTAATTAAAAAGGTTTACCAAACCCTAATAACATAGTATCAGAATGGATTGGGATGGATTGGGATGATAATACATCAAGAAAATCTTTATCAAAGGCATGTCTAGGCTGAATCTTGTATATTCTATCTAGTGCACTAGACTTAGTGGATCTGGCCGAAGCTACCCCAGTTAAACATGAGCTAGTTACACCAAAACATAGTATTAAGTTTTTTGGACAGGACTATTTTGGAAAGTATTCAGAAAGTGGTTCACCGTTGATACATAAGAAGGTCATATATCTCGCTACTGACTGAAAACTTATCCTTAGGAGGCTTGCTTGATTAACCCAAAGCTAAGTTTGAATCTAACATGAGTCAAACAATATTTTTGATAAGTTTTTAATTAAACTTAATTGAATCAATTTTAACTAAACCAAATTAAAACATTAATTCTAAGTTTAATAAAAATTAATTAACATTTTAACTTTAAGTTATTTAAATAAATCTAAGATAATTAAAACTTCAATTAACATTAAAATTAAAATTAAACTTAACTTAAAAATTAATTTATACTTAACTTAAAATCTAAAATTAATTTAAACTTAACATAAAATCTAAAACTAATTCAAAGTTAATTCAAAACTTAATTCAAACTTAATTTAAAACTTAATTTAAAACTCAATTCAAAATTTGTTTAAAACTTAATTTAAAATTTAATTCAAACCTAATTAAAACTCAAATTAAAACAAAAATTAATTAAAACTTAAATCAAAATTAATTAAAATTTAATTCTAACTTCATTAAAACTAAATTAATTATTAACTAATTCAACTTAATACAGATGATTAATCTTTAATGAATTTTTATTAAAACTTTTAATAATCAACCAATAAAATACTTTAACCTTAAGCTAAATTAAATTAAATTAATAAATTTTCAAAACTAATAAAACTAATTCTTTAATTGTTACCTAATTAATTTATAAGAAACTAATTTAATCAATCCTTAATTAATAATAATTAATAATAGATTAATTATAAAATTTTAATCAACAATTAATATAATAATCAACCTTAATTGAAATAAGTAATAATTAATCTAACAATTATATTAATTAATTTGAAAGTAACTTTTTAATCCTTAATTAATTAAATAAAAATAATCATGATAATACTAAATAAATTTAACTCAAAATAATAATAATTAATAAATTTAATCTATTGAAACTAAGAGGGTGTTTGGTTTAGGGGAATAGGAGTAGAGAATGAGAATGAGAATCATTGATTGTCAT
Organism: Zingiber officinale; assembly: GCF_018446385.1. Taxonomy (NCBI): domain Eukaryota; kingdom Viridiplantae; phylum Streptophyta; class Magnoliopsida; order Zingiberales; family Zingiberaceae; genus Zingiber; species Zingiber officinale. Next base: position 10,537,792 of record NC_055996.1, on the reverse strand, counting down.
TGTTAATATTTGGATTATAAGAATAGAAATATAAATAAGGGAATGAATCCTTGAAATTGGGTAATAACTCATTCCCATGTACCTCCCCTTCAATGAGCTATTATCCTATTTTCATTAATCAAAATATTCCCTTATTCCAAAAATACCCTTGACCTAAAACTAAAATTTTCTCCCTTAATATCAAATATCAAAATATATTTATTTATTTTTTCTTTCATATCACTTCTCTCTCCTTGTTCTCTCTCATCATATTTTCTCTCTCATTATATTTTTTCTCTCATCATTTTATCACACACTTTCTCTCTCCTTAATCTCTCCTATCACACTCTCTTTTCTCTTTTTTTTCATTACACTTTATCTCTCCTCAATCTCTTCCTTTTTTTCTTATCATACTTTCTCTCTCATCATACTTTCTCTCTCCTCAATCTATCCCATCACACTCTCTTTTCTCTTTTTTTTTCTCATCAGACTTTCGCTCTCGTCACACTTTCTCTCTCCTCAATCTCTCTTGTCACACTTCCTCCTTTTTTTCCTCAAAACACTTTCTCTCTCATCATACTTTCTCCCTCATCATACTTTCTCTCTCCTCAATCTCTCCCATCACACTCACTATTTTCTTTTTTTCTCATCGCACTTTCTCTCTCATCATACTTTCTCTCTCCTCAATCTCTCTCATCACACTCTCTCTCCTCATTTTTTATCATTACAGTTTCTCTCTCTTCATCCTCTCCCATCATAATTTCTCTCACATCATATTTTCTCTCTCATCTTCTGTCATCATGCTCTCTCCTATCATACTCTCTTTTCTCATTTTCTCTCATCACACTTTCTCTCTCATCATTTTCTTTCATCATATTTTTCTCTCACATTCATCTTTCTCTCACATCTAATTTTTTTCTCTTATTTTCCTTTAAGGGTAAAAAAAGAAATTTTGATTTATTCCGATAAAAAATATGCAACTAACTAAACATTATTTTTAAGAGTGATATCCATGCTCATACTCATTCTCATTCCACAATACAATGATTCCCATTCCGATTCCTATTCGTAGGAAAGAACCAAACACCCCCTAACTTTAATTAACTAAAATCTACAAAATCATCCTATATAAATTAAAATTAATTTACAATAACTCAATTAATAATCATTAGTCGACTTAATTAATCTTATATTAATCCTTTCTTAATTAGTTAATTATCTTTTATAATTAACCTTAAAATTTCTCAACTAAACATAAAATAATAATAATAATAATAATGTTAGCTTAATTAATTTAAAATGATCCAAGTTCAACTATAATTCAAACTCAATTTTAACTCAAATCAAATAACAATAAACTCAAAATCAATAAAGTCATCTCACACAACTATAGGATTACCATATTTGAAAATTTAGAATGGGTGAGTTGCTAAAGTAAATTAAAAATATTTTTGAAAAGACTTTTGAAAATATATAAATCTATTTTCAAATTTTTGATTGATTGGGTGAATTATATTGATCACCACCTAAGTCTTTTAAGTTAACCATGACCCTTAGACACGGGTAACAAGGATATTCAAAAGAGTGTCTGGTTAAAGGGAAGAGACTATATTGAAACACATATTAAAAAAAAAAGAGTTTTAAAATGAAATATTTGTAAAAATATATCTTCAAAGAGGGTTTGAAAAATTTTGAGTTCAAGCACTCTCTTTTAAAAATATTTTCTTCAAAATCATACTTTTGAAAAACTCTTTATTTTAGAAGCATCCTAGTTTGAAATATTTGTTTGAAAAATACTTTGAAAATTCCTTTTAATTTTTTTTTTAAAAAAATATTTTTGAGAACTCTTAAAATCTTATCAAACATTTTTTACAAAATTACTTGAAAACATTAATTATTCTATATCTTGGTTTTGCAAAAAAATTAAAATATTTTTGAAATTAGCTTGGAAATATTTTTTTAAAAAAATTGTTTGAAAATGCTTGATCGAGAATTTTTAAAATTATTAACAGATATTTGATTCATGTTCATTTTGAAAACCCTAAGTACATCTTATTATTAGCTTTCAAAAGGGTAAGGGAATACCTTAGGGAGTACCTCAAGAATGTTCAAAGGTATTACATCATTGTTGGTGCAAAACTTAGGGAATATCTTAGCAATCAAGGATATTTATGAATGGTTCTGACCTTTAAGTTATGTTTTCCCTATTTTTTATTTGTGCCAAAGGGGGAGAGATACTTAATTCAATGGGAGTTGTAAACTCAGGGGGAGAGTTAAGTAAAAATTACTTGTTTACTTATCTTTGCATGTGTTATTAACTTAATTATGAACCTTGGTTGTCAAACATCAAAAAGGAGGAGATTGTTAGTGCAGGATGCACCAGAATCAAATCTAAGTTTTGATGTTGTGAAATGTTCGAGTTAAGTCTTGTTGTGATCTAATAAGTTGACTGAGTGTGCAGAGTGTTTGCTCAATCGGGAAAGCCCTATCCGCGACTAGGCAGGAAAGACTTAGCAGATCGTAGAAGCCAGGTGGAAAGACCAAGTGGGTTGAGAGGACTTGACACTTGGTAGGGAAGCTCGATAGGTTTGGAGGACCAAAGATCGAGGGAAAGTCCTGGTGGGCCGATCCGATGCTAAGCGACAAAGTTCAAACATGTCTAGAGGACCAAGGATTGGCAGGTAGGTTAGTTAAGCAACTGAAGGAGTGATAGTGAGGTCGTATTCCAGGAAGGAAGAAACCTTAGGTCACTGATCCAATTGAAGAAACCGGGAAGGTTTCCAAGTTGAGATCAAGACAGTTCTCTGTCAAATACTACTCATGCGTCTTACTATATTATTGTGTTGACCTTTGTTTTGCAGGGATATATTGTCTAACTCTATTTTACAGGAAATGACTTGATCGGTTGACTGAACTGGAGGATCGGTTGACTGAATAAGGCTAACTCAGACCAGACACTAGTTCAGACTAAAGAAGAGCAGAGTCCGATCGAAGCGACCGAACCTTGATGATGTGGCACAAATCAAACCTAGCCAAAGCAGAGAATGAAACTTGGTTGATGGGTTGATCGAACTAGACATTTCATTAAAGCAGCATTAAGTGTGAATCTCGACGAACATAGAAATTCACTGCTCAATCGACCAAATAAGGTGATCGATCGATCCAACAATTAAAGATCATAAATGCTCAAAGATCGAATCTCAGCGAAGAAGGAAGGGAGCGTGTTCAATCGATCGAACCCAAGGATCGGTTGACCGAACAATGATGATGCTTATAAAAAGGGAGCTCGAGGTCTGAGGCAGGTAATAAGTTTAAAGTTCACCTCTGTGCTAAATCCTTGTTCGTGCATCTATTCTGTAACACTTCTTCAAGCAAGCTACTACTCCGATAAAGTGTCGATGATCTGCAACACTTCTTAATTGTTTGGTATATTTTTATTAGCTTGCATTGTACTTATTTACTAGTGGACCAAGTGGGTCAAGGAGGACCAAAGAAAGCCTTAACTCAAGGGTTAGGCAAAGGAAAGTCCAAGTGGGTCAAGGAGGACTACACGTTGGAAAATGAATGTCTTAACTCGAGGGTTAGGCAAAGGAAAGTCCAAGTGGGTCAAGGAGGATCGCACGCTGGCAAGAGGAAAGTTCTAACTACAGTTAGGCAAAGAAAAATCCAAGTAGGTCAAGGAGGACCACACTTGGTGATCGATCAGAAGTCTAACGGGAAGTTAGTAAAGTCTAAGTGGGTCAAATATTGACCGCATACTTTGTGGGGAAGTCCCTGTTGGTGCATGTTAGGATGTATACTAAAAGCCTAGCTTTTGGTATAAACATTTATCTAGAAATAAGAATCACATTGGTCAAATGTCTATATTTATGATAAATGTAGTTGTTCAATTAATTTATATTGTAGATAACATGGTGTGTGGAGTCACACACAGAGGATCATGTTATCAGTACCTTATAAATTATAAACAGTAGCTCACGACCAAGATGGAAAGGAACAAACCATTGGAAGGTCGTAGTGTAATTAGGTATTAGTTTATCTTAACTATATAATTACACTAGTACACTTAGAGTGTATTGAGTAGGACCATTAGAGGTCATTTCTTTTTATACTGACTTTATAAAGGAACAAAGACCTCAGTTATTATGGAAGTGTGTGCTCTTAACCCTAATATAATAACAAGCACATATATTTGAAATTTATTTCTTTAATTTATCAATGGGTGAGATTTAGTTTGATAAATCAATAAACTCGATAAGTTGGGAAATGATATTACTTATAGTGTGTTGTTGTTGATTATAGAAGGAAACTGTGTCCTAGTAATCTAGGTTGAGAATGACCCCAAGAGGAGCTCATAAGGATTGTCATGTTAAACCCTGCAGGTGGACTTAGTCCGACATGACGATAAGGTTGAGTGGTACTACTCTTGGACTAAGATATTAATTAAGTGAATTATCAGTAACTCATTTAATTAGTGGTCATTTGACATCTTAAACACAGGGAGACTAACACCCTCATAATAAGAAGGAGCTCAAAATGTAATTTGGGATTGGTGCGGTAGTTCAATAATAGTTCTTTAGTGGAATGAATTATTATTGATGAAATTAAGTTGTGTGTTCGGGGTAAACACAGGAAGCTTAATTTCATCGGGAGACCAAAACCAATTCCTCCTCTCGGTCCCTATCGTAGCCTCTTGTATATAGAGATTTATACCCACCATATACCCACTTCTTACCCAACCTATAGGGGTCGGCCAAGCCAAGCTTGAAGCTCAAGCTTAGGGCCGACCAAGCCTAAAGGTTGAGCCTTAAGGTGGCCGGCCAATTGCTTGGAGCCCAAGCTTAGGTGGCCGGTCACATCATATTAAAAAGGGATTTTTATTAAAATTATTTCTTATGTAGATATCATGGTTTTAAAAGAGAGTTTGAAATTTAAATCTTTCTTTTTATAGCTTTCTACAAAAGATTAAGAAAAGATTTGAAATCTTTCCTTATTTGTAGATTGAAAGGTAGATTTTAATTTTGAGAAAACTTTCCTTTTTAACCATGTTCATGATTTAAAAGAGAGTTTAAAAATTAAATATTTCTTTAGCTTCTACAAAAGATTAAGAAAAGATTTGATATATTTCCTTATTTGTAAATTAAAAGAGATTTTAATTTTTAGAGAAAACTTTATTTTTATCCACATGTTTAAAAGAAAGATTTTAATTTATAAAATTTTCTTTTTACAAACCACCATGAAGGGAAAAATTATTGGAGAAATTTTTATAAATTTTTTGGAGACAAATTAGGAAGTTTTAATTAATTAAAACTCTCCTTGTTTATAGCTTGAATGTGGCCGACCATGTAATGTGAGAAGATAAAATTATTTTTAATTAAATAAATTTTCCTTTTCATGGCAAAAGAATTAAGGAAGTTTTTTATTTAAATTTCCTTATTTGTCAAGACCAAGAATTATAAAAGAGGGGGTAGAGGTGCCTTCGTGGCGAACGACTCTATTCTTTTTCTCTCCCTCTTTTCCTTGGTGTGGCCGGCCATAGAAGTTTTCTCTTCTTCCTTTTCTTTCTTCTTCATTTGCCGAGCCTCATCATCTCATGGAGCTTGAAGGTGGCCGGATTCTAGCTTGGAGAAGAAGGAGAGAAAGGAAGCATCCCTTGGAGCTTGGTGGTGGCCGAACCTCATCCTTTCATGGGAGCTATTGTGGTGGCCGAATCTTGCTTGGAGAAGAAGGTGGCTTAGGTGGATTCTCATCTCGGTATATTGTTGCCCACACAACGTCCGGGATAAGAAGAGGAATATGGTAGAAGATCAAGAGGTTATTTGCTTACAAAGAAAGGTATAACTAGTAATTGTTTTCCGCATCATACTAGTTTTCTTTGTATAGTTATTTTTGGAAATACCAAACACAAGAGGCATATGATTCTAGAGTTTTCGGATTTGTTTCGAATTTGTGTTTTCTTTATTTTTCAAATTTGTGATTCGATTGTTCTTTTTGGTTAACCTAGAGTTATTTAAGAAAATTAAATATTAGCTTTCCTTAAAAGGCTTTGTCTAGGCGGTGGTGGTTGCTCCCATATCCAAGAAGGCCATATGCCTCGCCATGCAGTCCTGAAAGCCAATTTTGGAAATTAATATTTAATGGAATTAATAACATAGGTGGATTTGAATCAATAGTGTTAAGTTCCGCTTGCGATTCAAATCTAAATCATTAAGAACATATAAGTTAAATTTGGAATTAATGATGTTAAGTTCCGTCTGTGATTCCTAATTTAACTTCTAAAGAACACAATAAGTTATTTAAGGAAAGATTCGATACTTGTATAAAATTTTTGTACAGTGGAACCGGTACGGTCTTCCTAGGACTAACCAACAATTGGCATCAGAGGTAGGGTTTGCCTCTGTGTGTTTGGTTTTCAAATTAGGTTATGCACATGTCATACATAATTTAGGCAGGATAATAGTAGGATGTGCTAACTTTGTGGTTGCAGGCTCCAACTATTATGGCTTATAGATGTTGTGTGTGATTGGACCTTTGGACATGTCAAGGGCATTATTTTGTGTGTGCATGATTGTATGTAACTAATACAGCAGGAACTGTATTAGCCCTAGGATTTTACAATTTTATTTTTGATCTAGATTACATGTGCATTCCCTCGTGGAATATAGGATCGATATATGTAAAATTCTATTTTTGTCGAGGATCGGATTCTTGCGAGGAGTGGTACTTTTGGAGCACCAGAGGCGCAGCAGAATAAGAAGCAAGATGGATGCGACAACTTGACCAGATGGCGGTGGCTAAAGATGGCAACAGCTAGGATTGGAGCACATGGAGGACAGTAACAGGAAAATGTCATAATAGTTGGAAAATAATTTCCATATTTATTGCTTTTATTTACTGTGATGTGTGTGTATGCATGTGATGTATGCTAAGATAATTTAAAATTCCTCACTTTAAATAACTAAGTGGGAGAGAGATTTATTTTAATAAATTCCACGGTCTCCATTACTGGTTTGTAAGTGATGCAAACAAACTTGTGCGTTGGCTCTGAGTGCCTTCCTCCATATCGGATGAGTTTGTTTGCGGATCACTAGATCAAACTTCCATTTAGGATGACTATAGGAAATTAATTAAGAGCGTGTGATCTTCTCCATCGGAAGGGGCACAATCTTATTAATGGACTTAGTGTCAAGTAATGGTATACACTTAGGCACGTCTAATAGTATCCTCCCCATCGGAGTCACTGCTATTATTTGTGTGACCAAAGGAAAACCAACTATTAATTTGTCAAAAAGATAAGTTGACAAGATAATAAAATTAAAACCCCCTCTTACAAATGTTGAGTTTTTGTATACGTCCACACTATCGTGACATACAAAATTCACGGTGTATGAGGTAATTTTATTTGTCAGGATGACAAGAAAATAAAATTAATGGGAAAAACTCCTCTTACAAATTTTTGATTTTGTATACGTCCACACTATCGTGACATACAAAATTCACGGTGTTTGAGGTAATCTTATTTGTCATAAAGACTTATTGACAAGATAATTAATAGGTGAAACCCTCCTCTTACAAATGTTTGAATTTGTATACGTCCACACTATCGTGGCATGCAAAATTCACGGTGTTTGAGGTGTTGGTGAATTTAAATGATATTGTTTTGAGGAATCAATATTATTTCAAATTCAAAGTTTTTTGACCAAATATTTGATAGACCAACTATTAATTTTATTTGCCATAAAGTTAGGATGATGAGATAATAAAATTAATGAATAAAATCTCCTTTTTGATTTTGTATACGTCCACACTATCGTGGTATACAAAATTCATGGGGATTTTAAGGTGTTGGTCTTGACCAAATATTTTTGTGATTCTTAGGATTTAAAATGTTTGTCAATCCCCTAGTTGTTATACTATAGAATAGACTTAGTAGTCCCAATTGTAATGATTGGAAATAGGACTTGGACATTTAGGTAGACTGTCCTCTTAGAAATAAGTACAAAATAGGTGTATTTCATTCATTAGTTAATACATGATTAGTGGTGTTATCTACCGGTACCTGGTGTGTAGATACGGGAGCCACTGATCATGTCTGCAATTCATTGCAGAGGTTCTAGGGAACCCGATAACTATATGAAGGGGAAGTCACCGTCTACATGGGCACTGCTGCAAAAGTGGTAGCTGTTGCAGTGGGAGATGCTTATCCTCTGATAGGAATAAAGTATGGATTTTAAGAAATTATCTTTATGTACCAAGTTTAGAAAGAATTTGATTTCGGTTTCTAAACTATCGAAGAATAGATATTCTATCTATTTTGAATAGGAAAGATATCTGTTCTGGTACGTTGGTTGACAATTTATAAATCCAATAACTCCCACAATGCAATAAATGGAAATTAGTAACACATCTTCTAACTTTAATAAAAGAAAGGAACCTTCGGAAATGAATCAATCACATCCTTGGCAGTCGAACTCTTAGGTTATATTAACTTGAGAGTAGGATTCAAAGGATAAAAACCAATGAACTCTTAGGTTCATTGGTAATGGAAATCTTTCTAATCCTGCGGGTCTTACTTGGAAGGAAAAATAACCAAGAAGCTTTTAAAGTCTAAGGGGTAAAGAGCCGAGGATGTGTTGGAATTGGTTCATTCTGATTTGTGTGGTCCTATGACTATCCAGACAAGAGGTATATTCGAAAATTTTATCTATTTTATAGATAACTATTTGAGATATAGATACATTTATTTGATGCACCGCAAGACTAAGTGCTTTGATTAGTTCAAAGAGTACAAGGCTGATGCGGAGAAACGTCAAAGTAAAAGTATCAAGTCACTATGGTAATATCGTAGTGGCGAGTACCTCTTGGGAGAATTTAGGAGTCACTTATCAGAAGAAGGGATTCAATCCCAACTAACTACACCTGGTACACCCCAACAGAATGGTGTAGTGGAAAGAAGGTATGAGACTCTTATGAAATAATGTAACGCCCCGCCTTCTACTGGCTAGGCTGTAAGGCCGGACCGTCACATTATGCTGTGCTAAGCTATATCCATGACCATTACTAAGTTTAGGTGCGGAAAACTGTACCAATTTAAAACTTTGCTAAGATAATACAAGTTCTTGGTCCTACATGTGCTAAGGAATGCAATCTAAGGTATTCATGGCATACCCTACATCCTCTATGGTCAAGGAGCTGAACTACAAGGTCTCTTGGTCGAAACCCAACTTCCCAATCGATCCAGATTGAACTCGATCGATTGTAAGCTGTTGGATCGATCCATGGATCGATTCAGATGGCTACTGTGCTCGGGGTAGTATTCTGGATCGATCGGCTGATCGATCCAGACTGGTCAATCGATCCAGTGATCGATTCCAGCGCTCTCTGTTCGTGGGAGCGATTTCCCCAAACTCTCTGTTCGCAAAAGAATGCGACTGGATCGATCGGCTGATCGATCCAGAAGCATACTGTTCGCGGAACCAGGCTCCCAATCGATCCACTGATCGATTAAGGGCTCCCAATCGATCCACTGATCGATTGGGGTTTCTGATTTCGCAGCAAGGCTCTGATTTCAGCACTGTTTCGTGCCAAACCCACCTACATAAGTTCTAAAATAACTGGAGAACATTCTAATATCAAACAACTAACATTCTAAATATGGTTACTAACAATCTAAGCAGATTTTCTATAATTCCATGCATTTAGATACTGAATAAGCAAAGAGTAACATGATAAGAAACACTAAGTTCTTCAATGTTCTAGTTCTTCCAAGGTCTTTATTCCAGGTTCCATCCACACACATCTTCATCATTGCATTGACCTCCAGCCTCCGCTAGTCCATCTTCCCTTTACCTTTATCTGCAGTATAAGGAAAAATAGTATCTGTAAGCTTGAGAGCTTAGTAAGAAACCATCTACCTCACTAAAACATGCATACGATGCAATTTATGTTTTTAAAACATGTTGTTTGAAACATATGACTATTGAACATGTAAGAGCATAGCATGGCATGCAAATAAGCTAGTCATGGCAACAAGTACTAATCTAAGCTATCATATTGTATCAATAGAAAACTAAACTGATACAAAAACTGAGCTGAGCTAATTCTAAACTAATGCTAAAGCTATACTGAATTCACGTAACAATTTGTGAGAGTTCGAAAACCATATATATAATAGGTGAAAATACTAATCATGCTGCTGATGGGCCCGACAACTGTACTTGCTGTGCGCGCATCCCTAACTAAACCCGGGGTTGCAAATTCCGAATCTAGTAGGGTTTACTAGGTTAGCTGAACCTAGGGACGACTATGGGAACCCAACCCAATGGATATCTAATCCAGTACAGTGCCACTGCTAAAATAAAATACTGATTATAGTTGAGTTTTTCTTATATTGCTATTTCTAGGTTATCTGAACCTAGAGGCGACTGTGGGAGCCCACCCATTGGACCGTAGTCCCATATAAGCTGTAGTAAAACTGCATATACTAAATAAATGCTTTTATCGCACTTAGCTAACTATTAAAATGCCTAAGTCGCATTTTAATGGTGCTGAACATACTATCGGGCACTTGGCGTGCGCTGTTGCACACCCTATGTGCCACAATTGATGGATCGAAACGCGCTAGGGGGGGTGAATAGCGCTCGTGGCTATTTTTAACGATATAAAACACAGAATGGAAACGCAGCGGAAAGTAAAATAAAACACACAGAGACGCAGGTGTTTTACTTCGTTCGGAGCCTATGGCGACTCCTACTCGAAGGCCCACGGTCCTTGACCGCTTTCGGTGGGCAACAACTATATATCCGAAAAGATTACAATTTGAATTACAATCAGTGTAATAAAAGAATTAATACCGACAACACAAGATTGAAGAATCTGAGCTTTGAGTTGTCGACGTCGAGTAGTAGAACTTCAAAATCGTCTCGTTGGCAGCACTTCACAGAAGACAGCTTAGCAATTGATTATTGTTTTGAAGCTGCACCTCAACCCTCTTTTTATATGACATTCAGGGCGCCTGGATCCTTTCCGAGCGCCTGGAGTGTGACGTGGCTAACCAACCAGGATGCTCCACGTGGCGAAGTCGCGGCAGGGATAAAATTTGATCCCGGGCGCCCGGATCCATTCCGGGCGCCCGGACCACCTTTTTCCAACAGGTTCCTCACCTGCAAACAAAGGTTAGTCCGAGCAAAATACCCTGCAAGACAGTGTTAGAATATGATAAAACAAAGTAAGGAATAACTGACAGTCTTCGGACTATCCGAGTCTGACTTCGGATTTCCAACCGGAAACCCTAGGTCGACCCGACGCCTACTGTTCCCTCTACGGGGAACGCGTCCTCACCTACTCCCCTCAGGAGAGATTACCTGATGCCAGTCCGATCCTCCAGACCGACTGAACTTACCGCCTAGGGTTACCACCCCCTAGGACCTAGGGTTACCACCCCCTAGGGTTTTTCTCCACCTAGGGTTACCGCCCCCTAGGACCTAAGGTTACCGCTCCTTAGGGTTTTCCTCCACCTAGGGTTACCGCCCCCTAGGACCTAAGGTTACCACCCCTTAGGGGTTTCCCTCACCTAGGGTTACCGCCCCCTAGGACCTAAGGTTACCACCCCTTAGGATTTTCCCTTTGCCTAACCGCAGCTAGGACTTTCCTGAAACACTTATTCAATACGTTAGATCACCACAAACCTTAACTTTGAATCCTTTGCCATTATCAAAACTAAGGTTCGATCGTCGGATGCTCCCCGCACCAACAACAACTCCATATACTACTTAACTAAAGCATGTAATCACACGAGAACTACTTATACTGCAGGTGAGGGGTTTCTTACCTCTTGCTCTAATTTTCTTACGATTCTTATCGCTAGATTTCCGGAGAAGATGATCCTTTCGACGATCTTCTCGCGTCAATGCGTTCCTCTCGCGGAGGGGAGCGTCCTTGGGTCGGAGTTGTTGCAGGAAGGAGCCCTTATGACCCTAGGGATGAAACCCTAGCCTTTCCTTGGCTTTGGCGTGAAGAGAGGGTGCGGGAGAGAGAGGTTCGGCGGTGAGGGTTTGAGGGAGAAAGAAATCCCGTTCAAAATAAAACCTCACTTAATCCCTTCCCTATTTATATTAAGTGGGTAATTCGGCCCAACTCTAACATAAATATAATTGACTCTCTCTTCTCTCAGCACGACCCTGCTGGGTTCACCTGGTTACTAGAGATCACCTTAAGTCGTAGGTCCCAATAGGTCTCGGGTTCAATTCCCGCTTAAGCTATTCACGATTCTATTTATTTTTCCTACTTCCACTACTCTAAAAATTCTATAAAAATATCCTAAAATTCCAGAAAAATCATAGAATATTTCTAAAAATTTTTTTGAGAATTTTCGGGAGTTACAATCCCCCATACCTTATAAAAAGTTCGTCCTCGAACTTAGAATAATTCTAGGTACTTTTGCCTCATACTAGCTTCTGTCTCCCAAGTTGCCTCTTCTGCTGTGTGATTTTGCCAAATGACTTTTACTAATAGTACCTCCTTGTTCCGTAATTTTTTAACTGCTCGGTCTATTATCTGAATAGGCCGACTATCATAACTGAGGTCTTCGTGGACTGGTACCGACTGGGGCTCAATCACCTGGGTGGCATCTGGAATATGCTTCTTCAGCATAGAGACATGAAATACATTATGGATGGCTGACATCTCCTGTGGTAGCTCTAGCTCATATGCTACATTGCCAACTCTTTTAGTGATAAGGTATGGTCCCACATATCTGGGACTCAATTTGCCCTTCTTCCCAAAACGCATTACTCCCTTCATGGGAGCTACTCTGAGGAACACTGAATCCCCAACTGAAAACTCTAAGGGTCTGCGCCGTGTATCAGCATAGCTTTTCTGGCGGCTCTGAGCTGTCTCTATCCTCTGTCTGGAGTTCTAGTTCTTTCTGTTCACCACTCTCATACCAGCAGATTGGAGATATACACCTCCGCCCGTAGAGAGCCTCGTAAGGTGTCATACCGATAGTGGCCTGATAGCTATTGTTGTATGCAAATTCTGCTAAACTCAGATATTTGCACCAACTTCCCTTGAAGTCTAGGGCGCATGCTCGGAGCATATCTTCGAGTACCTGATTTACTCGCTCCGTCTGACCATCTGTCTGAGGATGGAAGGCTGTGCTGAATTTTAACTTAGTGCCCAATGCTGACTGTACACACTTCCAGAAGTGTGAAGTAAATCTACTGTCTCTGTCTGAGATGATAGTCCGTGGAACTCCATGCAGTCTGACGATCTCCTTGAGATACAACTGAGCTAGCTGCTCCATGGAGTAGGATATCCTGATAGCTAAGAAGTGGACTGATTTAGTTAACCTGTCAACTATTACCCAGATGGTATCAAAACCATTCGTGGTTCTGGGTAATCCCACTATGAAATCCATGGAAATATCTTCCCACTTCCATTCTGGGATCTGGATAGGCTGCAGAACTCCTCCTGGTCTCTGGTGTTCTGCCTTGACCCTCTGACAGGTCAGACAAGTGCTAACATATCGAGCGATGTCTCTTTTCATCCCGGGCCACCAAAATCGTTTCTTTAGATCTTGGTACATCTTGGTGGAACCTGGATGCATCGCATACGGAGTCCTGTGAGTCTCATCTAAAATCTTCCTCTTTAGTTCCTCCTGATCTGGAACACAGAGTTTGTCACCGAAGTATAATACCCCATTATCGGACACTCTGAATTCTCTACTTTCTGATTCTACTAACCCTTGCTTGATTTTCTGAATTTCAGGATCCTGCTCCTGAGCTGTCTGAATGTCACCAAGCAGGTTAGGTGCTAATGTCATAGTAGAGAGCTGTCCCACTATAAGTTCGAGACCAAAATCTGTGATCTCTCTCTGTAGGGGCGGTGACATGGCTGCTAGTGATAATAAGGTAGCACTGGACTTCCTGCTAAGCGCATCTGCTACCTTATTGGCTTTTCCTGGATGGTAGAGGATGTCTATGTCATAATCTTTGACCAGCTCAAGCCACCTGCGCTGTCGCATATTCAGATCCTTCTGAGTGAAGAAGTACTTCAGACTCTGATGATCTGTATACACTCTGCACTGAGCTCCATACAAGTAGTGTCTCCAAATTTTGAGAGCGAATACTACTGCTGCAAGCTCAAGGTCATGAGTAGGGTAATTCTTCTCATATTCCTTGAGTTGTCTGGAGGCATAGGCGATCACCTTACCATCTTGCATCAGTACTGCTCCTAGTCCCAATTTAGAGGCGTCACTATAAATATCAAAGCTGTCTGTGTTTTCAGGTAGAGCCAGAATAGGTGCACTAGTCAATCTCCTTTTTAGCTCGCTGAAACTGTTCTCGCAGTCCTCTGTCCATTGAAATTTTCTGTTCTTCCTGGTGAGAGCTGTCAGTGGGGAGGCTATCCTGGAGAAATCCTCTACAAACTTTCTGTAATAACCTGCTAGTCCCAAAAAGCTTCTGATCTCACTGGCGTTCTTGAGTCTTTTCCAGTTACTCATAGCTTCTATTTTACTAGGGTCTACCATGATACCATCCTTTGAGATGATGTGACCCAGGAAGGACACCTGATCTAACCAAAATTCACATTTCGTGAACTTGGCGTACAACTGGTTCTGCTGAAGGGTCTGCAATACTATTCTCAGGTGCTCTGCGTGTTCTTCCTGAGTTCCTGAATAGATAAGAATGTCATCGATAAATACAATAACAAATCTATCTAGGTAGTCCCTGAATACTCTGTTCATGAGGTCCATGAAAGTAGCTGGAGCATTTGTCACGCCAAAGGGCATGACTACGAACTCATAATGTCCGTATCTAGTCCTGAACGCTGTCTTGGGTATATCCCCTTCTTTAACTTTCACCTGATGATAACCTGACCTGAGGTCTATCTTAGAGAACACTGCTGCTCCCTTTAGCTGATCGAACAGGTCATCTATTCTGGGAAGAGGATACCTGTTCTTAATCGTGACTTGGTTCAGTGCTTTGTAATCTATACACAGGCGCATGCTCCCGTCCTTCTTCTTCACAAACAATACAGGCGCTCCCCATGGTGAGTGACTAGGACATATGAAGCCCTTGTCAAGCAGCTCCTGTAGTTGCTGGTGCTAGACCTGGTAACTCCTCAGGGAAGACTGCTGGGTAGTCACATACGACTTGGACCTTTGCTAGCTGTTGGTCCTTGTCCTGACTGGTATTAACTACATGTGCTAGGAATCCCGTACATCCTGAATCCATTAATTTCTGTGCTCTTAGAGCTGAGAGGAATTTCTTGGCCTTTCTCTTTGGTTCTCCAATGTACTCAAACTGTACTTCTGCTTCCGGTTGGAATACGACTTTCTGTTTACGGTACTCTATAGAGGCATCGTATCTGATCAGGAAGTCCATTCCAAAGAAGACATCATAATCAGTCATTTCTAGCACTATCGGATCACAAAAGAGCTCTCTGTCTGCTATAATGACTGACACTGCTCTGAGCCAGTGCGTGGATGTCATAATTTCTCCTGAAGGTAGCGTCGTCAAAAATTGGCTACTAAGTACCTCTGGAGGTATTGCTAACTTTTCGGTGAATGCACTGGATATATATGAATGGGTTGCCCCAGTATCGAATAAGACAGTTGTACTTTGCTGTAAAATACTGATCTGACCTGTAACAACTGTCGAGGCATTTGCTACGTCCTCTCTGGTGAGTGAGTAGATCCTCGCATTGGTCATAGCTGGAGGGGCCTCTAATCTTCCCTGGCTGATGTGTGGACCATCTAGAACGGCCTGCATCTGATGTAGCTGTGCTGGCTGGCCTCCGTACTGTATCGGCTGTGGTTGAGGAAGACTTGTCTTGTTCGGGCATTGCTTAGCCATATGCCCTTCTTGTCCACATTCAAAGCATCCTCGTGTGCCCTTACGGCAAACTCCTTGGTGAAGTTTCCCACAAGTAGCACATTTGGGATAACTAGACTGTTTACTAGCTGGTCCTCCTTTCAGGTAACTCCCTGGTTTGCGCTTGCTGCTGGAGTTCCCTTTCCAGTTAGAGCTGTGCCCTGTTGTTTCTGAGTACCTGAACCTCCTTGTCCTTTAGACTCTGAGAGGACTTGCTTCTGCTGCTTGATATTGTTCTGGTAGTGCTCGGTGGTCAGAGCAGTGCTGACTAGTTCTTCGGTGGTTTGCGGCCTATGAACGCCGCCAGCCACGTTCATCGCTATTTGCGGCCTCAACATCTTGAGCATCAACCGAACTCGTTCTTTTTCTGTGCTGACTAGTTCAGGGCATAGACGAGCCAATCTGTTGAATTTCTTCACGGCTTCCTCCACTGAAAGGTTGCCCTGGCGAAACACAGTGAACTCGTCGTAGTGGCGGTTTGTGACCCGCATGTGAAAGAACTTCTCGAAGAATTCTTTCTCGAAGTCAGCCCATGTCATCTGGTTTACTGGGCGCTTCGCTCTAATTCTCTCCCACCACATACGTGCATCTCCTATTAGGCAGAATGAGGCGCACTTCACCTTCTCGTGTTCTGGCCATTCCAGAAGCTCCATCGTGCTCTCCAGTGTTTTGAACCAGGCTTGAGCATCCCATGGTTCACTGGTGCCTGAGAAGTTCTCGGGCTTGACTCTCTGCCAATGGATCAGATAGGCTTCTCTCTTTGCCTCTGTTGCTGGGGCTACTGGTGCTGTAGGCTGGACTGGTGGAACCTCTATAACTACTGGGGTTGCTATGTTTGGTTCCGGGGTGACAGTGGGAGTATTCTGCTGGTTAACCTTTAAGGTGGCTATCTCTTGTTGCTGTTCTGCTAGCTGCTTTTGTAGCTGAGCCACTACTGCTGTAAGGTCTGGGGGAGTCACTGAACTGCCTGCCTCATGCTGGGGCTCAGTAGCTGGTGCCCTTCTAGCTGGGCATCCTCTTGCCATTTCTAAAGGAAGAGAGGGCATACATAACTAATACTATCACATTTAACTAATTACTATAATCAACCCTGTTAAACACTATCATATATCAACATGCTTTAGCTATCTATGAACATGACAGTAAGAAAACAAAAGTAAGAGGAGAGGTGTTCTTACTTGGAAGCTGCAGGTTCAATGCTGATGTGTGTGAAGGAAGTATGGAACTTTCGGCTCTGATACCACTCTGTAACGCCATGCCTTCTACTGGCTAGGCTGTAAGGCCGGACCGTCACATTATGCTGTGCTAAGCTATATCCATGACCATTACTAAGTCTAGGTGCGGAAAACTGTACCAATTTAAAACTTTGCTAAGCTAATACAAGTTCTTGGTCCTACATGTGCTAAGGAATGCAATCTAAGGTATTCATGGCATACCCTACATCCTCTATGGTCAAGGAGCTGAACTACAAGGTCTCTTGGTCGAAACCCAACTTCCCAATCGATCCAGATTGAACTCGATCGATTGCAAGCTGTTGGATCGATCCATGGATCGATTCAGATGGCTACTGTGCTCGGGGTAGTATTCTGGATCGATCGGCTGATCGATCCAGACCGGTCAATCGATCCAGTGATCGATTCCAGTGCTCTCTGTTCGCGGGAGCAATTTCCCCAAACTCTCTGTTCGCAACAGAATGCGACTGGATCGATCGGCTAATCGATCCAGAAGCTTATTGTTCGCGGAACCAGGCTCCCAATCGATCCACTGATCGATTGAGGGCTCCCAATCGATTGGGGTTTCTGATTTCGCAGCAAGACTCTGATTTCAGCACTGTTTCGTGCCAAACCCACCTACATAAGTTCTAAAATAACTGGAGAACATTCTAATATCAAACAACTAACATTCTAAACATGGTTACTAACAATCTAAGCAGATTTTCTATAATTCCATGCATTTAGATACTGAATAAGCAAAGAGTAACATGATAAGAAACACTAAGTTCTTCAATGTTCTAGTTCTTCCAAGGCCTTTATTCCAGGTTCCATCCACACACATCTTCATCATTGCATTGACCTCCAGCCTCCGCTTGTCCATCTTCCCTTTACCTTTATCTGCAGTATAAGGAAAAATAGTATCTGTAAGCTTGAGAGCTTAGTAAGAAACCATCTACCTCACTAAAACATGCATACGATGTAATTTATGTTTTTAAAACATGTTGTTTGAAACATATGAATATTGAACATGTAAGAGCATAGCATGGCATGCAAACAAGCTAGTCATGGCAACAAGTACTAATCTAAGCTATCATATTGTATCAATAGAAAACTAAACTGATACAAAAACTGAGCTGAGCTAATTCTAAACTAATGCTAAAGCTATACTGAATTCACGTAACTATTTGTGAGAGTTCGAAAACCATATATATAATAGGTGAAAATACTAATCATGCTGCTGATGGGCCCGACAACTGTACTTGCTGTGCGCGCATCCCTAACTAAACCCGGGGTTGCAAATTCCGAATCTAGTAGGGTTTACTAGGTTAGTTGAACCTAGGAACGACTATGGGAGCCCAACCCAATGGATATCTAATCCAGTACAGTATCACTGCTAAAATAAAATACTGATTATAGTTGAGTTCATCTTATATTGCTATTTCTAGGTTATCTGAACCTAGAGGCGACTGTGGGAGCCCACCCATTGGACCGTAGTCCCATATAAGCTGTAGTAAAAATTGCATATACTAAATAAATGCTTCTATCGCACTTAGCTAACTATTAAAATGTCTAAGTCACATTTTAATGGTGCTGAACATACTATCGGGCACTTGGCGTGCGCTGTTGCACACCCTATGTGCCACAACTCCATATACTACTTAACTAAAGCATGCAATCACACGAGAACTACTTATACTGCAGGTGAGGGGTTTCTTACCTCCTGCTCTAATTTTCTTACGATTCTAATCGCTAGATTTTCGGAGAAGATGATCCTTTCGACGATCTTCTCGCGTCAATGCGTTCCTCTCGCGGAGGGGAGCGTCCTCGGGTCGGAGTTGTTGCAGGAAGGAGCCCTTATGACCCTAGGGATGAAACCCTAGCCTTTCCTTGGCTTTGGCGTGAAGAGAGGGTGCGGGAGAGAGAGGTTCGGCGGTGAGGGTTTGAGGGAGAAAGAAATCCCGATCAAAATAAAACCTCACTTAATCCCTTCCCTATTTATATTAAGTGGGTTATTCGGCCCAACTCTAACATAAATATAATTGACTCTCTCTTCTCTCAGCACGACCCTGCTGGGTTCACCTGGTTACTAGAAATCACCTTAAGTCGTAGGTCCCAATAGGTCTCGGGTTCAATTCCCGCTTAGGCTATTCACGATTCTATTTATTTTTGCTACTCTAAAAATTCTGTAAAAATATCCTAAAATTCCAGAAAAATCATAGAATATTTCTAAAAAATTTTTTGAGAATTTTCGGGCGTTACAATCCCCCATACCTTATAAAAAGTTCGTCCTCGAACTTAGAATAATTCTGGGTACTTTTGCCTCATACTAGCTTCTGTCTCCCAAGTTGCCTCTTCTGCTGTGTCATTTTGCCAAATGACTTTTACTAATGGTACCTCCTTGTTCCGTAATTTCTTAACTGCTCGGTCTATTATCTGAATAGGCTGACTATCATAACTGAGGTCTTCGTGGACTGGTACCGACTGGGGCTCAATCACCTGGGTGGCATCTGGAATATGCTTCTTCAGCATAGAGACATGAAATACATTATGGATGGCTGACATCTCCTGTGGTAGCTCTAGCTCATATGCTACCTTGACAACTCTTTTAGTGATAAGGTATGGTCCCACATATCTGGGACTCAATTTGCCCTTCTTCCCAAAACGCATTACTCCCTTCATGGGAGCTACTCTGAGGAACACTGAATCCCCAACTGAAAACTCTAAGGGTCTGCGCCGTGTACGGCTCTGAGCTGTCTCTATCCTATGGCGGATCTGCTGTATAGCTGCTGTGGTATCTGCTACTAGATCTGTTTGGAGTTCTAGTTCTTTCTGTTCACCACTCTCATACCAGCAGATTGGAGATATACACCTCCGCCCGTAGAGAGCCTCGTAAGGTGTCATACCGATAGTGGCCTGATAGCTATTGTTGTATGCAAATTCTGCTAAACTCAGATATTTGCACCAACTTCCCTTGAAGTCTAGGGCGCATGCTCGGAGCATATCTTCGAGTACCTGAAGGCTGTGCTGAATTTTAACTTAGTGCCCAATGCTGACTGTACACACTTCCAGAAGTGTGAAGTAAATCTACTGTCTCTGTCTGAGATGATAGTCCGTGGAACTCCATGCAGTCTGACGATCTCCTTGAGATACAACTGAGCTAGCTGCTCCATGGAGTAGGATATCCTGATAGCTAAGAAGTGGACTGATTTAGTTAACCTGTCAACTATTACCCAGATGGTATCAAAACCATTCGTGGTTCTGGGTAATCCCACTATGAAATCCATGGAAATATCTTCCCACTTCCATTCTGGGATCTGGATAGGCTGCAGAACTCCTCCTGGTCTCTGATGTTCTGCCTTGACCCTCTGACAGGTCAGATAGGTGCTAACATATCGAGCGATGTCTCTTTTCATCCCGGGCCACCAAAATCGTTTCTTTAGATCTTGGTACATCTTGGTGGAACCTGGATGCATCGCATACGGAGTCCTGTGAGTCTCATCTAAAATCTTCCTCTTTAGTTCCTCCTGATCTGGAACACAGAGTTTGTCACCGAAGTATAATACCCCACTATCGGACACTCTGAATTCTCTACTTTCTGATTCTACTAACCCTTGCTTGATTTTTTGAATTTCAGGATCCTGCTCCTGAGCTGTCTGAATGTCACCAAGCAGGTTAGGTGCTAATGTCATAGTAGAGAGCTGTCCCACTATAAGTTCGAGACCAAAATCTGTGATCTCTCTCTGTAGGGGCGGTGACATGGCTGCTAGTGATAATAAGGTAGCACTGGACTTCCTGATAAGCGCATCTGCTACCTTATTGGCTTTTCCTGGATGGTAGAGGATGTCTATGTCATAATCTTTGACCAACTCAAGCCATCTGCGCTGTCGCATATTCAGATCCTTCTGAGTGAAGAAGTACTTCAAACTCTGATGATCTGTATACACTCTGCACTGAGCTCCATACAAGTAGTGTCTCCAAATTTTGAGAGCGAATACTACTGCTGCAAGCTCAAGGTCATGAGTAGGGTAATTCTTCTCATATTCCTTGAGTTGTCTGGAGGCATAGGCGATCACCTTACCATCTTGCATCAGTACTGCTCCTAGTCCCAATTTAGAGGCGTCACTATAAATATCAAAGCTGTCTGTGTTTTCAGGTAGAGCCAGAATAGGTGCACTAGTCAATCTCCTCTTTAGCTCGCTGAAACTGTTCTCGCAGTCCTCTGTCCACTAAAATTTTCTGTTCTTCCTGGTGAGAGCTGTCAGTGGGGAGGCTATCCTGGAGAAATCCTCTACAAACTTTCTGTAATAACCTGCTAGTCCCAATAAGCTTCTGATCTCACTGGCGTTCTTGGGTCTTTTCCAGTTACTCACAGCTTCTATTTTACTAGGGTCTACCATGATACCATTCTTTGAGATGATGTGACCCAGGAAGGACACCTGATCTAACCAAAATTCACATTTCATGAACTTGGCGTACAACTGGTTCTGCTGAAGGGTCTGCAATACTATTCTCAGGCGCTCTGCGTGTTCTTCCTGAGTTCCTAAATAGATAAGAATGTCATCGATAAATACAATAACAAATCTATCTAGGTAGTCCCTGAATACTCTGTTCATGAGGTCCATGAAAGTAGCTGGAGCATTTGTCACGCCAAAGGGCATGACTACGAACTCATAATGTCCGTATCTAGTCATGAACGCTGTCTTGGGTATATCCCCTTCTTTAACTTTCACCTGATGATAACCTGACCTGAGGTCTATCTAGAGAACACTGCTGCTCCCTTTAGCTGATCGAACAGGTCATCTATTCTGGGAAGAGGATACCTGTTCTTAATCGTGACTTGGTTCAGTGCTCTGTAATCTATACACAGGCACATACTCCCGTCCTTCTTCTTCACGAACAATACAGGCGCTCCCCATGGTGAGTGACTAGGACGTATGAAGCCCTTGTCAAGAAGCTCCTGTAGTTGCTCATGAAGTTCCTTCAGTTCTGCTGGGGCCATGCGGTAGGGTGCTTTAGAGATAGGATTTGTACCGGGAATGAGTTCTATCTCAAATTCAATCTCCCTGTCTGGTGCTAGACCTGGTAACTCCTCAGGGAAGACTGCTGGGTAGTCACATACGACTCGGACCTCTGCTAGCTATTGGTCCTTGTCCTGACTGGTATTGACTACATGTGCTAGGAATCCCGTACATCCTGAATCCATTAATTTCTGTGCTCTTAGAGCTGAGAGGAATTTCTTGGCCTTTCTCTTTGGTTCTCCAATGTACTCGAACTGTACTTCTGCTTCCGGTTGGAATACGACTTTCTATTTATGGCACTCTATAGAGGCACCGTATCTGATCAAGAAGTCCATTCCAAAGATGACATCATAATCAGTCATTTCTAGCACTATCAGATCACAAAAGAGCTCTCTGTATGCTATAATGACTGGCACTGCTCTGAGCCAGTGCGTGGATGTCATAATTTCTCCTGAAGGTAGCGTCGTCAAAAATTGGCTACTGAGTACCTCTGGAGGTATTGCTAACTTTTCGGTGAATGCACTGGATATATATGAATGGGTTGCCCCAGTATCAAATAAGACAGTTGTACTTTGCTGTGAAATACTGATCTGACCTGTAACAACTGTCGAGGCATTTGCTACGTCCTCTCTGGTGAGTGAGTAGATCCTCGCATTGGTCGTAGCTGGAGGGGCCTCTAATTTGCCCTGGCTGATGTGTGGACCATCTAGAACGGCCTGCATTTGATGTAGCTATGCTCGCTGGCCTCCGTACTGTATCGGCTGTGGTTGAGGAAAACTTGTCTTATTCGGGCATTGCTTAGCCATATGCCCTTCTTGTCCACATTCAAAGTATCCTCGTGTGCCCTTGCGGCAAACTCCTTGGTGAAGTTTCCCACAAGTAGCACATTTGGGATAACTAGGCTGTTTACTAGCTGGTCCTCCGTTCGGGTAACTCCCTGGTTTGCGCTTGCTGCTGGAGTTCCCTTTCCAGTTAGAGCTGTGCCCTGTTGTTTCTGAGTACCTGAACCTCCTTGTCCGTTAGACTCTGAGAGGACTTGCTTCTGCTGCTTGATATTATTCTGGTAGTGCTCGGTGGTCAGAGCACTGCTGACTAGTTCTTCGATGGTTTGCGGCCTATGAACGCCGCCAGCCACGTTCATCGCTATTTCTGGCCTCAGCATCTTGAGCATCAACCGAACTCGTTCTTTTTCTGTGCTGACTAGTTCAAGGCATAGACGAGCCAATCTGTTGAATTTCTTCACGGCTTCCTCCACTGAAAGGTTGCCCTGGCGAAACACAGTGAACTCGTCGTAGTGGCGGTTTGTGACCCGCATGTGAAAGAACTCCTCGAAGAATTCTTTCTCAAAGTTGGCCCATGTCATCTAGTTTACTGGGCGCTTCGCTCTAATTCTCTCCCACCACATACGTGCATCTCCTGTTAGGCAGAATGAGGCGCACTTCACCTTCTCGTGTTTTGGCCAGTCCAGAAGCTCCATCGTGCTCTCCAGTGTTTTGAACCAGGCTTGAGCATCCCATGGTTCACTGGTGCCTGAGAAGTTCTCGGGCTTGACTCTCTGCCAATGGATCAGATAGGCTTCTCTCTTTGCCTCTGTTACTGGGGCTACTGGTGCTGTAGGCTGGACTGGTGGAACCTCTATAACTACTGGGGTTGCTATGTTTGGTTCCGGGGTGACAGTGGGAGTATTCTGCTGGTTAGCCTTTAAGGTGGCTATCTCCTGTTGCTGTTCTGCTAGCTGCTTTTGTAGCTGAGCCACTATTGCTATAAGGTCTGGGGGAGTCACTGAACTGTCTGCCTCATGCTGGGGCTCAGTAGCTGGTGCCCTTCTAGCTGTGCGTCCTCTTGCCATTTCTAAAGGAAGAGAGGACATACATAACTAATACTATCACATTTAACTAATTACTATAATCAACCATGTTAAACACTATCATATATCAACATGCTTTAGCTATCTATGAACATGGCAGTAAGAAAACATAAGTAAGAGGAGAGGTGTTCTTACTTGGAAGCTGCAGGTTCAATGCTGATGTGTGTGAAGGAAGTATGGAACTTTCGGCTCTGATACCACTCTGTAACGCCCCGCCTTCTACTGGCTAGGCTGTAAGGCCGGACCGTCACATTATGCTGTGCTAAGCTATATCCATGACCATTACTAAGTCTAGGTGCGGAAAACTATACCAATTTAAAACTTTGCTAAGCTAATACAAGTTCTTGGTCCTACATGTGCTAAGGAATGCAATCTAAGGTATTCATGGCATACCTTACATCCTCTATGGTCAAGGAGCTGAACTATAAGGTCTCTTGGTCGAAACCCAACTTCCCAATCGATCCAGATTGAACTCGATCGATTGCAAGCTGTTGGATCGATCCATGGATCGATTCAGATGGCTACTGTGCTCGGGGTAGTATTCTGGATCGATCGGCTGATCGATCCAGACCGGTCAATCGATCCAGTGATCGATTCCAGCGCTCTCTGTTCGCGGGAGCGATTTCCCCAAACTCTCTGTTCGCAACAGAATGCGACTGGATCGATCGACTGATCGATCCAGAAGCTTACTGTTCGCGGAACCAGGCTCCCAATCAATCCACTGATCGATTGAGGGCTCCCAATCGATCCACTGATCGATTGGGGTTTCTGATTTCGCAGCAATGCTCTGATTTCAGCACTGTTTCATGCCAAACCCACCTACATAAGTTCTAAAATAACTGGAGAACATTCTAATATCAAACAACTAACATTCTAAACATGGTTACTAACAATCTAAGCAGATTTTCTATAATTCCATGCATTTAGATACTGAATAAGTAAAGAGTAACATGATAAGAAACACTAAGTTCTTCAATGTTCTAGTTCTTCCAAGGTCTTTATTCCAGGTTCCATCCACACACATCTTCATCATTGCATTGACCTCCAGCCTCCGCTAGTCCATCTTCCCTTTACCTTTATCTGCAGTATAAGGAAAAATAGTATCTGTAAGCTTGAGAGCTTAGTAAGAAACCATCTACCTCACTAAAACATGCATACGATGCAATTTATGTTTTTAAAACATGTTATTTGAAACATATGAATATTGAACATGTAAGAGCATAGCATGGCATGCAAACAAGCTAGTCATGACAACAAGTACTAATCTAAGCTATCATATTGTATCAATAGAAAACTAAACTGATACAAAAACTGAGCCGGGCTAATTCTAAACTAATGCTAAAGCTATACTGAATTCACGTAACTATTTGTGAGAGTTCAAAAACTATATATATAATAGGTGAAAATACTAATCATGCTGCTGATGGGCCCGACAACTGTACTTGCTGTGCGCGCATCCCTAACTAAACCCGGGGTTGCAAATTCTGAATCTAGTATGGTTTACTAGGTTAGTTGAACCTAGGGACGACTATGGGAGCCAAACCCAATGGATATCTAATCCAGTACAGTGCCACTGCTAAAATAAAATACTGATTATAGCTGAGTTCTTCTTATATTGCTATTTCTAGGTTATCTGAACCTAGAGCTAGGTTATCTGAACCTAGAGGCGACTGTGGGAGCCCACCCATTGGACCGTAGTCCCATATAAGCTGTAGTAAAATTGCATATACTAAATAAATGCTTCTATCGCACTTAGCTAACTATTAAAATGCCTAAGTCGCATTTTAATGGTGCTGAACATACTATCGGGCACTTGGCGTGCGCTGTTGCACACCCTATGTGCCACAACTCCATATACTACTTAACTAAAGCATGCAATTACACGAGAACTACTTATACTGCAGGTGAGGGGTTTCTTACCTCCTGCTATAATTTTATTACGATTCTAATCGCTAGATTTCCGGAGAAGATGATCCTTTCGACGATCTTCTCGCGTCAATGTGTTCCTCTCGCGGTGGGGAGCGTCCTCGGGTCGGAGTTGTTGCAGGAAGGAGCCCTTATGACCCTAGGGATGAAACCCTAGCCTTTCCTTGGCTTTGGCGTGAAGAGAGGGTGCGGGAGAGAGAGGTTCGGCGGTGAGGGTTTGAGGGAGAAAGAAATCCCGATCAAAATAAAACCTCACTTAATCCCTTCCCTATTTATATTAAGTGAGTAATTGGGCCCAACTCTAACATAAATATAATTGACTCTCTCTTCTCTCAGCATGGCCCTGCTGGGTTCACCTGGTTACTAGAGATCACCTTAAGTCGTAGGTCCCAATAGATCTCGGGTTCAATTCCCGCTTAGGCTATTCACGATTCTATTTATTTTTGCTACTTCCGCTATTCTTAAAATTCTGTAAAAATATCCTAAAATTCCAAAAAAATCATAGAATTTTTCTATTAAAAATTTTGAGAATTTTCGGGCGTTACAAATAATTAGATCGATGATGAGTTATTCAGAAAATTACTAAATTCGTTTTAAGGATATACACTGGAAACGGAAGTGAACATAGTACCTTCTAAGTCAGAACTCTCTACTCCTATAGAATTGCAGAATAGGCGTAAGCCTAGTCTGAAGCATATTCGAATTTGGGTGGTCTAGCACATGAGAGACACTGATAAGTTGGGCAGGAGTTCACTTGTTTGTGAGTTATCCTAGAGAAATGAAAGGAGATTTATAGTCCTTAAAATCGGAAGGTCATTGTTGGCACCAATGCCTGATTTTAGAAAAGGACTATGAACCACAAGCCCATGAGTAAAAATTGTTCTTAAGGAAATTAAAGGACACGTCTAATCTAGTACCAACTGTACAAGATGAAATATCACAAGAAACTGCAACACGTATCACAAATGATACACAATTGTAGAAAGTGCCTCGTCATAGTAGGAGGGTTGTTAGGCAACCTAAAAGATACATGTTTTGGGAGTGTCTTTGGACTTGATCCCTGGTGGACATGAACCTGATCCCCGGACATATGACGAAGCACTCCAAGATAAAAATGTAGCATCTTTGCAAAGAGCAATAAATACATAATTAGAATATATGTATTCTAATAGAGACTGGGAGCTTATAAAACCACCAGATGGTGTAAAAGCCATTAGGTGTAAAGTGGTCCACAATAGAAAAAGAGGGATAGACGGGAAGGTAGAAACTATCGAAGCAAGATTTGTTGAAAAAGGAAACTTTTTCACCGGTAGCCATGCTTAAGTCTATCCGGATTCTTTTATCTATTTAGCAAGTCGATGTCAAGACAGCTTTCCTTAATGGAAGTCTTGAAGAAAACATCCATATATAGCAACCAAAAGGGTTCATTGCAAAGAGCAAAGAGCATCTTGTGTGTAAGCTCAATCAGTCTATGGACTGAAATAAAGCTTCAAGGTCTTGGTACATCCGGTTTAATAAAGTAATCCAGACCTATGGATTTATTTTATAACCGAATGAGTTTTGTGTATACAAGAAGTGTGATGGAAGTGTGGTGGTATTTCTTATACTATACGTAGATAACATTTTTGGTAGTTGGAAACAATATCAAAGTATTGTTAGAAGTAAGGGTATGGTTGTCCAAACAATTCGATATGAAGGACTTGGGAGAATGCATATATTCTTGGGATCAAAGGGATCGCAAGAAAAGAATATATTTTACTTATCCCAAGCTTCATATATCGAAACAATCCTTACTCGTTTTAAGTATGCAAAACTCTAAGAAATGTTTCTTACCTTTTCAGCATGGAGTAGCTTTATCTAAAGAGATGTCTCCGAAGATATCAAAAGAGATAGAGGAAATGAAGGCAGTTCTTTATGCTTCGGCTGTCGGAAGCCTAATGTATGCTATGCACAAGATCAGAAATCTACTTTGTCGTGGGCATGATTAGCAGATATCAAAGTAACCCTGGACAAGGACATTGGACTGCGGTAAAGCATATATAGAAGTACCTTAGAGGCACTAGAGATTATATGCTAGCTTACAAGGCAGATAATTTGCTCCCTATGGGTTGCACGAATTTTGACTTCTAATCGGATAGGGACAAAAGTAAGTCAACCTCAGGGTTTTATGTTTACTCTAGGAGGTGAAGTCATAACTATGGAGGAGTGTTAAGCATAGGTGTTTTTTCGGACTCCACCACAGAAGCTGAGTATATGGCAGCCTCTGAGGTAGCCATAGAAGCTGTATGGTTCAGATACTTCAAGATAGACTTAGATATGATTTATGGTTTGCCCAAAATAATTTGGTGCAGTAGCAAACTCGAAGAAACCATAAGTCCATAAGGCAAGTAAACACAATAGAGCGCAAGTACTACCCAATACGAGAAATCGTATAACGAGAAGAAGTTGTTGCCGCTTAGATTGCATCAAGTGAAAACCTGGAAGATCCTTTCACTAAGGCCTTAAGGCAAGAGCTTTTGATGGGCATGTTGAAGGGTTGGGAATCAGATGTATGGCAGCAGATATGACAACTTAGTCTTTTAGTATAAGTGGGAGATTGTTAGGATGTATACTAAAAGCCTAGCTTTTGGTATAAACATTTATCTAGAAATAAGAATCACATTGGTCAAATGTCTACATTTATGATAAATGTAGTTGTTCAATTAATTTATATTGTAGATAACATGGTGTGTGGAGTCACACACAGAGGATCATGTTATCAGTACCTTATAAATTATAAACAGTAGCTCATGACCAAGATGGAAAGGAACACACCATTGGAAGGTCGTAGTGTAATTAGGTATTAGTTTATCTTAACTATATAATTACACTAGTACACTTAGAGTGTATTGAGTAGGACCATTAGAGATCGTTTCTTTTTATACTGACTTTATAAAGGAATAAAGACCTCAGTTATTATGGAAGTGTGTGCTCTTAATCCTAATATAATAACAAGCACATATATTTGAAATTTATTTCTTTAATTTATCAATGGGTGAGATTTAGTTCGATAAATCAATAAGCCCGATAAATTGGGAAATGATAATACTTATAGTGTATGTTGTTGATTATAGAAGGAAACATGTCCTAGTAATCTAGGTTGAGAATGACCCCAAGAGGAGCTCATAAGGATTGTCATGTTAAACCCTGCAGGTGGACTTAGTCCGACATGACGATAATGTTGAGTGGTACTACTCTTGGACTAAGATATTAATTAAGTGAGTTGTCAGTAACTCATTTAATTAGTGGTCATTTGACATCTTAAATACAGGGAGACTAACACACTCATAATAAGAAGGAGCCCAAAATGTAATTTGGGATTGGTGCGGTAGTTCAATAATAGTTCTTTAGTGGAGTGAATTATTATTGATGAAATTAAGTTGTGTGTTCGGGGCAAACACGGGAAGCTTAATTTCATCGGAAGACCAAAACCAATTTCTCCTCTCGGTCCCTATCATAGCCTCTTGTATATAGAGATTTATATCCACCACATACCCACTTCTTACCCAACCTATAGGGGCCGGCCAAGCCAAGCTTGAAGCTCAAGCTTAGGGCCGACCAAGCCTAAAGGTTGGGCCTCAAGGTGGCCGGCCAATTGCTTGGAGCCCAAGCTTAGGTGGTCGGCCACATCATATTAAAAAGAGATTTTTATTAAAATTATTTCTTATGTGGATATTATGGTTTTAAAAGAGAGTTTGAAATTTAAATATTTCCTTTTATAGCTTTCTACAAAAGATTAAGAAAAGATTTGAAATCTTTCCTTATTTGTAGATTGAAAGGTAGATTTTAATTTTGAGAAAACTTTCCTTTTTAAACATGTTCATGATTTAAAAGAGAGTTTAAAAATTAAATATTTCTTTAGCTTCTACAAAAGATTAAGAAAAGATTTGATGTCTTTCCTTATTTGTAGATTAAAAGAGATTTTAATTTTTAGAGATAACTTTCTTTTTATCCACATGTTTAAAAGAAAGATTTTAATTTATAAAATTTTCTTTTTACAAACCACCATGAAGGGAAAAATTATTGGATAAATTTTTATAAATTTCCAAAGATAAATTAGGAAGTTTTAATTAATTAAAACTCTCCTTGTTTATAGCTTTAATGTGGCCAACCATGTAATGTGAGAAGAGAAAATTATTTTTAATTAAATAAATTTTCCTTTTCATGGCAAAAGAATTAAGGAAGTTTTTTATTTAAATTTCCTTATTTGCCAAGACCAAGGATTATAAAAGAGGGGGTAGAGATGCCTTCGTGGCGAACGACTCTATTCTTTTTCTCTCCCTCTTTTCCTTGGTGTGGCCGACCATAGAAGTTTTCTCTTCTTCCTTTTCTTTCTTCTTCATTGGCCAAGCCTCATCATCTCATGGAGCTTGAAGGTGGCCGGATTCTCGCTTGGAGAAGGAGAGAAAGGAAGCATCCTTTGGAGCTTGGTGGTGACCGAACCTCATCCTTTCATGGAGCTATTGTGGTGGCCGAATCTTGCTTGGAGAAGAAGGTGACTTAGGTGGATTCTCATCTCGGTAGATCGTTGCCCACACAACGTCTGTTGGTGCAACCTTAGGTCAAGGTTGACCTGGTTGACCTGACTCGAGTTGACCTGACTCGAGTTGTATTTTGATGTTTGACTTAGGAAGATTGTTGGTGCAACCTTAGGTCAAGGTTGACCTAGTTGAGTTGTATTTTGATGTTTGACACTCGTGGAAGAGTTGTATTCTTGATATGGGACAAGAATAGATGTTTGGGAGATTATTGGTGCAACCGTAGGTCAAGGTTGACCTGGTTGACCTGATTCGGGAAAAAGTCCAAGTATGGAGACTTGGCAACGGAAAAGTCCAAGCAGGGAGCTTGGCACTGGAAAAGTCCAAGTATGGAGACTTGGCACTGGAAAAGTCCAAGCAGGGAGCTTGGCACGCGAAAAGTCCAAGTATGGAGACTTGGCACTGGAAAAGTCCAAGTATGGAGACTTGGCACTGGAAAAGTCCAAGTATGGAGACTTGACACGGAGAAGTCCAAGCAGGGAGCTTGGCACGAGGGAAAGTCCTAACTGGGATGTTAGGCAGTTGGAAAGTCCTGGTGAGTGAAGCCAGGCAGTAGGAAAGTCCTAACTGGGATGTTAGGCAGTGTGGAAAGTCCTGGTGAGTGAAGCCAGGCAGTGGAAAAGTCCTAACTGGGATGTTAGGCAATGGGAAAGTCCTAACTGGGATGTTAGGCAGTTGGAAAGTCCTGGTGAGTGAAGCCAGGCAGTGAGAAAGTCCTAACTGGGATGTTAGGCAGTGTGGAAAGTCCTGGTGAGTGAAGCCGGGTAAGGGAAAAATCCAGATGGATCAAGGGTGATCGAACATCTGGTGTGGAGAAGTCTAAGTGGGCCAAAAGGATTGACCAGACAATTAGCGGGAAGTGCTAGCAGGTCAAGGGAGTGACCGGATGCTAGGAATGATGTACCAACAGGTCAAGGTTGACCGAATGTTGGTGTGGAAGCCTTAGGTCTAGGGCTGAGAAGTTTGGATCGGTCCGTGACCGATCCGGTGATCTGCGTTGCCACAGTCGGTGCGGTGACCGATCGTAATCATATCGATGGCTCGCGGTTGTAATCTGATCGATGCGGAGACCGATCGTGAGGCAACGCAACCTCGCGAAGAAAGCCGTGGATCGGTCCGATCCACCCATGGCTTGATCGGTCGGCAAGACCGATCAGGCATAAGCTGATCGGCGTGGACCGATCGGCTCGATCGCGACACCGATCGGTCGGGGACCGATCGGTGACAACAAGCTTTATGCGCCTAGGTGATCGGTCTGCGGACCGATCGAGTTCTAACGCAACGACTAGTTTCTTATCTTCTTCGCGGTATAAAGGGGTCGAGGCTGCCGCACGACTACTTCTTCTTCTTCCTTCCTGTGCCGTTGTGCTTGAGCTTTGTTGAGCTCCTCCTTGTCGAAGCTTCGCGAGCTTCATTCCACGACTGGATCAGCGCTGAGTTGCTTGTTGCATCCGTCCGTGAAGTTGCTACTTCATCCGGGACCCGATCGACGAGAAGGCAAGCTACCGTGTTTACATTCCTGTTGTATTTTGTTCTTGCTATTCTCTTGTACTCTTAGCTTGTTGTTGCAAGGCGAGGTTTCTCCGCCCACAAGGAGTTTGATTTAGCTGGTTTTCCGGGGACTCATCCACCGACGGATTGATAGGCTTCGTCCACCTTACGGACACGCCGAGGAGTAGGAGTTTCATCTCCGAACCTCGTTACATCCTTGAGTAGAGGTTTGATTTCTTCTCCTATTTTCTTTCCGCATTTAGTTTCCGCTGCGCTAACCCTAGTTTGTAGAAAGAAACGCGAGCAATTGGGGTCGGCTATTCACACCCCCCTCTCTAGCCGTACGAAGAGATCCTAACAAGTGGTATCAGAGCAAAGGTTTGCTCTTCATCGGATTAACACCTGGGGAGCACGAGCTAGAGGATGGATCTACTCGGAGAAGATGTCACCATTCCACCCTTTTATGAATGCGGTGACTTCGCGTATTGGAAGGTAAGGATGAAGTACTTTCTTATGACTAACATAATGAATTGGTTTTGTGTACAAGAAGGTTTTACTCCTCCGGTGGATAAGGAAGGAAAACCTCTTGAGAAGAAGGAGTGGACCAGAGAACAAATTCACAAATCCGAAATCAACGAAGAGGTAACGAGAATAATTGAATTTTCATTGCCTACTAACATCTTGTGTAAGATAGGTTACAACAATGCCAAGGAATTATGGGATAACTTGGCCAAGTACCATGAGGAGAGCTCCACTTCAAATCATGAAGAGGAGACAAGTGAGTCATCAAGTAGCTCACATCATGGAGGAGAGGAATTAGAAGTTGAGGGTTACTCAACATCTAAGGACGAAGAGGAGGAGAGTTCTTCTTCAAGTTCGGAGCAAGAAGAAGAAGCTTCTACCTCCGAAAGGGATGAAGAAGAGAGCTCGCATCCACCCTCAACCCTAGGTAACTCAAGCAATTTAAGTTCAATTAAATTACACATTATGTGCTTTGAGTGTAGGGAACATGGACATTACAAGAGTAAGTGTCCGAAGAGGGTAAGAAAGACTCCACCCGCGCCAAAGGTCAAGGAAGCCGGAGTCCCGAAACGCAAGGGCAAGGAGCACATCGTGTGCTTCCAATGCAAGCAAAGGGGACACTATAGGAGCCATTGTCCGAGGGGGAGGCAACCTCACAAGGGCAAGAGACCGGGCACATCGATAGGGGGAGCTAAGGCAAACCCTAAGGTAACCTCTAAGGTTCATTTTTGCAATTCTAATAAAATGCATGCTAGGAATTTTATTGCACTTGTCGATAATAACAAGCATGATAACCTTAGGAATCAATACATGTGCTTAGGAGCTAAACATGTGAGTCTAGATAAGGATAATTCTAGAAAGGCTAACCCTAGGATCAACCCATCTAAGGCTAAGGATAACCTAGGTAGGAATCCTAAATCAACTAGACATATGCCTAAGAATACCTCAAGGAAGAGTGATAAATCAAAAATTGAGGTATTAGAGAAGGAGAATCAAGTCTTGAAGTCAAGACTTGATACTTTGGAAAAGACTCTTAAGAATATGGAGAAGTCATCCCTAGGGTTTAAGGGTCAAAAACCAATGTCCAAGGACAAGAAAGGTATGGGTCACAAACCTAAGTCCCAAGTGGTCAAGCCCACCTATCATGATGTTCCATTCGATTATGGAACAAAACCTAGGGCTAGGAAGACCACCAAGGTCACAAGGAGTCACCCTAGAGTTGATCTTGATGAGTCCCAAATGACCAAGGCTTCAAAGCCTAGGAGGGTCATTAGGAGGGTTGCTAGGAAGTCATCCCTAGTGAATATTTAGTGAACCCAATGAGCTCACATAGATATTGGGTTCCTAGGAGCATCTTCTCTATCCCATAGATGGGTTAGAGAGTGTCAACTCCAATTAGAAGGGTAGTTAACCCAACTTTGAGGAAATTGACACTCAAGGAGCATTTTCAAGGTTTTGATAACCTTTGAAAATGAAAAAGAATTATTATTTACTCCTTGAAGAGTAAATTGTGCCATATTTGAAAAATATCGATTTTAATCTTATTTGGCACAATTTAAGAAAACCTAGAGAAATACCATAATTGGGATTTTGGTTTTCTCTTAGGGATATATGGGCAATCTAGGGTTAGATTTTAAGTTAGCTAAGGCTAAGGATACTTAGATAGGGAATTTAGGTATTTTATTTGTGCTAACTTGCCATGATTGGTTGCCATATGCCATGCCATGACATCATATTTATTTTATTATCATTTGAAATGTCATGATAATGCTTAGGCTAGTTTATATGTCATGCTTTATTTAAGTTTTCAAACTTTATGCCATGACATCATGACATTGGCACATGTTTTTACTTATGATATCATTATATGCCATGTCATCATCTCTTGCATTATAATCAATGAAATTGATTTGAGGACAAACATATAATTTGATATTGAGATCAAATTGGTGTTTAGAAAATGCATGAGAACTTAGCCTAAGTTGACCTTAACCCATATCTCACATCAAATTGACTTGAATGTGGTTTGATACACCTTAGATGTGTGTGAGATATTAGGATCATGAGTTAGGATCAAGGTGCATTGTCCTTGTACTAGATGACCCTAATTCAAGAAATTAAGGATCATAGGGAAAGCTTGTGTACAAGTTATGTACATCTAGCCCTAAGATTATGGTCCTAAATTCAAATGGTTTTAAAAGCATTTTAAAATTGATTTGAAAAACCTTGATGAAGCTTTCCTAGTGATAGCATTCATCATTGAACATTGTGATACAAAGTTGAGTTAAACTTGAACTATTTCAAAGTTTTTGAACTTTGTATCAAGATTGAAAAATGGAAGTTATTTTCATAGAAAACTATTTTTCCATGATAGTATATGTTATGAGGAATGTATCCTCAAAATTTCACAATTTTTCGAATTTTCTGGAATTTTCTAGGAGTTTCTGAATTTCGGAAGGAAAATTTGAAATTCTGATATCAGAATTGTGGACCGATCAGGAGGTTGCCTGATCGGTCCAGGAGTGCCTGGATCGGTCACCGTGACCGATCCATTGAATCCCGGATCGGTCTGGAGACCGATCAGAGCGTGCCAAGCTGGTGAAGGCCTGATCGGTCTGGGGACCGATCCATGGGGTTTCTGATCGGTCTGGGGACCGATCAGGGCGTGCCGAATTTCTGATTTTTCAGCTGTTGTCTGAAATTTCAGTTATGGAAATGGTGTTTTTGGATTTCTAAAGGTTTGGAACTCACAAAGACATTGTTGGTGCAATGGTCAAGGGGAGTTAACCTTTAGGGGAGTTTTACCTAATCAAGGGGAGTTGACTGTTAGGGGGAGTTTTTACTCCTTAAGACTTTTGAGGATTAGTGATATGGGATTATCACTAAGCTGATTGTTGAGTTTAGTATCAAGGGGGAAATTAAGAGTTTCAATGAAATGTATGGGACTTTCATTAGGAAGAAACTCTTGACCTTGATACCCTCTTTTTTTTCCTTTTTGATGTGTGTCAAAAAGGGGAGAGTGTTCATTGGAGAATTATTGGAGAACCCAAGTTAGGTTATCGGGTTAACCTAAGCTAGGGAAAGAATGCCAAGGAATGTTCAAGAAAAGAACATTGGAATTCTTTTTGATGTGTGTCAAAAAGGGGGAGAATTATTGGAGAACCCAAGTTAGGTTATCGGGTTAACCTAAGGGGAGAATGTCCAGAGAATGTTCAAGGAAAGAACATTGGACATTGGAAGATGGTTGGAAAACCTAAGTTAGGTTATCGGGTTAACCTAACTTGATTATGGGTTTTGTCAAACATCAAAAAGGGGGAGATTGTTGGTGCAACCTTAGGTCAAGGTTGACCTGGTTGACCTGACTCGAGTTGTATTTTGATGTTTGACTTAGGAAGATTGTTGGTGCAACCTTAGGTCAAGGTTGACCTAGTTGAGTTATATTTTGATGTTTGACACTCGTGGAAGAGTTGTATTCTTGATATGGGACAAGAATAGATGTTTGGGAGATTATTGGTGCAACCGTAGGTCAAGGTTGACCTGGTTGACCTGATTCGGGAAAAAGTCCAAGTATGGAGACTTGGCAACGGAAAAGTCCAAGCAGGGAGCTTGGCACTGGAAAAGTCCAAGTATGGAGACTTGGCACTGGAAAAGTCCAAGCAGGGAGCTTGGCACGCGAAAAGTCCAAGTATGGAGACTTGGCACGGGAAAAGTCCAAGTATGGAGACTTGGCACTGGAAAAGTCCAAGTATGGAGACTTGGCACTGGAAAAGTCCAAGTATGGAGACTTGGCACATAGAAGTCCAAGCAGGGAGCTTGGCACGAGGGAAAGTCCTAACTGGGATGTTAGGCAGTTGGAAAGTCCCGTGAGTGAAGCCAGTGATAGGAAAGTCCTAACGGGATGTTAGGCGGTGTGGAAAGTCACTGAGTGAAGCCGGTGGAAAAGTCCTAAGCGGGATGTTAGGCAATGGGAAAGTCCTAACTGGGATGTTAGGCGGTTGGAAAGTCTGGTGAGTGAGCCAGCAATGAGAAAGTCCTAACTGGGATGTTAGGCGGTGTGGAAAGTCCTGGTGAGTGAGCCGTGTAAGAAAAATCCGGATGGATCAAGGGTGATCGGACATCGGTGTGGAGAAGTCTAAGTGGGTCAAAAGGATTGGCCGGACAATTAGCGGAAGTGCTAGTAGGTCGAGGGTGGCCGGATGCTAGAATGATGTACCAACAGGTCAAGGTTGACCGAATGTTGGTGTGGAAGCCTTAGGTCTAGGGTGAGAAGTTTGGATCGGCGGTGACCGATCCGGTGATCTGCGTTTGCCGATCGGTGCAGTGACCGATCGAGAATCGATCGATGGCTCACGATTGTAATTTGATCGATCGGAGATCGATCGAGGCAACGCAACCTCGCGAGAAGAAAGCCGTGGATCGGGGGTCTCGCTATAGCTCGATCGGTCGTGGACCGATCGGGAGCGATGCCTGTTCGGTCTCATGGGGTACAACACCTAATTCGGTGCTCACTCGACACATTCCTAGAACAGAGTGGGGTCGCGGGCTGCTGCTGCACGACTACTTCTTCTTCTTCCTTCCTGTTGCGAAGTGCTGTTGTGCTTGAGCTTTGTTGTGCTTGAGCTTTGTTGAGCTCCTCCTTGTCGAAGCTTCGCGTGAGCTTCATTCCACGACTGGATCAGCTGCTGCTGAGTTGCTTGTTGCATCTGTCCGTGAAGTTGCTACTTCATCCGGGACCCCAGTCGACGAGAAGGCAAGCTACTGTGTTTACATTCCTGTTGTATTTTGTTCTTGCTATTCTCTTGTACTCTTAGCTTGCTGTTGCAAGTGATTGTGGCGAGGTTTCTCCACCCACAAGGAGTTTGATTTAGCCGGTTTTCCGGGGACTCATCCACCGACGGATTGATAGGCTTCGTCCACCTTACGGACACGCCGAGGAGTAGGAGTTTCATCTCCGAACCTCGTTACATCCTTGCGTAGAGGTTTGATTTCTTCTCCTGTTTTCTTTCTGCATTTAGTTTCCGCTGCGCTAACCCTAGTTTGTAGAAAGAAACGCGAGCAATTGGGGTCGGCTATTCACACCCCCCTCTCTAGCCGTACGAAGAGATCCTAACAACGTCCGGGATAAGAAGAGGAATACGGTAGAAGATCAAGAGGTTATTTGCTTACAAAGAAAGGTATAACTAGTAATTGTTTTCCGCATCATACTAGTTTTCTTTGTATAGTTATTTTTGGAAATACCAAACACAAGAGGCATATGATTTTAGAGTTTTCGGATTTGTTTCGAATTCGTGATTCAATTGTTCTTTTTGGTTAACCTAGAGTTATTTAAGAAAATTAAATATTAACTTTCCTTAAAAGGCTTTGTCTAGGTGGTGGTGGTTGCTCCCATATCCAAGAAGGCCATGTGCCTCGCCATGCAATCCTGGAAGTCAATTTTGAAAATTAATATTTAATGAAATTAATAACATAGGTGGATTTGAATCAATAGTGTTAAGTTCTGTTTGCGATTCAAATCTAAATCATTAAGAACAGATAAGTTAAATTTGGAATCAATGATGTTAAGTTCCGTCTGCGATTCCTAATTTAACTTCTAAAGAACACAATAGGTTATTTAAGGAAAGGTTCGACACTTGTACAAAATTTTTATACAGTGGAATCGGTACGGTCTTCCTACGACTAACCAACAGTGTAATCATGCCCTAGAAGTTTGAATGTGTTGACAATTATTTAAGTTTAGATTAATACATTGGATCTAACTCAAGTTACAAGTGTGCAGGATGGAAGAAGTTGTAACGACCCAATTTTTCCTATTTCGAGTTCTAAAAGTCCTTATAAAAATCTGGAAATGCTTTTAAAATATTCTAGAGATTTTTAGGAAATTTTAGAGTATTTTTATGCAATTTTTTGGAGTTCGTTTGGTATTTTTTACCCAGAGGAAGAAGTTTTAAAAATAAAAGAAAAGAAAAGAAAAATAAGTTTGTAGAAGCTGGGGTTCAAACCCAGCTCCTTGGCCCAAGCAGAACTCGGCCCGACCAACCGAGCTGTGCTCGATTTGTTAACTAGATGTGAGAACAAATTGATTTAAGGTATAGTTCGGTTTAAACCCTAGGTTATAAAAGGATAAGTTAGGAGAGGGATTAATGGTTTTCTTTTCCCTCAAAATTTCTCCTCTCGCACTCGGCGACGGCGTCCGCGATTTCCTGTTCTCGGGCGAAGACGAAGCCGAGGCTAGGGCTTCGTCTCCGGCGGCCGGCGAGTGTCTTCTTCCGTGAGTTCTTCACCGATCCAAGCTCCTCTCGTAAAGGAGAACTCGAAGGCGCGAAGAAGACCGAGATTTCAAGCTCGCCGCAAGCCCTAGAAGCATTAGAAGTTCTTCTCTTCGGTTGTAAGTCCAAGGAACACATGTGAGTTGCTACTCACCTGTAGTAGGAGTAGTTCCCTTCGATTGGTTTTCGATTGGTTTGATTTCTTGCCACGATTGTGGATTTCCTGCGTAGCACAGCGTGTTGGTTCAATGTGTTTGTCTGATAGAATGTGGACTTAGTTTTATTTGCTCCTTTATGTTCTGTTGTAGTATGTGTAAAGAGGCTTTGCTTGTTCTATGAAACCCTTGGATCTGTTAGTTTGCTAGTGGGCAAGAACAACCCTTGCTGTTGGTTCCGGATTGTACATGCAGTTTTATTTGCATTTCGTAACCATGAACAGCTTAATTAGAGCTTAGAATAGCCCCTCTTAGAGCTTGTTACAGTCAGGATTCTAGTATGCTTTGATTCCATGCTTGGATTTTTCTGTACAGCAAGTGTTTCAGTGTTTCCTGTTTCAGATTTAGTGTGCAGTTTTAGAACCATTTAGTTACTGCCGTGAGTTTGATAAAGAAGAGGAGAAGAGATTTTTAATTAGATTTTAAGCTTCAGCAGATTTTAGCTTTGTTTGTGCCATGCATTGAAAAGAACAGCCTTTGGAACCTGCTATTAGTTTAAGAACAGTTAGTTAAATAGATTTATTTCTTTTAAGCATGATCGGCTTGTAAATGAACAACAATGAACAGATTTAATTATGGAAGTTTCAGTTGGATCCTTAGTAGCTAATCCATACACGAAGTTTTGGTTTTCTGCTGAACCTTTTAGTAGGAACGACTGATGTGGTTACCATACTGTTAAACCAGTTGTCATGGATTTGTTTAGCATTGCAGTTTTGATGGTTTAGCATTGGAAGATCCAATTAGATC
Organism: Zingiber officinale; assembly: GCF_018446385.1. NCBI lineage: Eukaryota > Viridiplantae > Streptophyta > Magnoliopsida > Zingiberales > Zingiberaceae > Zingiber > Zingiber officinale. The sequence continues at coordinate 10,498,095 of NC_055996.1, read as the reverse complement.
CCTAGTAGCTTAACTAGATTTGCAGATTTTTGGTGGAACTTGATATGCAGATTTTAGCAAGTTATAATGCAGAATTTAATTAAGTTATTATGCAGGATTGTGTTAGCTTAATATGCAGAATTTTATTATCTTAGTATGCAGATTTTGGATAAGCTTAATATGCAGATTTTTGTTAAGCTTTGCATGCAAATTTATATTAAGCTTTGTATACAGATTTTCAGTACGTAGGGTGTGTTCTAGTGCACACCAAGTGTTCGATAGAATGCTTAGCTCAGTAGGATGCTACAGTAAGCATCTAAATAGCACAGTGAATGCAGTAAGAAGCATTTAATTCAACTTATATAGTCTTGCTACAGCTTTTATGGACTAGGTGTCCAATGGGTGGGCTCCCACAATCGCCTCTAGGTTCAGATAACCTAGTTCTAGGTTCAGATAACCTAGTTAAAGCAAGGTAAGAAAATTAATTATGAAATCAGTATTTTATTTTCAGCAAAGGCACTGTACTGGATTAGATATCCATTGGGTTGGGCTCCCACAGTCGTCCCTAGGTTTAGATAACCTAGTAAACCCTACTAGACTCGGAACTTGCAATCCCGGGTTTAGTTAGGGATGCGCGCACAGCAAGTACAGTTGCCGGGCCCATCAGCAGCATGATTATTATTTTAATCTATTATGTAAATAGTTTTCAAAACTTCACAAATTAGTTATGTGAATACAAGTTAAACTCAGTTTAGCATTAATTAGTTTAGCTTAGGTATCAATTCAGTTTCTTATTGATACACATGATAGTTCTATGATTGGCTTTACATGTTAGTTTTCAGTTAGTTTCTTCGCTATTTATGAGCATGATTAGCTATACATGTTTAGTATTTCAGTTAGTATGATTCCTTCATTGCTATTTATGAGCATGATTAGCTATACATGTTAGCTTTTCAGTTAGTTGATTTCTTTGCTATTTATGAGCATGAGTAGCTTTGCATGTTAGCATTCAGTTTTAGCATGTTTTTATTTATATACATGCATATCGAGTTTTTGTGAGTAGGATAGCGCTCACTAAGCTTTTAGCTTATAGATACTATTTTCCTCCTACTGCAGATAAAGGAAAAGGAAAAGGAAAAGTATAAGAAGGAAGGCGACAAGGAGATGCTGTGACAGTGTGTGTGATGCCAGGACTATGGAGAGATCCAGGGTTCTCTAGCGAATTTTCAGGACCTACCTGTTTAGAGTTTTAGTTATGTTATTATGAAGTTGAGATTGTAATTGAGTTATTCCGCACTTGTAGCTTGTATGTCCTATCGTTGGAGTTCTATCTGTTTATTATTGCTAGAGTAGTTTCATTCTTCTTATTGAGTTATTATACTGCGTGGTTGAGTGATTATATGTTCCAGCCGCCTGTGGCTGAGTATATATTATTTGTATTGTTGATTTGGTCACCGGTACAGGGGAGACTCTGTCGAAATTTTTCGGTAGGATTTCCATGTGATTTTCTAATCATACCGGTTAAGTAGAGTTAGTAGTCAAGTAACGGTCATCCTTAGAGTGTAATAGTAGTAAGAAGGGTGGTCGTTACAGAAGTCCAGGAAGGTCGGTGACCGGATTCTTGGCAAGAAGAAACCCTTGCATGTTGGAAGACTGAAGACAAGGCAAGAGAAGTCCAAGAAGGTCGAGGATTAGATTCTTGGCATGAAGAAGGCCAGTAGGTCGGAAGACTGAATGTAAGACAAAAGAATTCTAAGAAGGTCAAGGACTGAATTCTTGGCATGAAAATCCGAAGATGAGGAAGCTTCAGGCATATAGTCTAGAGAACAAGAGGTTCATCTGTCATGAGGTACTTGAGATTGATTGTGTTTAGGGATGAAAATCATGTTTTAGGATATACCAAATGACTGGTAAGTTTACTAATAGATTGGTGAAAACCTAAAATCTGGAAGCAAAAGAATATATCAATCGATTGATTGATTTATTGGGAAACCATCAATTGATTGGATAATTGATTGAAAAGCAACTTCACGAGAACAGAGCATTCCCAAATTGATTATTTGATCGATTGAGAATTCCCAATCAATTGAGAAGCCACTCACGTGAGAACATAACGTTCCCAGATTGATTAACTGATCAATTGGGAATTTCCAATCGATCAACAGATCGATTGAGAAGCCACTCACGCAAGAACAGAAAGTCCCCCCCCCCCCCCCAATTGATTGGCTAGTCGATTCAGAGCTTTCTTCGCAAGAATAGAAAACTCTTCAATCGATTGGCTGATTGATTGAGAAGGTTTCTTTGCGAGAATAGAAGGCTCCTAAATTGATTAACTGATTGATTACGATGGGTAATCAATCAAGGATTGATACCAATCAATTGAGATTCAAAATGGAATAATCTCAACCGTCAATCTAGAGTTGGTAGCGCTCAATGGGCATGTCAGACACACCATAATTGAATGAGATCTTCACCAATCGATTGTAAGCGGTAAAAAGATGAGAAATGACTAGATTTTGAAGAGTTTAAAAGGAAAGATTTCGATACAACGAAAGCACATGTTCTATTGCTATTATCCTATGAAGCTCTCATCTTTAATTCTCAAGCAATCAAGAGAAGAAGAATCACGAAAGATTCAAGAATTGCGAAGAGAGATCTTCTAATAAACCAACTACAAAATTTCATAATGATGGATGGAGAAATGATAAGTTCATTACATGGGAGATTCAAGGAACTTCTAAATAGTCTTCATTCAATTGGAGAAAGTATAGAGAATCGAGATCTGATAAGGTATGCACTAAAATTTTCCCAAGAAACTCATTATGGTCATAAATGGTGGATGCCTATAAGATTTCAAGGGATTTGTCAAAGGTAAAGTTAGATAAATTATTTTGTGATCTTGAATTGCATGAGTAAGCTAACACAAGTCATAATGAGAAAGATATAGTATTGGTTGCAGGTGAAATAGCAACAAGAAGCACATAGAAAAAAAAAAAAAAAAAAAAAGAGAAGAAGAAAGAGTCCTCTTCTGAATCCGAGCAAGATAGTCACCCGAGCAACATCAATTAAATTAAATTAAAATAAGAAAAATTAAATTAAAATAAATAAAAATTAAAAATTAAATTAAATTAAATTAAATCAAATAAAATTAAAATAAATTAAAATAAATTAAATTAAAAATAAAGTAAAAAAATTAAAATTAAATTAAATTAAAACTAAAGTTAAAATTAAATTAAAATAAAGTTAAATTAAAATTAAATTATAAAAATTAAACTTAAAAAATTCAAATTAAAAATTAAACTTAAAAAAACAAATTTAAAATTAAACTTAAAAAATTAAATTTAAAATAAACTTAAAAATTAAATTAAAAAATTAAACTTAAAAAATCAAATTAAAAATTAAACTTAAAAAAATCAAATTAAAAATTAAACTTTAAAAAAGTAAATTAAAATTTTCAAAAAATTAAAATTAAACTTAAACTTAAAAATTAAATTAACTTAACATTGAAATTTACTTAAAATTCAAATTAGCTTCAAATTAACTTAACATTCAATTAATCTAAAATTCAAATTAACTTAAAATTTAACTTTTAATTAAATTAACTTAAATTGACTTAAACAGTTAGCTTAAATTTAATTAACTTAAAATAAAACTAATCTTAACTCCTATATGTTGTAAGAAACCAAGTAAATATTGGACAGTGGTTGCTTCAAACACATGACTGGGAATCACACTAAATTCACTCAGCTAACTTATAAAAGCTTAGGAGCAGTTGCCTTTGGAAACAATGACAAACTCAAGATAATTAGGATAGGTAATATTGAATTCAAAACTGATTTCATTATTAAGAAAGTATTACTCGTTGAAAAACTCAAATACAATCTTCTTAGTATAAATCAACTGTGTGATTCTGGATTTAAGATTAGGTTTTTTTCCTCTGAATGTTTAATTAAACACCTAGATAACCCTATTATAAGCCTAAAAGGATTTAGAAAGGATAATATCTATGCAATTAACCTAACTTCTTCCTCACTTAAGTGTTACTTAACACAAAAAGAAGAAATCTAGAACTATTGCACTTAGATCTATTTGATTTCCATGGGGTCAAATCAATAAATGGAAGTTTATACTACCTAGTAATAATAGATGACTACTCTAGGTTCACCTGGGTAAAATTCTTAAAAAATAAAAATAAAATATTTGAAATCTTTACTAATTTTTGCAAACAAGTTGAAAATGAAAAGGACCTAAAAATTAAAAGAATTAGAAGTGACAATGGAGGTGAATTTAAAAATCATAACTTTAACCAATTCTGCCTTGAAAATGGTTACCATCATGAATTTTCATGTCCTAAAACATCTTAACAAAATGGAATAGTAGAAAGAAAGAATAGAACCTTAATTGAAGTCTCTAGGACAATGCTAAATGAGTATAACCTACCAAAATACTTTTAGGTAGAAACTGTTAGCACAGGCTGTTATGTACAAAACTAAACCACAATAAATAAAACTCATAATAAAACTTTATTTGAAATATATTATAACAAACAACCTAATATTGAATACTTTAAAGTACTTAGATGCCCAACCTACATACTAAATACAAGAGAATACTTAAAAAAAATTACATCAAAAATAGAAAATGAGATCTTTGTAGGATACTCATTAAACAGTAGAGGTTATAGAATATACAATAAAGTTACACTAAGAGTTGAAGAAACCTCAAATGTAAAATTTGAAGAGTCCAACCAAAACTTAGAATAAACTCAGGTTTAACCAATTAATTTTGTTCAAAGTAACACTAGTCAAGGGGGAGCCAGTGAAAATCTAGGTCAAGAAGAAGAAGATCAACCTCAAGTGAATGAACCTACTAGAACCATAAGAGTCAACCCAAATCATCCAATTGACCAAATAGTTGGATACCCAGACCTAAGAGTTTAAACTAGGTCATCCTTCAGAAACTTAAGTCAAATATCCCTAATCTTAAAAATTGAACCCAAAACAGTAGCTGAATCCTTATTTGACCTAGACTGGATCATAGCTATGCAAGAAGAATTAGCCCAATTTGAGAGAAATGAAGTCTGGGACTTAGTACCATCACCTAAAAATAAAAAGAGAATAGAAACAAAATGGGTATTCAGAAATAAATTAAGTGAAAATGGAGAGATTATTAGAAACAAGGCTAGACTAGTTGCTAAAGGGTTTAGTCAAATAGAGGAACTTGACTATGATGAAACATATACCCCAGTAGCCAGACTAGAATCCATAAGAATGCCACTTAGGTAAGCATCCCATAAAGGATTTAAACTTTACCAAATGGATGTAAAATTCACCTTTTTAAATGGGCTAATAAAAGAGGAAGTTTATGTAGGTCATCCACCTGGGTTTGAGAGTTTAGATCATCCTAACCATGTATTTAAACTCAAGAAAGTTTTATATGGTCTTAAACAAGCACCTATAGCATGGTATAAAAGGTTAATCTCTTACCTAATTTCCAAAGGGTTCAACTAAGGATAAATTGATCTAACTCTATTTGTCAAATCAATCAACCAAGATATTTTTATAGCTCAAGTATATGTAGATGATATAATATTTGGGTCAACCAATTCAGAATTTTTACAAGAATTTACAACCCTAGTGGAACAAGAATTTAAAATGAGCCTAGTAGGATAATTAACTTATTTTTTAGGGTTACAAATTAAAAAAACAAATGAAGGCAATTACATTTATCAATAAAAATATATTAAATAATTACTTAAAAAATTTGGAATGGAAAATACTAAAGAAATAAAGACACTTGTTGTCAGTATTAGCTCTAGTACCAATTATGAGATGATTGTAAAGGGCCCATTTTGTATCTTATATCATTATTAATAAAAGGCGAAGTTGGTTATTATATTTATTTCAGTTCAGTGCCGATTGAATAAGTATAATAATGTCCTTGGGTAGTAAATTCTTATCTACAATATATCAATTCGTTGAATTAATAGTGAGATATTGTAGATATATATAGAAAACTACTCTTAACTATTCCTAGTCGAACATTAATATACAAGGACAATATTACTACGTTGATGTTGGTGCAATATCCCCTAGGTCAAGGTTGACCTGGTTGACTAAACTTGAGATGACTCAAGCTTGAGTCTAGATGTTTGGGTTTCGATGTTTGACAATATATAAAGACTAATAATACATAGAGATTCTAGGTGCAATCGTTCATTTGGGGAGATTGTTGGTACAATTCTCCTCTGGTCAAGGTTGACCAGTTAAATGTGAAGAAGAGTCAAGTAGGTCAAGACTAACTAGATACTCAACTGAGAAGTCCTGGTGAGTGAAGCCAGGCAGTTGGAAAATCCTGGTGAGTGAAGTTAGGTGAAAGACCTAGTGAGTGAAGCTAGGCAGAGGAGAAGTCCTGGTGAGTGAAGCCAGATAGTTGGAAAATCCTGGTGAGTGAAGCCAGGTGAAAGACCTAGTGAGTGAAGTTAGGCAGTATGAAAATCCTAGTGAGTGAAGATAGGTGAAAGTCCTGGTGAGTGAAGCCAGGCAGATGGGAAACCCTAGTGAGTGAAGCTAGGTGAAAGTCCTGGTGACTGAAGCCAGGCAGATGGAAAATCCTAATGAGTGAAGCTAGGTGAAAGTCCTGGTGACTGAAGCCAGACGTATGGGAAGTCCTGGTGAGTGAAGTCAAGCAGATGGGAAGTCCTAGTGAGTGAAGCTAGGCAGAAGGGAAGACCTGGTGAGTGAAGCCAGGCACGTGAAAATCCAGGTGGGTCAAGGTTGACCGAACACCTGGTATTAATAAGTCCAAGTAGGTCAAAGGGTTGATCAGATACTTGGCACGAGGAGAAAAAGTCCAAGTGGGTCAAAGGGATTGACCGGACACTTGGTGAGGAAGTCCTAACAGGTCGAGGGTGATCGGTGTTGGAATGTATACTAAAAGCCTAGCTTTTGTAAATATTTATTTTAATAAAAGAATCACATTGGTCAATATCTGCATTTATTTATTAAATGTAATTATTCAATTAATTTATATAGTAAATAACATGGAGTGTGGTGTCACACTCAGAAGATCATGTTGTCGGTTCTCTATAAATTATAAACAGTTGCTCATGACTAAGATGGAAAGGAACACACCATCAGAATAGTCATAGTGTAATTAAGTATTAGTTTATCTTGACAAATAAATTACACTAATACACTCTAAGTGTATTGAGTAGGACCATTTAGGTAAGTTCTTTTTGTACTGACTTAGTAAAAGAACTAGACCTTAATATTATTGAAGTGTGCGCTCTTAATCATAATATAATAACAAGCACATATATTTAATATTTATTTCTTTGACTTATCAAAGGGTGAGGTTTAGCTCGATAAATTAATATGCCCGATAAGTTGGGAAATGATATTACTTATAGAGTGTGTTGTTGGTTATAGAAGGATTCTGTGTCCTAGTTATCTAGGTTGAGAATGTCCCCAAGAGGAGCTCATAAGGATTGACATGTTAAACCTTGCAGGTGGACTTAGTCCGACATGACAATGAAGTTGAGTGGTACTACTCTTGGAGCTAGATATTAATTAAGTGGGTTGTCAGTAACTTACTTAATTAGTAAACATTCGTAATCTTAAACACAGGGAGACTAACACACTCATGATAAGAAGGAGTCCATAATGTAATTTGGGATTGGTGCGGTAGTGCGATAATAACTCTCTAGTGGAATGAGTTATTATCGATGAACTTGAGTTGTGTGTTCGGGGCGAGCACGGGATACTCAAGCTCATCGGAAGGCCAAAACCAATTTCTCCTCTAGGTCCCTGTCGTAGCCTCATTATAGCCTCAAGTCCATCCAAATGTAAGGCTCTTCTTGGTGTCCAAGAAGGGGGCGGACCATTGCTTGGTGACCAAGCAATGGCCGGCCACATCCTCTTTGTAGGGGCCGACCAAGGTTAATTCAAATAGAAGGGGTGTTTTGAATTTTTTAAAATCTTCTCTTTGTAGAAAACTATAAGTTTTAAAAGAGAGTTTTTAATTTTTAAAATTTTCTTTATTTGAATTAGGCCACATGTTTTAATAGAGAGTTTTAAAAGTTTTAAAACTTTCCTTTTTTAACCATCCTCATGGTTTAAGAAAAAAAAGGAAGATAAGTTTTAAAATTAAAATTTTCTTTCATCATGTTAAAAAATAAAATTTTGTAAGAGAGGTTTTAAATTTTAAAACATGGTTTAATTTTTTAGAACTTTCCTTTTTTAACTCCTACTTTAGGAAAGAGAGCTTATAAAATTTTATAAGAGTTTTTCTTGTAAAATTTTATAAAAAATATATTTCCTTTTTCCCCTTGATGAGGTGGCCGGCCACCTTACTTGGTGCCCAAGCAAGTGGTCGGCCATATTAAAATAATAAAATCATCAAATTTATAATTGATGATTGATTCAATCAAGAGGAAAGAAAAGGAAAAATTAAAAGGGAAAAAGAAAAACTCTTGGATGATTTTATTTTTTGTAAAAAGTTTTTCTTTATTTGCCTTGGGAAAGTAATATAAAAGAAGGGGTGAGGGGGCTTCATGAGATACAACTCTTATTCCTTGGCTTGGAGATCTCTTGGTGGCCGGCCCCTCTCCTTTCTTCTTTTCCCTTTGCTCTCTTCTCCTTGGTGGTGGTGGTGGTGGCCGGATTTTAGAAGAAGAGGAAGAAGCTTTTGGGTGGTGTTCATCTTGGAGGATCGTCGCCCACACGACGTCCAAGGCGAGGCGAGGAATACAGCAGAAGATCTCGAGGTCATTAGCTTATAAAGAGAAGGTATAACTAGTAGTTTTCTTCCGCATCATACTAGTTATTTTCTTTGTACGAGTTCTAAATATAAGAGGCAATTAGATCTAGTTTTTCGAGTTTGTGTTTTCTTCTTTTTCGAATTTGTGATTTGATTGTTCTTTTTGGTTAACCTAGAATTATTTAAGAAAATTAAATATTAGCTTTTCTTAAAAGGCTTTGACTAGGCGGCGGTGGTTGTTCCCATATCCAAGAAGGTCATGTGCCTCGCCATGCAGTCCTGGAAGCCAATTTTGGAAATTAATATTTAATGGAATTAATAACATAGGTGGATTTGAATCAATAGTGTTAAGTTCCGCTTGCGATTCAAATCTAAACCATCAAGAACAGATAAGTTAAATTTGGAATCAATGATGTTAAGTTTCGTCTGCGATTCCTAATTTAACTTCTAAAGAACACAATAGGTTATTTAAGGAAAGGTTCGACACTTGTATAAAAATTTTTGTACAGTGGAATCAGTACGTTTTCCTAGGATTAACCAACAATCGGATGCTAGGCATGATGTCCCAACAGGTCATGGTTGACAAGATGTTAAGTTTTAGGGGTTTGGGTCTTGATTAGGGCAAATCAAGTTGATTCAATCGATCAGCCGATCGATTGAATCATGTCCAATCGATCGGCTGATCGATTGGATTGGTGTCGTGACAAAAGCTTCTCCCAATCGATCACCCGATCGATTGGGAGCCTCCAATCGATTGGGCGATCGATTGGGAAGCTGTCGCCGATTGCACAGAAGCCCTCCCAATCGATCACTCGATAGATTAGGAGCCTCCAATTGATCGAGTGATCGATTGAGAGGCAAGAAAGCGCACGAGAACCTGAATTGATTGGGCAATCGATTCAGGCGATTTCCAGAGAGCACAGAGGCGCTCTGCATCGATCGACCGATCGATGCAAAGCCTCCCCAATCAATTGAGAGAAATCCAATCAATTGGGATCTGACCGTTGGCGCTGGATAAAGCCGTTGCGAGCGTCTTCTTCAGCAGTGCTTTTCAAACTTTCGCCCGATTCTTCTCCGATCTTCACAGCAGCTTCTCCGAGCTCTCACCGCCAGTTCTTGAAGGTTCTTGAAGGCAAGTGCTTATGCACGTCCAAGTCAAGAGGTGATCTATGACAAGAAGAAGAAGCTAGGGTTAGGGTTTCAAGTGTAAATCTTGTAAGATTTCAATTGTATTTGCTTCCCTTTCTTTCTTCTTATACTGAGAGTGTTGTAGGGCTTCTCCGCCTTCGGTAGTTACCGTAAAGGAGTGTTTTCATAGTGGAGAGTGCGTGTCGTGTGTGGATCCTTAGATTAGTCACCTTTTCTTGAGGTGGATACCAAGTAAATCATTGAGTTAGCATTGTAATTTTGTTTCTTGTATTTTCCGCTGCCTATCATCACCAAGAAACAAGATGACGAGAGCATGACGAGCTATTCACCCCCCCCCCCTCTAGCACATTTTGACCCTAACAGTTGAGACTAGCATGCAGGTCAACGGATGACTTAATCTCACAATTCATCGATTTGAGATATCAAGTTGACACATTGGTATATATTAGAGAATATATACTGAATGATCTACCATGAGAATGTTTCATGGATCATTATATGAGTGTCATAAATATTTCATATGACTATTGGTATGAATAGTCCTTAGACCTGAAGTCGCTACGGTTCCTTACATAAGGAGTTGTGTACTTTGGTATCGATAAACGTCACATGTAACAAGGTGAACAATAAAGTTGATCATTGGGTATGCAATGAATTATGTGGAAGGATGTGAGTGATGTAGATAGGATCTATCCCTTCCATATGGCGGAAGCGATATTTGTGGGCCCCTTGATTAGTAGGGCACAAGAAAGTATGTGTTGGATCGCGACGGTCGGCTAAAAGGGGGGTTGAATAGTCTGTAAAAACAAAAAGCACAACCCTTCTCAACTTCTTAAACTAACACTTGCATATAAAGAGTAAATAAATAAAACAGAAAGGACGAGGCTCATAATTTACTTGGTTACAACCGGGGAGGTTGTTAATCCAAGGTAAATGAAAAGTGTACTAACAAATCTCCTCTAGGTGGAGAAGCCTCTTACAGCGTTGACGTAAAAAAAACAGAAGCTTAACTCTAAAAAGAAGTGCACAAGTGCCTGAAATGAATTGCTTGGAATTATTGAAAAGCTTCTGGACCAAGGTTATATTTATAGCCTTGGTCGGGGCGCCCCGAAGAGATTCCGGGCGCCCTGGGGGGGATAAAACTTTATCCCCCAACGTTCAGATCGGGATTAACACGTTCTGGTCAAAAAGTAAACTCTGGGTGCTCGGAAGGGTTCCGGGCGCCCCAGACTGTTCCGGGTACCCCGGAGGGAAAAGTCAACCCCGTTGACTTTTTCCAGCCTGGGTCTTCTGCTCCGGCTCCGTTTGCCTCAGACCGAGTCTTCCGCTCGCTTGGGTGATCTCTGCCATTCAGAATAGGGCTCACCCGAACCCAACTTCCGGTCTTCTCGAGTAGGCTTCCACTCCGGCTTCTCGTCCCTCGGAATCGCCGTGTGCTTCCTTCTCGTCCGCCAGCGTACTCATCCGCAGTCTTCGTCCCTCGGTCGCACCATGTGTCGGCCTTCTCGCTAGCTGCGTCTCTTGCTCCTCAAGTAGTCTTCCGCTCCGGCTTCTCGTCCCTCGGAACCACCGCACGCTTCCTTCTCGTCCGCCGGTGTCCTCTTCCGCAGCGCCTCGTCCCTCGGACGCACCGCATGCCGTCCTTCTCGTTAGCTGAGTCTTCCGCTCGACTACCTATGTTCCTAAGCTCTTGCACACTTAAACACAAGGTTAAAAACACACAGGACTTAGCTTAACTTGTTGATTACATAAAACAACCTTGGGGTTCTAACAATCTCCCCCTTTTTGATGTGAGCAACCCAAGTTAAGCTAGGGTAAATAGATATAAAAAAATAAACTAACTATTTTTGTAATAAAGTGCAAAAAGATAGAAAAGTTAAATTTTGGTCTACCTCCCCCTAGACTTATATTTTTCCTTCTCCCCCTTTGATCACAAAAAAAATGGGATTTCGAAAAAGTCTAAGGTTAAAAAAATATATCTAATTTTCTTAAAAAATTCTAAGTTGAATAAGTTCTAAGTTAGAGAATTTACAAAAAATATTTTTGAAAAAAAATTCTAACAAAAAAAAATTTTCGAAACAATTTATAATTTTCAGAAGATTTTTTTTTTTAACTTAAGCAAAAAAATATTATTCTAATTTAAACAATTTCTAAGTAAAACTTTTTAAGTAAGAAAATTTTCTAAGAAAAAAAATTTCTAAATAAAGCTTTAAGTAAGAAAATTTAAAAAAATTTTGACTTAAAAATTTTTCTAAGTAAAGATTTTAAGCAGAAATTTTAGAAAAAAACTTTTAACTTTTATGTAAAAGTTTTATATAAAAAACATTTATAAGTAAAAAAATTGAAAATTTTAAAAAATGTTTTAAAAACTTTTTAAAGCATTATTAAGTTTCCACCTTAATGCTTTTATCAGAAAGTTAATTAAACATTTTATTTCAATATTTTGGCTTTCAGGTCATGGCGAGGCACTAGACCTTCTTGGTTATTGGAGCAACAACCACTTCCTTAGACAAAGCCTCATAAAGAAATTTTAATGTCTAATTTTCTCACTGAAAGCTCTAAATCCGATTAATTCAAGTTCAAGTCAGACAGGACTTTGGAACCCAATATAGGTTCCAGCCTACTAGATTCACTAAAAATTTCTTAGGGACATATTTCTTTGAAATATTTCTAATCTGCCCCTTATGATATCGAAAATACCAATTTAAATTGTTGTATTTTCTAAAATATGTTTTATTTGAACATGCATGATTTTTCAAGTTATCTACTTGAATTTTCATATTTTCATTTTCTGATTTCAATTTATCATTTTCTAATTTTGATTTATCTAAATCTTCTAGAGGACAAGATTTAGCTACTATTACTTTTAAACTTTTATTTTATTTTTCTAATTTGCAGCAATCTTTTGTTAACAATTTAACGAATTTAAAGAGTTTATCGGGAGGAAGAGATCGTACCTGACTTACATTGTCGATCTCGTTGTCCGTGTCTCCCCCTGAAGTGCTGCTTTCTTCCGACGTTGCTCCCCCATCATCGATGCTTTCGATGCTCATTTTGAAAGAGCTTGAATCGCAGTTGTCGTCTTGATGACTCGCCATTAGTGCAAGCCGGGAGAACGCCTCGACTTCCGATTTGGACGATGTATCATCCCACATCGCCTTTAGGGCCTTGCGCTTTTGGACAGGCTTCTTACCTTTATCCTTCTCCTTAGTCTTTAGCTTGGGGCAGTTGTCCTTGACGTGTCCTTCTTCGTCGCAGTGGTAGCAGCGGATGGTCATTTTCTTTTTCCCCTACGGATGGTTAGATTTCCTAAATTTACAAAGATTCTTAAACCGTCTTACCATCATTACTGATCCTGTCCGAACGCTGAGTCGACGGACGCTGGGAACGTGGCGCTCTCTGCTATCTTCGGTTGGTGACGTGGATCTCCGCCGCTACTTGCAAAGAAGTCGGGCCGGGAGGAGTTTCCCGGCGACAACCCTCCGACGCTCAAGTCAGGCAAGAGGAAAACGATGAAGTGGCTCCAAAGATGAGAGATCGCGTCCCTCCGGCGAAGTCTTAGGGCTCTTATATAGAGCTGTGGGGAGGCTTATGCACACCTACCGAGGCGTACACGTGTCCTTTACCATACCTGAGTATGAGCTTACCAGAGGAGCATGCCTGACACCATACTGCTACAGTCCGAGCACCTCTCTGATGGGACAGTAGAACCTTTCGTCGTATGATTCTGCGTATGGCTTGGTCGTCGAACATGCCTGTTGTCAGAAGATGTTCCCCAATGTCCCCTTGTCCTTGTCTCCTTTTTCCCCGAGCCGAGCGTCCATCCGCTCGGCAGGCATCGGTCCGACCGGGCGTAGGTATCGGTCTGACCGAGAAGATTTCACTCCCTCGCGTGCTCGGCTGAAACTGTTCCTTCATAGCATTGATGCTTTACGCCTCGGCCGAGCGGACAACCCGCTCGGCCCGGCGACCCTGTTCACCATGAGCGTCGGAAACCCAACTCCCCGTCGGGTTGTCTTTGATTCCGCCCGGACCCGTTCGGCCGGTTGACCCGACCCTTCTCCGATCGGATGGGACTCATGCTGACCCTTTTGACTTCTGACCTTCACGTGTCACTGGCTCCCCACAAAGGGGGTCCCCCGTCCTTACTGCCGGATCACTTGCCTCCCCTTCAAGTCTAATCGAAGGAAGCGATTAGTCCGACTGACTGGACTGCCAGTCACGCCGAGCGACATCTCTGTGAAACTATCCTCCGCTCGACCCCCACGGGGGTAGCTATGACCTTAGTCAACGCCAACATTCGTCGGATCTCTTCGAAATTTGTGCAAATCTTCAACATTAAGGTCGGGCATGCGCTCTGTGCCTCGTGAAAGTGCTCATTAAATGCACTCCAGTGGCCGAATGCCACGTGGCGCTGCTGCCGTCATCGTACGGCGGCGGCGTCGCGAGTGATGAGATCAAGGCAGTTTAAAATGGACGGCCCGATGCATGCTTCGGTTCCCCGTGACCTGCATCCGACGGTGGAGACTGCTCGGGCTCAACCCTATAAAGCCTTCGCCTTCTCCCCCTCCTCGCCGCATCTGTGCCTTCTCATGCTCCACAGCTTCCTCTGGCGTTTCAGACTTCCGGCGATCCCGCTTTTCCGTTTCCGACGATCTCCAGCCTCCTCCTTTCGATCCTCAGCTTCTTTGTAAGGTCCTTACCCCTTCTCTATTATCCTCGTGTTTTTTGCCGAGTTCTCGCTCTCTGGTTGCTGTATTGTTTGTCGTCTTCTTCTTTCTATCATTTGCCTCTCCTCGCCTTTTGTGGTTTCGCCCGTTCGGACAATGGCCAGTTCCTCTCAGCCTCAAGACCCAGCCCTCGGCTCGTGGTATACCACCATGGAGTCGCGTTTCGATCGGCGCGACGTCGAGATTCTGATGGACAATTTTGACATCCCCTCTGACTTTGAACTTATCTTACCCTCCCCCTCCACTCGGCCACACAAACCGCCGCGCGGAGCTATCTATGTTTTCCGCGACCAGTTCATAGCCGGTCTGCGATTTCCAATCCATCCCTTTATCGTAGAAGTCTGTAATTTTTTCGGCATTCCGCTCGGAAGCTTAGTCCCTAACACCTTCCACCTTCTATGTGGCGTTGTTGTTTTGTTCAAAATCCACAACATTCCCCTCCGACCGGAGGTCTTCTACTATTTTTATTATCCTAAACAGTCCGAGCTGGGTACTTACATGTTCCAGGCTCGACCCGGTTTAGTCTTCTTTAATAAACTGCCTTCTTTCAATAAACATTGGAAAGAGTACTACTTCTATCTTCGTCTTCCCGAACGGGCCTCTTTCCGAACCCAGTGGTAGGTCGGACCGCCAACCTCCCCTGAGCTAAAGAGGTTCAAGACCCGACCGGACTATCTTCACGCTGCCAACATGCTAGCAAATCTGAAGTTCGACATCAACAAGTTCTTACCTGAAGGGGTGATGTACATATTTGGCCTGAGTCCAATCCGGACTCCCCTCCCGAGCGGCTTCGGTAAGAATTTTACTTGTGCATTCGCCTTGATTGCTAACTGATTTTCTCCTTTTTCCTTTGCAGCGGACATTGTCATGGAGTCTGTGATGGCCGGGATTTTGAAGAGGAAAGCGGCGGCGCTCAAGGCCGCATCTGCCAAGGAGATGGAGTTGCGTGGCATTGAGCCGGTCTGCTCACACGAGGGGGAGAGCGAGACCCACGAAGAGTCGGCCGCTCAGGTTTCTCTCCCGGAGCCAGCGGTTGGCGCAACTTCTGGCCGAGGGCCTTCCGTCCGGGAGGAAGGTTCTATTTAGGAGGAAGAACGCCCGCTTAGGCAAAAGAGGCGCCGAACGGAGACACCACTTCGATCGGCCACTTCCGCGGTCCAGCCGTCCGAACGGACCACCGCCGATTCTCGCGGCAAAGCCCCAGCGGTTGAGGCGATCTCGTCCGATCGGACCCCATCCCAACTGGACGCGTCCGCGGACCCCCTCGAGGCCATACCTGTCGTCCCAGTTTTCTGCACTGGCCTCCGATCCTTCCCCAGCTTCCGCTCAGACGACTCCCGGTCGGCGCCGTACCATCAGGGTCTCCCTGTATCTCCCCACCGAAGAGTTGATGCCCGAGTCTGATCGGCCAACCGCGCCTGATCACATGATCACCATGAAGGGGCCCCTAGCCGAGATGTGGGCCGACGCTCGGGCACGTGTTGCAATGATTCCACTCGGCAATCTAGCCAACAACCATATGTAGCAGGCCACTGGGGTAAGTGTGTTTTCTTCCGAAGTTTTTTATGCCGTAATTCCGATCGGCTATTAACATTCCTATTCATGCTAGAGATGGGTAGAGGAGATCGCTGTCTCCAATCGTCTGGCCATGGTGGACGAAGAGTTAAAGAGGCTAAGGAGTTCAGGCGGCGCGCCCTCCCAGGGTCCTTCATACGCCGAGCTGCAGAAAGAGCTCAAGAAGACCCAAGATCTGTTGGTGGCTGAGCAAAAGAAGACAGCCGGCCAGGCTCATACTCTGGCCGAACTCGAACGGCAGGTTAAATCACTGGATCGCAAAATAAGCCTGGCAACCGATCGGAAGAAGACGGCCATCGCCGATCTGGAGAAGAAAAACGTCGAGGCTCGAGGCCTGGAGCAACAGGTCAAAGAGCTGATGGAGCAGCTGGATGGCGAGAAGGCGAGCCGCTCGGGCGAAGCCATCAAACATAAGGACGAGCTGAAGAATTTACAGGAGTCTCTCGAAGCTTCCCAAGCTGCATTCAAGGAATATCAAGAGGCGGAACCCGACCGAGTCGCAGCCCTGAGGCTAAAGCACATCCGCTCGACCAAATTTTCAGAAAAAGTGTGCGAGCGGGTGTATAATGCCTTTGAGCTTGCCATCACCGCCACGACGGACTATCTGAAGTCCAAGGGACAGCTCCCTGACTCTGCCAGCATCCCGGCCCAAGACTATACGGCGCTCCTTAGCACCATCCCTAAGGACCTTTATGATTTTCTGGAATGAAGGCATTTTGTAACCACTCCGATCGGCCTTAACTACCTATAATGATATGTTATCCTTTTGCTTGCTTTTTCTTTTGCTAATCAATACGCGTGCTGTCCGCTCGGCTCACCAACTACCATCATTCACGTTCCTTCACTTCTCGTTATTCGCCTCTCATCCTGCCTCTCTTGTGTTTGAACGAGATTTTTCATGAAGTATTTTATACAGCTAGGCCGCTCGGCTGAATATATCTCGTTTCGCAAATGGAATTTTCGCTAGATGTTTACGGGGTACTTTTGGTAACCCGCCCGCTTGCACACTTGGTCAGCCGGACCCGCTTAGTTGAATACATGCATAGCTTTAATTGGAATTACTGCTAAATAGCATTACTTCCGGCCGGAGGGTTTATAGTCGCCGGTCCGACTCTCGATATTTAATGTCGAAGCTCGATGGTCTTCTGGCCGGAGGGTTTATAGTTGCCGGTCCGACTCTCGATATTTAACGTTGGAGCTCGACGGTCTTCCGGTCGGAGGGTTTATAGTCGCCAGTCCGACTCTCGATATTTAACGTCGGAGCTCGACGGTCTTCCGGCCGGAGGGTTTATAGTCGCCGGTCCGACTCTCGATATTTAACGTCGGAGCTCGACGGTATTCCGGCAGGAGAGTTTATAGTCGCCGGTCCGACTCTCGATATTTAACGTCGGAGCTCGACGGTTTTCAAGCCGGAGGGTTTATAGTCGCCGGTCCGACTCTCGATATTTAACGTCGGAGCTCGACGGTCTTCCGACCGGGGGGTTTAGGGGTTTATAGTTGCCGGTCCGACTCTCGATATTTAACGTCGGAGCTCGACGGTCTTCCGGCCGGGGGGTTTATAGTCGCCGGTCCGACTCTTGATATTTAATGTCGGAGCTCGACAGTCTTCCGACCGGGGGGTTTATAGTCGTCGGAGCTCGACGGTCTTCCGGCCGGAGGGTTTATAGTCGCCGGTCCGACTCTCGATATTTAACGTCGGAGCTCGACGGTCTTCCGATTCGGCTGACGATGCCTTATACTTGCGCTAATTTTCTGATTTTTTACTCCTGCATTTCAAGTATACAGCCGAACGGAAAGTATACAGCATACATTGCATTGGCGCACCTTTCACCCCGCCCGGTAAGGCTGGAGGTGGTTCGCGCTCCATGGTTGATCCAGTTGCCGTTCGGGGCGCCTTGCCTTTTCTATGGTCTTGCTTAGGTGCCTCGTCAGATGAAGATCCTCGATAAGGGTTAGCTGGTATTAATTCCGGGGGTGCACGGAAAAAGGCTTGGTGAAAAGGGATCGGGGCAAGTGGTGCTTCCCCTTGAATGCCGACTGTCACTCGGCCTCCTGACGCTGACGTCGCTTGTTGCTCCAGTCGCTCGGCTCGTGCCTTCTGTTTCTGTTGCTTCACGAGCTTAGCTGCTCTTGCCTCGATTAGAGCATCGAGCTCCTCCTGGGAGAGCATCACGGTGTGAGGTCGTCCAACTTTGTCCATCTATTCCACTCGGATGCAGGTGCGTTCCCACAGACGGCGCCAATTTGATCCTGTCCGAACGCTGAGTCGACGGACGCTGGGAACGTGGCGCTCCCCGCTATTCTCCGGCTGGTGACGTGGATCTTCGCCGCTACCTGCAAAGAAGTCAGGCCGGGAGGAGTTTCTCGGCGACGACCCTCCGACGCTCAAGTCAGGCAAGAGGAAAACGATGCAGTGGCTCCAAAGATGAGAGATCGCGTCCCTCCGGCGAAGTCTGAGGACTCTTATATAGAGCTGTGGGGAGGCTTATGCACACCTACCGAGGCATACACGTGTCCTTTACCATACCTTAGTATGGGCTTACCAGAGGAGCATGTCTGACACCATATTGCTACAGTCGGAGCACATCTCTGATGGGACAGCAGAACCTTCCTTCGTATGATTCTACGTATGGCTTGGTCGTCGAACATACCTGTTGTCAGAAGATGTTCCCCAATGTCCCCTTGTCCTTGTCTCCTTTTTCCCCGAGCCGAGCGTCCATCCGCTCGGCAGGCATCGGTCCGACCGGGCGTAGGTATCGGTCCGACCGGGAAGATTTCACTCCCTCACGTGCTCGGCTGAGACTGTTCCTTCACAGCATTGATGCTTTACGCCTCGGCCGAGCGGACTACCCGCTCGGCCCGGCGACCCTGTTCACCATGAGCGTCGGAAACCCAACTCCCCGTCGTGTTGTCTTTGATTCCGCCCGGACCCGTTCGGTCAGTTGACCCGACCCTTCTCCGATCGGATAGGCCTCATGCTGACCCTTTTGACTTCTGACCTTCATGTGTCACTGGCTCCCTCAAAGGGGGTCCCCCGTCCTTACTGCCGGATCAATTACAATTTCCTCATCGTCGAGAGAAGACTCCGACTCAGGTTCGTCTCTCGATACTTTGAGGGTGACGTTGTTCTTGGGCTCTTTCGTACCTGCACATCTTGATTCGTGCACTTCAAATGTAGAAAAAAAATCTTCTAATGAAATTTTTTCTATATCTTTCAAAATGTAAAAGGCATCAACTAGTGACGCCCATTTTGAATTTCTCGGAAAAGAATTTAACACGTACCTGAGTGAATCTTGGTTACTTACCTTTTCTCCGAGATTTGAAAGTCCGGTGATGATTTCTTTAATTCTCGAGTGCAGATGTGCAACTGTCTCGTCTTTCCCAAGTCGCAGGCTGGTGAGCTGATTGCGAAGTAGATCTCATCTAGCGAGCTTGGCTTCGGACGTCCCTTCGTGCAGCTCGAGGAACTTCTCTCAAAGTTCCTTCGCGGAGTTGTAGTTGCCGATTCGGTTGACTTCTTGTGGCGGAAGAATGCTTAGCAGATGGTATTATGCTTTTCCGTTCGCCACATAGTCGACCTGCTCCTTTTCGTCCATTGGTATTTTTCTTTGCCCTCTGAAGCTACAAAACTAAATTTCATTATTAGAATTAACTCAAAATCTGTTGTAAAAAATACCTGCATTCGCTTTCTCCAGGTAGCAAAATCCCCTTCGAATTTTGGCGGGTAGATACTTGGTCCGACCATTATCTTTGCTTCGATTGCCAGTTAGTCCTCCTGAAGCGCCTTCACTCTGATACCACTTGTTGGATCGTGGCAGCCGGCTAGAAAGGGGGTTGAATAGCCTACAAAAACAAAAAACACAACCCTTCTCGACTTCTTAAACTAACACTTGCATATAAAGAGTAAGTAAATAAAACATAAAGGGCGAGACTCACAATTTACTTGGTTACAACCGGGGAGGTTATTAATCCAAGGCAGATGAAAAGCGCACTAACAAATATCCTCTAGACGGAGAAGCCTCTTACATCATTGACGTAAAAAAAATAGAAGCTTAACTCTAAAAATAAACGTACAAGTGTCTGGAATGAATTGCTTGGAATTGTTAAAAAGCTTCTGGACCAAAGCTGTATTTATAGCCTTGGTCGGGGCACCCCGAAGGGATTCCGAGTGCCCTGGGGGGGATAAAACTTTATCCCCCAACGTTCAGATCGCGATTGACGCATTTTGGTCAAAATGTCAACTCCGGGTGCCCAAAAGGGGTTTGGGCGCCCCGGCTAGGAAAGTCAACCCCGTTGACTTTTTCCAGCCCGGGTCTTCTGCTCCGGCTCCGTTCACCTCAGACCGAGTTTTTCGCTCGCTTGGGTGATCTCTGTCATCCGGAATAGGGCTCACCCGAACCCAACTTCCGGTCTTCTAGAGCAGACTTGCGCTCCGGCTTCTCGTCCCTCGGAATCGCCGCGTGCTTTCTTCTCATCCGCCAGCTTACTTATCCGCAATCTTCATCCCTCGGTCGCACCCCATGCTGACCTTCTCGCTAGCTACGTCTCTTGCTCCTCGAGCAGTCTTTCGCTCTGGCTTCTCGTCCCTCGGAACCACCGCACGCTTCCTTCTCGTCCGCTGGTGTACTCTTCCGCAGCGCCTCGTCCCTCGGATGCACCGCGTGTTGTCCTTCTCGCTAGTTGCGTCTTCTGCTTGACTACCTATGCTCCTAACCTCCTGCACACTTAGACACAAGGTTAAAAACACACAGGACCTAACTTAACTTATTGATCATACCAAAACAACCTTGGGGTTCCAACAATATGACCATGCATAAATGAGTCAATATGAGATATCGAGCTTATTTGATTGAGTGTGTCTACTTAGAGATCAAGAAACACAAAGGTTGATAAGAGGATGACACGGTCTATACCTTATTGATCAATCTAGATATCAAGGATAGAGGGACAAAGTCATACAAGATAATAGCCACGGACAGGTTAGGTCGGATCTCGACTTTCTCGTCACTTGGGTAGCAATGATGCCTTGCTAGATGCCACTCATTACTTATGTATCTAAATGTTGATTTGGATACATTGCCAACATTACGAGAACCTATTGGGTCACATACAAAGAACAAGTAGATTTGGAGATGAGTTCATATGATGAATCATTGGATTAA
Organism: Zingiber officinale; assembly: GCF_018446385.1. NCBI lineage: Eukaryota > Viridiplantae > Streptophyta > Magnoliopsida > Zingiberales > Zingiberaceae > Zingiber > Zingiber officinale. The sequence continues at coordinate 10,476,740 of NC_055996.1, read as the reverse complement.
GCCTTATAAGAATTGGACTTATTGAGTTAGACTCAATTAGATCTAATTGTTGGATTAAGTCCAATTCAAACTAGACTCAAGGAGTCAATTCCAATTAATGAAATGTGATTCATTGAATTTGGAATTGCATGAGATTAATTGAGTAAGACTCGATTGAGTTAGACTTGAGTTAGACTCAAGTGAATTGGACTTGAGTTAGGCTCAAGTGAGGAGACTTGAGTTAGACTCAAGTGAGGAGACTTGAGTTAGACTCAAGTGAGGATTAATGGAGGGATTTATTGAATTACGAAATTCAATGATCCATTTCATTCAATTTTTGAAATTGAATTTGAAATGAGGAGTTTCAAGTGTGGTCCTTAATGGAGTGTAAATGCTTATTAAGGTTATTAATACTAATTAAGTGTTTTCATTAGATGAAAATACTTAAGTAATTTCTCTTCTTTTTTTGAGTGAGTTCTTCATTCTCCTTGTTCTTCTCCTCTCTTGGCCGAAATCCTTTCTCTAGGTTGCTAGCACAACCTATCTCCATTTTGTGAGTTTGTGAGACAAACGAGCGCTTGTTCGTGTGGATACTGTAGAGGCGCGAACGTGAGATTGTGTTGTGATCCGAGCTATCGGGAGATCGCGTGCACGCATCAAAGGTATAACCTCTTATAATCTTATGAAAAACTTAGTATATTTTTCTTTCCCTTCGCATGGACCTCCTGGAAGGAACTAGATGATTTCTGCTGCGCATAAGCGTGTTTAGCGCTCTAGTTCCTGTTGGTTGGTCCTAGGAAGATCATACCGATTCCACTGTACAAAAATTTTGTACAAGTGTCGAACCTCTCCTAAACAACCTATTGTGTTCTTTAGAAATTAAATTAGGAATCGCAAACGGAACTTAACATTATTGATTCCAAATTTAACTTATCTGTTCTTAATGGTTTAGATTTGGATCGCAAGCGGAACTTAACACTATTGATCCAAATCCACCTATGTTATAAAGTTGATTAAATATTTATTTCTAAAATCGGCTCCCAGGTCAAATATGGCGAGGCGCTAGGCCTTCTTGGGTATGGGATCATCCACCACTGCCTCGACAAAGCCTTTAATATAAATTCAATATTTAATTTCCTAAAATAACATTAGGTTTAACCGAAAAGAACAATCGAATCACAAATTCGAAAAATAAAATAAAAGAAACACAACTTCAAAACAAATCCGAAACTCTAGAATCATATGCCTTTTGTGTTTGGAATTCATACAAAGAAGAACTAGCATGATGCAGAAAATAATTACTAGTTATACATCTTCTTTGTATGCTAATAACCTCGAGATCTTCTGTCGTATTCCTCGCCTCCTCTTGGACGTCGTGTGGGTAACGATCCTCCAAGATGAACACCACCCAAAAGCTCCTCCTTCTTCTCTAGTATTCGGCCACCACCACCACCAAGGAATAAAAGAGAGCAAAGGGAAAGGAAAAGAGAAGAGGGCCGACCACAATAGAGAGCACTAACAAGAGAATAAGAATTGATGTTTCATGAGGCCTCTCTTCCCCTTCTTTTATAATACTTACCCAAGGCAAATAAGGAAATATTTTTACAAAAATTAAAATCTTCCTCTTGTTTTTCCTTTTCCCCTTTTATTTTCCTTTTCTCCTTTAATTGATTGATTCAATCATTGATTGGCCGGCCCCTTGCTTGGGTACCAAGGAAGGGTGACCGACCCTTTAAAGGAAGAAAATAATCTTGTAAAAAATTTTATAAGCAAAGAAGGAAAGCTCTTATAGAATTTTACAAGTTCTCTTTTAATTTCCTAATGTGGATGTTAAAAAAGGAAAGTTTTAAAAATTAAAATCAATTTTTAAAATTTAAAACTTCTCTTCTAAAATTTCTTTTTTTAACATGGTTACAAAAATAGAAAGTTTCAAATTTAAAACTCCCTTCCTTTTTTCCAACAACCATGAGGATGGTTAAAAGGGAAAAGTTTTAAAACTTTTAAATTTTCTTTTAAACCATGTGACCTAATTCAAATAAGAAAAGTTTTGTAAATTTAAAATCCTTCTTTTAAACTTGTAGTTATCTACAAAGAGAATATTTTAAAAATTCAAAACACCCCTTCTAATTTGAAATATGGTGGCTGGCCCCTCAAAACTAATTGTGGTCGGCCCCCTTAGGAAGAATAGTGGTAGGCCCTTGGCTTGGTCACCAAGCCTTGGGCCGACCCCCTCTTGGACACCAAGATGGGTTTTACATGGGTGGATATGAGATATTAATGAGGCTACGACAGGGACCTAGAGGAGAAATTGGTTTTGGCCTTTCGACGAGTTTGAGTATCCCGTGTTCGCCTCGAACACGGTTTAAAATCGGTGTCTATTAACGAAAAAAGGCACTCATAGACATTGGCTTAAAAACGGATGTCTATGAGCAAAAATCTGCGCTTATAGACATCGGTTTTTGGAAAAACCGGTGTAAAATACTTAAAGACATCGGTTTTTGCTTAAAACCGCTGTTGTTCTACCGATGTCTATGAGGGTTTTTCTTGTAGTGCGAGATGAGTGTGTTGAGTGAGTTCTATTAGACTCATATCCCTTTTAGGTTGAGTTTAACCTTTTGTTAGTCAAGTCTACCTTATCTTGACTTTGACTGACAACTCAGCTTGACTTTTGACCAAATAGAACATGTGGGAGTTGTAGGCTTATGCCACATCACCGACATTAATAAAATAAATAATGCATAAAAGAAAGAGGACACAGAAAAATTACTAGCTTGCGATCCTCAAGTTGTTAGTCTAAGAACTATAAAAGCTCTACTATCTTCTCTTTCTTCAAAAATGACCCAGAGATACAAAAACATCTTATAGAAATTGAGTATAAAGGTAGATCATAAAGAAATGAAGAGTAGAAACAATGAATTCGAGTGTGTTGTATTTCTTCTTTGAGCTTTAGTCCTATTTATAGGTTTCATCTCAATCTGACTATTGTGTGATGAAGCATCTTTCAGTCAACTAGATCGTTATCAACTTGGCTTGAGGCTTTATCTACTTCTACAATGGCTATATAATGGCTCTGGATGACTCAACTCCTTTCGGTCATCGAGAGGCTCTCTGGTCACTTGGGCTCTGCTAAAATGGTTGTTTTGATCTGATTCGACAACGGTTATGGATGACTCAATGGTTGTCTTTCGATCAATTAGAATATGGTTAACTTTAGTATTTGACCATTCTCTGAGCTCACCGTCTTTGGTCAGTGTTCGTCTGGGTGATACTCTAGTCGCCTAAACATGTAGTTGTCCAAACTTGTCTCGATCACCTTGAGTAGTCTTTCTTCCGGCTTCTCATCCCTCGGATGAACCGAGCCCTTCTGACTCATCATCTTGCATCCTTCTCACTGCACTAAAGTACTCTTCATCAACTCCTTGTATCTTGGATACACTGAGCTCATCGACTCCTTTCCCATGCAATTCTTCTTGCTCGCTTATATCTTCTGCCAACGCTTTATCATCTCTGATGTTCCTTAACCATCAGGTACATGTATGTGTTGAGAGATTATTGATGCAATCATCCTCAGGTCAAGATTGACTAGTTTGACTATGCTCGAGTTGATTCAAGCTTGAGTTTCAATATTTGGACAATATGTGAATAAGAGGTTAAGTAGGTCAAAGTTGGCCGGATACTTGACAATTTGTGAGAGAGAAGTCAAGTATATTATGGAGGATCGGATACTTGAGTGGGAAAGTCCTAATTAGAGGTTAGGTAAGACAAAGATTTAACTCGAGGGTTAGGCAAGGGTAAAGTCCCAACTAAAGGTTAGGCAAGAAAAAGTCCTAACTCGAGGGTTAGGCAAAGGAAGGTCCAAGTGGGTCATGGAGGACCGTATATTGGCAAAGGAAAACCCTAACTACGGTTAGGAAAAGAAAAGTCTAAGTGGGTCAAGGAGGACTCCACATTGGCAAAGAAAAGTTCTAACTACGGTTAGACAAAGGAAAGTCCAAGTGGGTCAAGGAGGTTTGCACGTTGGCAAGAGGAAATCCCTAACTGCGGTTAAACAAGAGGAAAATCCAAGTGGGTCAAGGTGGATTGCACTTGGTGATTTGAAGTCCAACGGAAAGTTGGCAAAGAGAAACTCCAAGTGTGTCAAAGGTTGATCGAGCATTAGGTATAAGAGAAAGTCTAAGTGGATAAAAATGTTGATTGGACATTTGGTGGGGAAGACCCAACATGTCACGGTTGATCGAATGTTAGGCAAGGAGAACCCTAGATCCAAATTGAGTGAGTTAGGATTGGTCACTTGATTAGGAAATCTATTGGGACATGGCTAATCGATTGTGTAATTGATTAGAGTGGCATTTCTCGCGAAGCTGGCGGAATCGATTGGGGCAATCGATTCCAGCCATGTTAATCGACTGGGCTGATCGATTAAGAAGATCTTAATCGATTAGGCAGTTTGCTAATTCATTAGAGTTGTTTGTCGCGAGAAGCACAGTGAGTTGGGGAATCGATTGGCTAATCGATTCAACCCACAATCGATTAGGAGAAGTTAACGAAGCACAGTAGAGTTTGGAATTAATTGGGCAATCGATTAAGACTCTGTTAATCAATTGAGATAATCGATTAAGGATTTTTGCGAGAGAACAAAAGATTGGGGAATCTATTGGGTAATTGATTAAAGCTTTCTGAATCGATTGGAATAACTCTTCAATAAATTAGGGTTCAAAAAAAGAGTTGTTATGTAGGTGTTCGAATAGTCGGATGACGTGACAATCAATTAAGAAAAAACTTAATTGATTGGGAGGCGTTGAAGAACCTTAGAAAAGAGTTTTCATGGATAATTCGAAGGCGTCGATTCTTGCGTTGTTGGGGAAGAAGGGCTACTGCATTTCCAACTAATCAAGAGACATTTACAAGCAACAAGAGATCAAGCTAGCAAAGTGTTCATTGTATTGTATATTTACTTCCTTATTTTCATTGTATTCTTATTGTGAGCTTGTATGAGGTTTCTCCGCCTCCGGATTTTTTCTGAGAAGAAGTATGTTCATAGTAGAGTTGTGTGCATAGTATGGATCCTTGGATTAGTCACCTCAAGGAAGTGGATACCAAGTAAACGAAGATGTTAATATTGCTTTGAGTTTCCATTATAGCAAATCAACAAGACGAAACGAAAGAAGCTATTCACCCCCTTTAGCTTTCGGAGTACCTAACTGTGTGTTCTCCTAAGTCCCTGAACACTTAAACATACATATTAAAACACTACAATGACTTAACTTGAACTTATTTAACAACTTTTATAAAAATATGAAATCCGTTACTCTGTCAACCCCCACACCATTAGGAGAAAGTAAATCAAGTACCAAGCAGATCCTAATATGAGAGGGTATTTTAATGACTTTGTCGTAATTTAACTCTAGCTCAATTTTACAAATCTACTATATAGTTACCGTCCTGATCACTAAACTTATTCAACGACATATATATCAATACTTAATGTTCTAACATAAACATGAAAAATATCATATGTTCTAACATAAATAATCTTTGATATAAAAATGAAATAGATCATACGGACCATATCATAGCAAAAATTGTCTAAGCCCATTGGACCCGTCGAAGGTTTGTGTTGGATCGAATCTTTTTTTTTTATCGATAAATGTAAATGCATTAAGTTGAATATTCAAAATTATAAGCTTTGTTACTCTATCTATTTCTAATATCATACCAAATTTCAATAAAAAAATATGTATTGAAAATACAACTAAAAAAATAAATTATTAAATATAAATTATATAATATTAGTGATTAATAATACTAATTTTAAAAGTATAACTAATTTTTTTAAGCCACTCCAATTGAGTTAAGCTTGACCCAACTCGTGTCTTGCAAATGAAGCTATGGACAATCCATCCCATTTAACACTCTCTAGCTAAACTCCGAAGAGTACAACACTTTAGATTTCATATGATTTGAAGTTATTATATATGCGACAACACACATGCTTAAATGATAAACATAAATTAACTTCTAAAATTCATGAAGTTTTTAAATTATAAGCTATATGATTATACGTCACGATCTATCGTTTTCGAAGCCAAAATCACTAGTAATCATCGATCATTTTATAATTAATCCATAACTAAACATAAACAATATATTATACAAATCTAAAAATAATGATCTCGGAAACATCTACTAACTTATCCTGTGGATTTCCTTTTTATTTAATTATTTAAATTTGTTTTCAGGCAATAATATTGGATTCAAGCATACAATGCTTATTCTATTGTGTTACCTCGATATCATCGAGTAGATAGACCATTAGTGAGCGTCCACGTGTCTATGTGAAATTACGCCATCGCCCTTCTACTTCGATCTAATTCCTAAGCTTGTCATCCCAGAGTAATGTGACGTCACGTTATCTTGATGAGTTTTTTTCGCTAATAATTAGAGTTCAATTGATTTTCTTTCATTTAAAATATTTTTTAGGTTATATATATTTTTAAAATTTTCACTTTTATGTTATGAGAAAAAAATATGAATAATATTTTTGTTATTAATAAAAAGCATTTTAATTTTTTATGAAAATGGTAAATTATTTATGCGTTTTAGTTCAATCATTCTTCGTCATGAATGTTTAATTTTTTATAGATATTTTTTGTTTTAATGATATTATTACTATAAATTTTTAATAAAAATATGCATTAGTAAAAATATATATTTCCTCCATTAATCAACATTGAAAGTATTCCTTCTATCAGGTATAATATTTTATATGAACAAATAATCTATTTTTTTATCCTTATTAGAAAACATCGAATCGTCTGTACCGTTATATTCACTACTATATCAGTTGTCGTGGGCTTACACCAAATTCCTTTTTTTTTCCTTCAAAAATATCCTTAGCTGAAAAGTCTAAAATACCCTTTTTATTTCTCAAAAATACTCTTTAAAAAGTCTAAAATGACCTTTTTTATATATATAAAATTTATAAAATGTCTCCCTTCCCACCTCTTTTCTCTCTCTTTTTCTCTTTTTCTCTCGGGACGATTTAGTGGTTAGCACATGACTACTACCAACTTAAGGTCTGGGTTTAAATCTCAGTATATGAGAGGTAAATGTCTCTCTTATGTGTCAGCCACTATTCCAAGAGCTAGTAGTCACATGTGATTTACTTCCTCTGTGTTGGCCTTGTGGTAAATTGACGAAGTTGGGGCAAGCGCAGTCGCCTTTTCTGTCAACTTCTCTCTTTTTTCTCTTTATTTATTTTGTCTCTACAACCTAATATCTCCCAAAATATAAAAACTGTAGTAACAAATCAATAATGGACCATGAAAATTCGATTCCCACGAATGATGTAAGTTTTTTTTTCTCATTTTTTCTACTCAGTACAATTGTATATTTATATTCTCGTGATTTAAACTGTAGCAGTTTAAAAGTGATTCAAACTCGCAATAATCATCCATACCATGCTAAACTTTTTGAGCAACATTCAACTATTAGAAATCAAACATAACGAAATATGTTCGGAGTGTAAATGTTGAATGCTTGCTCTAATGTTCGGCTAATTATTGCCAAATATAGTTGAATACATTAGACATCTTAGTGTTAAACATGTGCAGTCATGTTCATCCACTTGTGGCTGAACTACTAAAGTAATGTTGAGTTATGTATGACTGAATACTGGGTGAACAATATATTTTAATGTATTTTTACATAACTATTTTGTAAAGTCTATATTTGTAACGTTATGATATTTTCTTATTTTTATTAGAAATTAAATATAGGCTCTATGGAGGGTAGTGTCATGGGTCATATAAATAACGAGATAGTGATGGATTATACAAATGTGTTCACTATGAATGAATGTTTTGAATCTCGTGATGTACTAGTTGTTTGGGCACATAAGATGGCAAAGGTGTATATGATACTTCTAATAGTGAAAAGGTTAGACAGTGGAGATAATGGGAGGCAAGCTCAGTTATTTTTGGCATGTTAACAAAGTGGCCAATATTGTCAGCCTAAAGATAAATTGTTTGAAGAAAGTCTACCCATGAAGATAACTATTGGAAGCAATCTTGCCTCAAGATGGTCTTGTGTGATCATGAGTTTTGATGGTTTGGGCAAAGTGTTTAAGTTAGGTTTATCCTTATATTTGATATGTGTATATGAGTGTGTATGTTTGCAAGATACACATATGACTCAACTTAATGACTTCGAGTTAGGTGAAGGATGGAGCATCCGAGGGACCGTGGACAAGACACCAAGGACAAGGGCCAAAGGAAACGACTTTGAGGCATATGCAAAGGATGACATTGGGGATGAGCCACGGGCTTGGATGCATCCGAGGGACGAGAGCCAAAGAAAATAAGCTTGAAGGCAAGAGGTCAAGGTTGCAAGGAAGAGTCAAGTGAGTCGTAAGGGTGAGGGTCTGAGTGCTGAGAGACTGTACTTGGGGTACCAGTCGACTGATACGTTCATCAGTCGACTGAACCAGTTGACTGGTCAGTCGATTGGGAGCGAACAGAATGTTCTGTTCGCTCGGCCAATGTAGAGCAGTCGACTGGTACTTTCACCAGTCGAATGATATCGAGCCGTTAGGATGTAATAGTCAAAATTTCACAAAGGGCAGTCGACTAGCACTTTCACCAGTCGACTGGTAGGCGGAGTTTTCCAACCCGTGGCCTATATAACTAAGGCTTGGAAGCTTGGTCAAGGTTGATGAAATAAAGGTGGTTAACCCTTATTAGTAGTCTACTAGTGCCCTACCTTTTCAAGAGTTCTTGTAAGAGTTGTAGTGAGGTTTCTCCGCCCACAAAAAGCTACATAAGCTAGCCGGAGTTTGCTCGGGGCTAATCCACCGACGGACAGGGATTGTCCACCTTATGAATAGCTGTGGAGTATGAGCCATAATCTCTGAACCACATTAAATAAAGTGTTAGCAGAAAGTGAATTGGTGGCGCTGTCTATCCAACCCCTTCAAGTCGGTTATCCAATCTCCAACAATAACAACTTATGGTCATTACATATCTCAAGGTCATTGATGGCCAACTCATCTTTACCCAATGTAATTATAATCGATTACGAGATTGCATTGATGAACGTGATCGAAAGTACTGTTCCCACTCCAAAATATTTATTATGTCAGTGGCATATTATAGGAATATATTGGCAAGTTACAAAAGAGGATTTTACACTAAGGAGAAGTGAGATTCTTTTATATCTTTGTGGAATGTGTTGGTGTTAGTTGAAAATGAAACTACATTTTATGAGCTGCTTAGAAGATTCTAACAAGATTGTTCAGACTATTCAGGTGGTGTTCATTATACAATAAATCAATAGATTCATCCTTTCAAAGAAAGATTTGTGTCTTGTTGAACAAATAATGTCATGTATTTTATCAACACGACAACAAATAGGGTCGAGAGTGCACATGCAAAATTGAAGAGGCAACTTGGATCAAGCCAGGGTTACTTTGAGACATGTTGGACTAAATCCACTTTTTGCATGAGTTATCTCACATTGCAGTTAAAGATTGTTTGAAAAGATCGATGCAAACCATCCATAATCGATACAAACCAACATCGATACAAACCATCCATAATCAAGTTTATGTGAGGTTTAGTTTCGGTTATAGCTTTGGACAAGATTTTTGATGAGATGGAAGGTATGAATGAGAATGGCGGAGATCCTTTGTTTTGTGGTTGTGTATCGTGGAAGACATGTGATTTATCTTATGCACATGAGCTTGTTGAATATACTCGGGGTGGACATGCCAATCCCATTAGATAATGTTGACAAATTTTGGAGAAAGTTAGATATGGAGTTGAGTAAGGAGATTGATGTTAGGGATGACATTAGTAGTCAATGATCTGAGGTGGTTGGTGATGTTAATGTTGGGACCCGTTGGCCAGCTAGAAGGGTGGATTGAATAGCCCTGCACAAAATCAAAAACAAACCCTTCTCGAACTTAAAGGAACGCTTGCATTAAATAAAATAAGAAATAAACTGAAAGACTGAGGCTCGGAGGATTTACTTGGTTACAACTAGGGAGGTTGTTAATCCAAGGAAGTGAACGCACACTAAAGATCTCCTTCAGGCGGAGAAGCCTCGTTGCAGTAATGAAGTACAGAAAATGAGAAACTAAATGGAAACTAAAGTATGTACAAGTGTTGTTTGCAGGAATGTTTGTTATTCTTTAGCTTCTGGACCAAGATTGTATTTATAGCTTTGGTCGGAGCGCCTGGAAGAGTTCTAGGCACTTGGAGTGGGATAGAATTCTATCCCTAATGCGTCAATCAACATCCACGTCGAACATGATAAAAATCAGGTTCCGGGCGCCCAGACCCACAAAGTCAATATAGTTGACTTTTTCGATCCATACCCTTTGCTCCGGTTCTGCTCACCTCGGTCCGGGTCTTCTGCTCCGGTTCCGCTCACTTGGATGATTTCGGTCATCCGGAATAGGGCTCACCTGAACCCAACTTCCGGCCTTCTCGAGCAACCTTCCGCTCTGGCTTCTCGTCCCTCGGAAATGTCGCGCGCATCCTTCTCGTCTGCCCGCATACTCTTCCGCAGCACCTCGTCTCTCAAACGCACCAAACTCGTTGGCTCTCTCTCGTGTCGTCCTTCTTGTTAGCTGCATCTTTTGCTCGACTTCTTGTGCTCCTAAGCTCTTGCACACTTAGACACAAGGTTAAACACAACAGGATCTAACTTAATTTGTTTAATCACATCAAAACAACCTCGGGGTACCAACAATCTCCCCATTTTTGATGTGAGCAACCCAACTTAAGTTAGGGTAAACAACTATAAATTTAGAACACGAAATTTTGTAATAAAGTACAAAAAGTAAAAAAAAATTTAAGACACCTCCCCCTAGACTTAATTCTCCCTTCTCCCCCTTTGATCACATAGAAAATGGGGTACAAAAAAAATATAAGGGTAATGTTAATAAAAACTCTGATTTTCAAATAATTTTGAAAATTTTATCAAGATTTTTAAAAAATATTGAAGATAATTTTGATAGCACTAAAAATACAATAATTTTAAAAAAATCTAAGTAAAAATGTTGTCAAACAATCAATACTTTCCTTAATTAAACAAATTTTTCAAAGAAAATAATTTTTGTAGAAATTTTGGTAAAGTGAATCTGATACTTTAAAAAAAACTTTAAGTAAAAAATTTATAAGGAAGAAAAAAATTCTAAGGAAAAAAAATTTCTAAGTTTTTTTTAAAAAAAAATTGTGCAACATATAAAATACATTTTGGTAAAGCAAAAAAAAACTTTAAGTTAAAAAATGATTTATTTTTTTTTAGATTAAACAGATTTGCATAGAGAAATTTAAGAATTTTCCAAAAAAATTGAGTAACTATTCAAAACATTATTTAATTTCAATTTTAATGTTTTATTAGTTAGTCAATTAAATATTTGATTTCAATATTTGGCTTCTAGGCTGTGGCGAGACACTAGGCCTTCTTGGTTATTGGAACAATAACCACTTTCTAGACAAAGTCTCATAAGGAAATTAAAACGTTTAATTTTCTCGCTGAAAGCGCTAAGTTTAATTAAAGTTCAAGTTAAACAAGACTTTGGAATCTAATATAGGTTCCAACCAACTAGATTAATTAAATATTTTTTGGAACATATTTCTTTGAAATTTTCCTAATTTGTCCTTTGTAATATTTAAAATACCAGTTCAAATTATATCTTTTAATACTTGTAATATATGTGCATGTATGATTTTTCAAAAATTTTATTTCTTTTTGTAAATTGTCATTTTCTATTTTTAATTTATCAAAATATTCTAATGGACAAGATTTTTCTAGAATTACTTTTACTTATTTAATTTCTTTTTCTAACTTGCAACCATCTTTAGATAATAATTTAACGAATTTAAACATTTTATCGGGAGGAAGAGATCGTACCTGACTTATCTTGTCGATCTCGTTGTCTGTGGCTCCCCCTGAACTGCTGCTTTCTTTCGATGTCACTTCCCCTTCATCGATGCTCTCGATGCTCATTTCGGAAGAGTTTTCTTCATATTCGTCTTGATGACTTGCCATCAATGCAAGTCCGGAGAAAGTCTCAACTTCCGATTTGGACGACATTTCGTCCCACGTCGCCTTTAAAGTCTTGTACTTGTTTGTTTGGACAGACTTCTTTCCTTTGTCCTTATCCTTGTTCCTTAGCTTAGGGCAGTTGTCCTTAACGTGCCCTTCTTCATTACAGTGGTAGCATCTGATTGTCCTTTTCTTTCTACCCTGCGGATGGTTAGTTTTTCTTGATTTAAATAATTTTTTAAAACGTCTTACCATCATTACCATTTCTTCATTGTCGAGAGAGGATTCTGACTCATGTTCGTCTCTTGTTGCCTTGAAGGCGATGTTGTGCTTCGGCTCCTTCGTACCTGCACATCTCAATTCATGTACTTCAAAAGTTGAAAATAATTTTTCTAAGGTAATAGACTCTAAGTCCTTAGAGATATAGAATGCATCTACTAGTGATGCCCATTTTGTATTTCTAAAGAAAGCATTAAGAGCGTACCTTAGCGAATCTCGGTTGCTTACCTTTTCTCCGAGATTCGAAAGTCCGGTGATAAGCTCTTTTATCCTCGAGTGAAGATGTGCAATCGTTTCATTATCTTCAAATCGTAGATTGGTAAGTTGGTTGTGAAGTAAGTCTCGTTTCGCGAGTTTGACTTCGGACGTCCCTTTGTATAGCTCAAGGAACTTCTCCCAAAGCTCCTTTGCTGAGTTGTAGGTGTCGATCTGGTTGACTTCTTGTGGCGAAAGGACACTCAACAGATGAAATTCTGCTTTGTCGTTTGCCATGTAGTCGGCCTACTCCTTCTTCATCCACTGGTATTCTTCCTTACCCTCGGGTGCTACAAAACCAAAATTTATTATTAAAAGTAATTAAAAATTGGTTTTAAAGAATACCTGCATTCACTTTTTCAAGCTAGCGAACTCCCCCTCGAACTTCGATGGATATATACTTGGTCCTGCCATTGATTAGGTGTTTTGATCGACGACTGAGGCTCGGAGGATTTACTTGGTTACAACTGGAGATGTTGTTAATCCAAGGAAGTGAACGCGCACTAAAGATCTCCTTCAGACGGAGAAGCCTCATTACAACAATGAAGTACAGAAAATGATAAGCTAAATGGAAACTAAAGCGTGTACAAGTGTTGTTTGTAGGAATGTTTGTTGTTCTTTAGCTTCTGGACCAAGGCTGTATTTATAACCTTGGTCGGGGTGCTTGGAAGGGTTCCAGGAGCTTGGAGTTGGATAGAATTCTATCCCTGACGCGTCGGTCAACGTCTATGTCCAACATGATAAAAATCATGTTCCGAGCGTCCGGACCCACAAAGTCAACATAGTTGACTTTTTCAGTTCGGGCCCTTTGCTCCAGTTCTGCTCGCCTCGGTCTGGGTCTTTTGCTCTGACTCCGCTCGGTTGGGTGATTTCGGCCATCCCGAATAGGGCTCAGCCGAACCCAACTTCCAGCCTTCTCGAGCAACCTTCCGCTCCGGCTTCTCTTCCCTCGAAAATGTCGTGCACCTCCTTCTCACCCGCCCGCGTACTCTTCCGTAGCACCTCGTGTTGGTGCAACATCTCTCAGGTCAAGGTTGACATGGTTGACCAAGCTTGAGTCTTGGTTTGGGTTTCGATGTTTGACAATACAAGGTTGATTGAAGAAGAGTCAAGTAGGTCAAGGATTGACCGGATACTTGACTGGGAAGTCCTAACTGGGATGTTAGGCGAAATGAAAGTCCTGGTGAGTGAAGCCAGGCAGCGGAGAAATCCTAGTGAGTGAAGCTAGGTGAAAGTCCTGGTGAGTGAAGCCAGGCAGAAGAGAAGTCCTGGTGAGTGAAGCCAAGCAGAAGAGAAGTCTTGGTGAGTGAAGCCAGGCAGAAGAGAAGTCCTAGTGAGTAAAGCTACGCAGATTGGAAGTCCTTGTGAGTGAAGCCAGGCATGACAAAGAAAAGTCCAAGTAGGTCAAAGGGATTGACCGAATACTTGACACAAAGAAAAGTCCAAGTGGGTCAAAGGGATTGACCGGACACTTGGTGAGGGAGTCCTAGCAGGTCAAGGAAGTGACTAGATGCTAGGCATGACGTACCAACAGGTTAAGGTTGACCGAAAGTTGGTTTGGGAGGCTTGGGACTTAGTTTTGGGTAAAAACCAATCAGTGGATCGATCAGTGGATCGATCCAGGCAGTTTCCCAGCGCACAGAAAGCCTCTGGATCGATCAGTGGATCGATCCAGAGGTCACAATCGATCAGTGGATCGATTGGGACGCTGCTGCTTCGCGCGATAAGCGCTGGATCGATCCAGGCATTTTTCCAGAGCACAGAGGCGCTCTGGATCGATCCGTGGATCAATCCAAAGCCTCCCCGATCGATTGGGAGCATTCCAATCGATCGGGATTCGACCGTTAGCGTAGATTTAAGCCGCAGGCGTTCATTTCCTTCGGCATCGCTTTCACGACAGACCTCAGATCTTCACCAGCGACTCCACAGAGCTCTCCACGCCAGTTCTTGAAGTTCTTGGAGGTTCTTCCAAGTCAAGAGGCGAATCTATTGCAAGAGGAAGAAAGCTAGGGTTAGGGTTTTCTTGTACTCATTATAAGCTTTGTGCTTGTATTTTGTATCCTTTCCCCTTCTTCTTGTAGTGTGAACTTGTAGGGCTTCTCCGCCTTCGGTAGTTACCGAAAAGGAGGGTTTTATTAGTGGAGGGTGCGTGAGTAGGTGTGAATCCTTAGACTAGTCACCTCTTGTGAGGTGGATACCAAGTAAACCAATCTTGTTAGCGTTATGTGGTTTGTTTCTTGTATTTTCGCTGCGCATCTTTGAAGAAACAAGCAACGACGAGTACCTAGCACGCGACGAGATATTCACCCCCCCCCTCTAGCTACTTTTCGGTCCCAACAAGTGGTATCAGAGCGAGGCCGCTCTTCACCGGAATCATCGCCGGAAGGGGCAAACAAAACAAGCAAAGCTAGAGGGTGAAGAAGTTGGAGCAAATTCATCAAAGTCAAAGAATTCAAGAAGCTCAACTTCAAGATGCAATTCCAAGATGGATTTGGATTTGACACAAGGGTGGTTCCACCGTACATATCTACAAGCTTCGATCTTTGGAGATCAAGGATCGAGAATTTCTTAATGGTGGAGATAGAGCAATGGTTTGCTCTTATGGAAGGTTTTGAAGCTCCAAAGAACTCCAAGGGCAAAGCTCTCAAGAAAAGCAAATGGAGTAAGGAGCAACTCCAAAGATGTGAGACCAATGACAAAGTGACCAAACTTTTGGTCAATTTATTGCCAAGCAACATCTTGGAGCAAATTGGAGAGTTTGAAGATGCCAAGGAGCTTTGGAGCAAATTGACAAGGATTCATGAGATCCCCTCCACTGTACCAAATCAAGGAGAATCCAAAGAGGGCGACTCAATGGATCAAAACCAAGAAGAGGAGGACTCCGAGGTTGAGAGATGTTCAACCTCCGAAGAGGAGGTCCAAGAAGCTTCATCCTCAAAGGAGAGCAATCAAAAGAGCAAGGAAGGAGTATATTCCTTGTTTCATGTACAAGAGGATGAAGATGAAGAAGAAGGTGAAGTCTCCACCTCTAGGATTGAGGGGGAGCAATCTTCATTGACACTGGAACAAGAGCAAGAAGAATCCTCCACATCCGGGTCAAGAGAAGAAGAGGATGAAGAAGCTTCCACCTCCACAAGTCAAGCAAAATCAAATGGAGGAATATCATATTCGGATCAAGAGGAAGCTTCTACCTCCGGATCTAAAGGAGAAAGTGTCATCTCTACACAAAAAGGTATAAACATTTCAATTAATAATAAAAATCATATTATATGCTTTGAATGTAGGGAACATGGGCATTACAAGAGTAAATGCCCTAAATTGGCCAAGAAGAAGGGCCAAGTGGCATTAAAGGGCAAGGAGAAGTCCAAGGAGACCATCCCCGGAACAAAGAAGAGCAATGAGCACATTGTGTGCTTCTCTTGCAATCAAAAGGGGCATTACCGAAGTCAATGCTCTAAGGGGAAGAAGGTGGTCAAGGCTCAAGGAGGAAGCTCAACTCAAGGGGGAGCCTCCAAGGTAAAAAAGAAAGGTAACTTTTATTGAGTCTATCCCTTTAAATTATGGTAAAAAGTATGCTAGTTCAAATTTATACCATTTTAATGCTATTTACCATAAGAATAGAAAGCATGATAGCTTTAAGGAAAATCATGTAGCTTTTCATGCTAAAACTACCACACCTAGGGTTAGGAAGGTAGATAAGAATTTAGGCAATAACTCTAAGGATTTTAGTTATAAGCCTAGAAATAGAAATGCTCATGGACTTAATGAAAAATCAAAAACTAAGGACTTATGGAAAGAAAATCAAGTCTTGAGGTCAAGGCTTGATAAAATGGAAAAGACCCTAAAAAGGATGGAAAATATTCTAATAAGGCAAAATGAGCAAAATCTAGGGTTAGGACAACAAAGGTCATCCAAGGACCATAGAGGTTTGGGATACAAACTTAAAACCAAAAAGGATGTACCTACTTATCATAGAGTTCCATATAGTTATGGAACAAACCCTAAGTCTAGAGGTAAAGTCAAGGATACAAGGGAAGTTATCCCTAGAAGTATCTTTGCAACAACAAATGTGACTAAGACTTCTAAGAAGTCTAAGAAAGTCACTAAGAAGGTCACAAGGGAAGCAATCCCTAGGGTTGACCTAGAAAAAGTGACCAAGGCTTCTAAGAAGCCAAACAAAGTCACTAGGAAGGTATCTAGGAAAGTTATCCCTAGTGAATACCTAGAGCATCCAAGGAGCACCAATAGGTTTTGGATTCCTAAGAGTATCTTCTCTACCCCATATATGAGTTAGAGAGTGTCAACTCTAAGAAGAAGGGTAGTAAACCCAACTTTGAAGAAATTGACACTCAAGGAGCATTTTCAATGTTATTATCAACTTTTGAAAATGAAAAGGATTTACATTTACTCTTTGGAAGAGTGAAATGTGCCAAATTTGAGAAGTATTTATTTTAATCTTAATTGGCACAAATTTAGGAAACATAAGAAATACCAAGTTGGGACTTTGCTATTTTCTTAGTAATTTAAGACAAATCTAAGTCTTAATTTAAATTGCTACTCTTGTGGAAAAATGAAATATGCCAACATTTGAGGAATATGCTTGATTTCAATTGACATAAATTAATCAAGAGAATTAGAAATGTCAATTTAGCTTTTGGCATTTTCTTAAAGCACTTTTGGACAATCTAGGTTTAATTTTAACTTAGCTAAGGTTTAAGGACACCTACATATGTAATCTAGGTATTTTATTTACGCTAAACTTTGCCATGATTGTTTGCCCATTATATGTCATGACATCATGTTTTAATTTTGTATTTTGCATTCATCTGTTATCATGAAAAATAAATAAATAAATAAAAATTACCATGTCATGTCATACATACATCATGCAGTTATAGGAATCTTTCTTTTGAAAGCTATTTCATTTTGATGTATGTCATAACATTATCATGCATTATGTTTATTTCCTTAAAATTAAGGACAAATGTTTTTACCAACAAGTGGTATAAACAAATGACATTTATAAACAAGTGGAATCAATAAGTAATATCCTTGTTGTATGTTTTCCACTCAAAATGCCTAGATAGATATGCATGATCCCTAGATTAGGGCAAAACCAAACTTTACATCTCACAAAGACACATAAAATGACTTGTATGTGTTTCAGTGCACATTAGATACAAGTGAGATATTAGGATGATGAACAAAAACTCAAGATGTTGATTTAGTGCATTCTTTTGAGTTTTAAGTTCATCAAAACACATAGTTATGTATTTTCCCATCATTGGGAAAGCTAATGTACAAGTCATGTACATTAAGCCCAAGGAACATGATGGAATATTGGTTTTGAAAATGGTTTTAAAATGATTTTGGAAAACCTTGGTGAAAACTATCTTTTGATAGTAATCACCATTGAATAGTTAGACACAAACTTGAAGAAAACACTAAAGTTTTTGCAAGTTTTCAAGTTTATGTCAATCTTTGAAAAAATGAAGTATTTTCATAGAAAACTATTTTTCCATGATAATATATGCCCTAAACAATGTCTACACAAATTTTCACGATTTTTGAAATTTTTTTGGGATTTCTGAAGTTGACTGAAATTGAATTTCAACAACTTTCAGACCTCAATCGATCACCCGATCGATTGAAGGGTCTCAATCGATCAGGCGATCGATTGAGAGCAGGCATTCTGCGAACAGAAGCTGTCTGGATCGATCCACCGATCGATCCAGCCCTCCTGAATCGATCAGTGGATCGATTCAGCAAGGTTCAATCGATTGGAACCCAACTCCAATCGATCCAAGTTGCTGATTTTGGCTGGGAAGACCTGATTTCAGCATTTTGAACCTATGTTAGTCTAGGTAACCATTCCAAACCCCTCAAAATACATTTGTATACATAAAAAGGGAGTTTTCATGTTGAAAACAAGGATTGATTGGTTAAGGAAGACTATATTGAAGTTTAGGTTGAGGTTTGTTTCAAAGTTTTGAATATTTGAACCTCACAACTTCAAAATTTGGGTTTCCTAAAGGTTTAGGGATTCCAAGTCATTGTTGGTGCAATGACAGAAGTTATCACCATGTCTTTAGGGGGAGAGACTCTTTAAAGACATGAAAATTATTTTTCATGAACCTTGGAAGGTGGTTAACCTTCTGTGTGAGAAAATGCTCAATGTTGAGCATTTGGACTTTACTGGGGAGTGGATATCCTCATTGTTCAACTGGTTTCAAGTGGATAATGCTCAACGATGGGCATTTACCTACCATGAGGAAGAATGTAGGGTTAAGGATAAATGAAGGTTATGAGACCTTCATTGGGTCATTGGACCTTGTTATTGCTCTAGGGCGAGCATTGTTGATAACGAAGGGAATGGACCCTTCATTATCGTGTTGATCACAACGAGTGAAGTTGTGAACCATGATGAGCAACTCTTCAGGGGGAGAGTTTTCAATAAGTGGATTTGTTGATGTGTGCCCGAAATTGGGCATGGATTGATGTGTGCTCAAAGATGGGTTGATGTGTGTCAATAGGGGGAGAATGAAAGGACTTGTGAATGGGAGTAAGTTAGGCTTTCATTACCTAGAGGGAGTTTGCCCTCTTAAGGGGAGAATGGAGAGCTTAACTTATGTGTTCATTACCTAGTGGAATGAGGCTATGGGATTACCCTAACTTACATGTGGTATTGTAAGTGTTATTGTGGTATTGTCAAACATCAAAAAGGGGGAGATTGTTGGTGCAACATCTCTCAGGTCAAGGTTGACCTGGTTGACCAAGCTTGAGTCTTGGTTTGGGTTTCGATGTTTGACAATACAAGGTTGATTGAAGAAGAGTCAAGTAGGTCAAGGATTGACCGGATACTTGACTGGGAAGTCCTAACTGGGATGTTAGGCGAAGTGAAAGTCCTGGTGAGTGAAGCCAGGCAGCGGAGAAATCCTAGTGAGTGAAGCTAGATGAAAGTCCTGGTGAGTGAAGTCAGGCAGAAGAGAAGTTCTGGTGAGTGAAGCCAGGCAGAAGAGAAGTCCTGGTGAGTGAAGCTAGACAGAAGAGAAGTCCTAGTGAGTGAAGCTAGGCAGATTGGAAGTCCTGGTGAGTGAAGCCAGGCATGACAAAGAAAAGTCCAAGTAGGTCAAAGGAATTGACCAGATACTTGACACAAAGAAGAGTCCAAGTGGGTCAAAGGGATTGACCGGACACTTGGTGAGGGAGTCCTAGCAGGTCAAGGAAGTGACTAGATGCTAGGCATGACGTACCAACAGGTTAAGGTTGACCGAATATTGGTTTGGGAGGCTTGGGACTTGGTTTTGGGTAAAAACTAATCAGTGGATTGATCATTGGATCGATCAGTGGATCGATCAGTAGATCGATCCAGGCAGTTTCCCAGCGCACAGAAAGCCTCTGGATCGATCAGTGGATCGATCCAGAGGTCACAATCGATCAGTGGATCGATTGGGACGCTGCTGCTTCGCGCGATAAGCGCTGGATCGATCCGTGGATCGATCTAGGCATTTTTCCAGAGCACAGAGGCGCTCTGGATCGATCCGTGGATCGATCCAAAGCCTCCCCGATCGATTGGGAGCATTCCAATCGATCGGGATTCGACCGTTAGCGTCGATTTAAGCCGCAGGCGTTCATTTCCTTCGGCATCGCTTCCACGACAGACCTCAGATCTTCACCAGCGACTCCACAGAGCTCTCCACGCCAGTTCTTGAAGTTCTTTGAGGTTCTTCCAAGTCAAGAGGCGGATCTATTGCAAGAGGAAGAAAGCTAGGGTTAGGGTTTTCTTGTACTCATTGTAAGCTTTGTGCTTGTATTTTGTATCCTTTCCCCTTCTTCTTGTAGTGTGAACTTATAGGGCTTCTCCGCCTTCGGTAGTTACCGAAAAGGAGGGTTTTATTAGTGGAGGGTGCGTGAGTAGGTGTGGATCCTTGGACTAGTCACCTCTTGTGAGGTGGATACCAAGTAAACCAACCTTGTTAGCGTTGTGTGGTTTGTTTCTTGTATTTCCGCTGCGCATCTTTGAAGAAACAAGCAACGACGAGCACCTAGCACGCGACGAGCTATTCACCCCCTCCCCCTCTAGCTACTTTTCGGTCCCAACACCTCGTCCCTTAGACGCACCAAGCCCTTCGGCTCTCTCCCGTGCCGCCCTTCTCGCTAGCTGTGTCTTTTTCTCGTCTTCTTGTGCTTCTAAGCTCCTGTACACTTAGACACAAGGTTAAACACAACAGGACCTAACTTAACTTGTTTGATCACATCAAAACAACCTCAGGGTACCAACAGTTAACATGATTTTTTTAATGACAAATGATTCACAGAGATTGTTAATGTTGAGTAGATTACCAATCTAACAACAACCTCTTGCAAGTATCAAAGGTAAACACTCACACTCATGGTTGACCCAAAACTTTGAAAGTTGAACAAATAAAATCAACCAAGTGTGACTTGAGTGCTTTTGAGTATGTCAAGTCTATTAAAAATAGTTGTTCGTTAGTTGAAAATATTTTAATTATTAGCAGATTAACATTTACATAACCTATAAGATTGTCTACAACGAGGAGATTGTTGGTGCAATATCCCTTAGGTCAAGGTTGACTGGTTTGACCAAGCTTGAGTCTTGGTCATAGTTTCGATGTTTGACAATACATGTAGACACATGGACAATGCAGGTGCAGTTGTTCATATGGGGAGATTCTGATCAGGGACTGATCAGTGTGAATGAAGAAGAGTCAAGTAGGTATACCTGACTGGAAGGAAACCCTGGTGAGTGAAGCCATGTGAAAGCCCTAGTGAGTGAATCTAGGCAGATGGAAATCCTGGTGAGTGAAGCCAGGTGAAAGTCCTAGTGAGTAAAGCTAGGCAGATGGAAATCCTGGTGAGTGAAGCCAGGTGAAAGTCCTAGTGAGTGAAGCTAGGCAGATGGAAAACCCTAGTGAGTGAAGCTAGGTGAAAGCCCTGGTGAGTGAAGCCAGGCAAGGGAAAATCCAGATGGATCAAGGATGATCGGATATCTGGTGTTGGGAAGTTCTGGCAGGTCAAGGGAGTGACCAGATGCTAGGCATGATGGATCAACATGTCAAGGTTGACCGGATGTTGGTTTGAGAGGCTTGGGACTTGGTTTTGGGCAAAAAACCAGGAGCTGGATCGATCAGTGGATCGATCCAGGCCTTTCCTAGCGAACAGAGAGCCTCTGAATCGATCAGTGGATCGATCCAGAGGTCCCAATCAATCAGCCGATCGATTGGGACGTTACTGCTTCACACGATAAGCGCTGGATTGATCCGTGGATCGATCCAGGCATTTTTCCAGAGCACAGAGGCACTCTGGATCGATCCGTGAATCGATCCAAAGCCTCCCCGATTGATTGGGAGTTTTCGAATCGATCGGGATCCGACCGTTGCGTCGTATTTGAGCTGCAGGCGGGCGTCTCCTTTAGCACTTCTTCACCGATTCATTTCAGATCTTCACCAGCTCCTCCACAGCTCTTCTCAAGCTTGAGATCGCCAGTTCTTGAAGGTTCTTGAAGGTTCTTCCAAGTCAAGAGGCGGATCAAAGCAAGGAGAAGAAACTAGGGTTAGGGCTTTTGCACTCATTGTAAGCTTGTGAGCTTGTATTTCATTACATTTCCCTTTCTTTTTGTATTGAGTCTTGTAGGGCTTCTCCGCCCTTGGTAGTTACCATAAAGGAGAGTTTTATTAGTGGAGGGTGTGTGTGTAGGTGTGGATCCTTGGACTAGTCACCTCTTGTGAGGTGGATACCAAGTAAACCAACCGTGTTAGCGTTGTGTGATTTGTTTCTGTATTTTCCGCTGCACATCTTCGAAGAAACAAGCAATGACGAGCTATGCACCCCCCCTCTAGCTACTTTTCGGTCCTAACAGAGATAAAAGCAAAAGATAACAACATTTATTTTTTCAATACATTGAAATAACCATTACTTTTTTTTAGATGCAATTGACTTTTTTATATCACTTTTGAATAGATTATTTGTCATCGTATATGTTTAACTTCCACTGTTGGTTATATTATCAACTACCATCTCCTCGTATATATTGTTGGCACTAAAGATGTGGCAGTGGCGGCAAATGGTCACTATGGTTTTCATTCCATTACTGGTCTACTTGGTTTTGGTGAGGATGCACAACCGAGGGTGAGATGAGACCTTCTTGAGAAGATCACACATTTTAGAAATATTATATGAAGGTATATTCAATGAAGATGACCATGTTGGAGTAGTAAACACACATGTTGATTTGTTTTAATGAAGCAGCGTCACTCTCACATTAGATGTCTTTGTCAGAAATGTGTTATCTTGTTGTATCGAGATATAATGTTGCCCAAGTTAGTTTGTCTGCTCAATTATATTATGCATTTTTATCTTTGAGGACTGTCGTGGTTAAGCCTCCAAAGTGTATCTGTATTGCACATGTGAATGGAAATCATTTTATTCAGGTATGTTTAATTTCAGTTCAACAATATATATTTCTTAATTTATAATTTATTGCATTGCTAATTATTCATTTTTTGTGTATACTTTTTTTGCGAGGGGCATTCATTACCTTCCATTGTTCACAAGTAGTATGAATGTCGTTTTCTATGCACAACAGGATGAGATTTTGTCTATACTCATCAACTTGCACTGTATAATTATATATTAAGAAATAGTAGCATAATTCATGGTATAGACATTGTCATTTGAATGATCATTAAGATTTTTAATGTACTTATATTTACAAAATCTCGTCCGACAAACATATTCATATTTATAAAATCTAAATAATAATTCTTTGCAATAAACATACTCATATTATCAAAATAACATTAAACATACAAAAACTATACTAATAATCCAAAAAACTACATAAAGTTCAAAATGTATACCTATAATATTAAAATCATAAATTACATAAAATAATTCAAAAGCCCGTGAATGTCATGAAATGATTCAAGATGGTTATACATGCAATACATGAAAATCATCGTCTTCTCACCTAAGGCCTCGCGACGAAGTAGGTTGTTCATTTTTGTATTCATACAATGTCAGTCCTTGTAGTACAACATATGTTTGCTGCACTGTTGGCATCACTTGATCTAGCGTTAGACTCTCATCGTTAGAATTCCATCATTGCACTATCAACCCCAGCAAATTGTGTGCAGTCATGATTCGCTCCAAAAGTTGGATAGCATCCACACCTACCATCCTATGAATATAGGTCGATCGGTGTTATGGGTTCTTCACAATCAGATGAGAGTACTTATTGTACCATTACATATACTCCGAGAAACCCTCCCATGTAAGGTCAGCCAATCTACCACGATGAGTATATGACAAAATATGACTATCCCAAACTACAAAGTACCCTCCAAGAACTCCCCATAAGACATTGTAATGGACATGTGTATTACCTCTTCTTGCACTAACAAGAACAAAAGGGTCTAGTGGAATTGTATGCGCATGCCCAAATTGTCTGAGCATGCGATCAGAATGGTATGATTCCACAATTTTCAATGATATTATGCCGCCATAGTAAAAAGTAACTTTGGGATATAGAAAGATATGCCTCACATCAACATAAGGATCCCAAATGACCTGCAAAATATTCACATTATATGACGCTAAATCAAATAGTTGAATAAGTATATAAAATAAAAATAAATAAATAAAATAAGTTAAGTACTGACATCATTCAGATTAAACGAATTCAACCACTCTCTATATGCTTATACACCTTTTAACGATGCTTTGGTATGTGTCTATTGTAACCACCTCATCGCAAGGAGTTCTCTAACATTATATTGTAGGTTGTGAGGATGCCTAGTTGTTAGGAAGTGTTCATATATCCATACCTACATGTGAGAGAATATATTAAATTTAAGGCAATTAAATAACAAAAATAAATATACATATAGAATGTCTATTACCTCTAACAAGGTCAAATATTTAGAAATTTATTTCACCCCTATCCTAGATGCGAGCTCCAACTGTCGATGTAGATAAGCTAAAGTAGTAGCTCCCCATGCATACCTACGTGCCATACCTATATCCTCGAAAAAAAAATCCAAGAGGTATGTTGAGACTTGAGTACAAGTCTTGCCAGAATAAAGAGTGCAACCTATTACATATAGTAAATACGCCCTTGCTGAATATGTTAGAGTGTCATCATCAAAATTGTCAATAATTTTATGACTAAAGTTCTGTCCAACCACTCTAACTTCATAGACGAACCCCTCATACCCTTCAAGGACTTATTAATTTCATTCAACGTCACACCGAACAATCGACTAATCTGTTGATGAATGTAACATTTGTCATCACTTGTAGAATGCAATGGAATTTCTGTCATCAATAGACCAAGAAGATAATACACGTCGTCTAAAGTGATTGTCATCTCTCCAAATGACATATGAAAGGTATTGATCCCTGGTTGCCAACATTCTACAAAAGCAACAATTAAATTTCTATTCGACTTCTGGTATGGTAGCTCCCTCACTTGGTCAAGATAGGAGTCCTTAAATAGACTCCTCCACATTTGAACTGCTCCTGATTTGAAGTCCCATTACAGTAATTTAGTTGTATGACATAGGCATTTGAGCACATCTCACTCTTCACCAAACCAAATTTTTGATGTTATGTGTGTTTTAAAACCCCACAATCTGGCGATGGTCCACACAATATTTCATCATCTTCATTATTTCCTCCAACGAGATCTTGCTCTACTTCACCCTCATTCATTCCTAAAGGTAAGTTTTATTGTGGAGGAATCTCTTCATGCACATCTTCTTATTGTGGTACTTGTGGTGATACCTCTTCTTGGGATACTTGTGATGATTGTACCTCTCGTGTAAGTCTCTCTTTTTTGACACTTTTTGTCAGAAGCCGTTGGTTTATTCCTTCTTGAAATTGTCTTCAACATTTTTACTGCACATAAGAAACAAATGAATTACATATACAATCAACATGTATTGTTGAAAGTAAACAGAGTTGTTCACTACTCAAAATCGAACAAAACACAATATGTTCAGAAACACACAATCGAACAAATTCGTCGGTGTTCAACTGCTAGAGGTCAAACATTTTGTGTTTCGTTTGGCAAACAAAAATTGAACACATTCGGTTATGTTCGGTGGTCATCAACTGATCACATTGTGTTGCGTTCGATTGCCTATGATCGAATAGATCCTAATACGTTTAGCCGATGGTAACCGAACATGCAACAATGTGTTCGGCGGACTAGGGCCGAATGAGGCACAATTGAAATTTGAGATTTTCATCATGTCTCTGCCATACATTTTATTGTTGGAGACCGTTGGAGCTCGGCTAGAAGGGGAGTTGAATAACCTTGCATAATATAAAAATAAAATGCCCTTCTCGTACTGGTAACTTTAAACAAACACTTGCATGAATAATTAAACAAACAGAAAGAAACTAAAAAAATGAGGCTCATGGATTTGACTTGGTTACAACCGGGGAGGTTGTTAATCCAAGGAAGTTGAAGCGCAATAAAGATATCCTTCAGGCGGAGAAGCCTCTTACAGCATTCAAGCATAGAAAATGAGAAGCTAAACTAAGTAATAGAAATGTACAAGTGTTGAATATCAAATTGCTTGTGTTGTCTAGTTTTTGAACGAAGGTTTTATTTATGGCCTTGGTCGGGGCGCTTGGAGGGTTCCAGGTGTCTAGAAAGGGATAAAATTTTATCCCCTTCGCAACCGATCACGATCAAACGTGATCCGATTAAAAGTCGCATTCT
This sequence comes from Zingiber officinale, assembly GCF_018446385.1. NCBI lineage: Eukaryota > Viridiplantae > Streptophyta > Magnoliopsida > Zingiberales > Zingiberaceae > Zingiber > Zingiber officinale. The sequence continues at coordinate 10,450,423 of NC_055996.1, read as the reverse complement.
GGATGCCCGGAAGGGTTCCGGCGCCCGGACCCTTAAAGTCAACTTTGTTGACTTTTTACGGTTCGGGCTCTCTGCTTTGGTTCTGCTCGCCTCGGTCCAGATCTTCCGCTTTGCTCGCTTGGGTGATTTCGGCCAATCGAAATAAGGCTCACCCGAACCTGATTTCGGCCTTCTCGAGCAGGCTTCCGCTCCGGCTTCTCATCCCTCGGAATCGTCGCGTGCTTCCTTCTCGTCCGCCAATGTACTCATCTGCAGCTCTTCATCTCTCGGACGCACCGAGCCCGTCGGCTATCTCTCGTGCCGACCTTCTCACTGGTTGCGTCTCTTGCTCCCCGAGTAATTTCCCGCTCCGGCTTCTCGTCTCTCGAAAACACCGTACGCTTCCTTCTCATCTGCCGGTGTACTCTTCCGCAGCGCCTCGTCCCTTAGACGCGCCGAGCCCGTCAGCTCTCTCCTGTGCCGTCCTTCTTGCTAGCTGCGTCTTTCGCTCGACTTCCTGTGCTCCTAAGTTCCTGCACACTTAAACACAGGGTCAAAATATCACATGACCTAACTTAACTTTTTTGATCACATCAAAATAACCTGAGGTTCCAACATTCACAATTTCAACAACCCAACATTCTAAAGTCTTTTATGTAAAAAATATCATATTCAAATAAGTTTTTATACTCATAAATGAAAACTAAATACAAATCTAACAAAAATAAAATTTACTTATGCAATGATACTGTAGAGTAAAATGAAAGACCAAATGAGAACTAATCTATATAATTTGATCACCATTGTTTGATGGTGTTGCTAGAAATTGAGTTGCCCAAATCTGATTGATGTTTGTGCACTGAAGAGGTGAGAGAGGCGAAGAGGAGGAAGGGAAAGTTAGAGATAGAACTGTAAATGAGCCGAGCCGAGCTTGAGTTTGGGTCAACTCGAGCTTGAGCTCGAGAAAATTAAAGAGGCTTGGTTTAAGCTAGTTTCTGAATTTGAGCTCGAGCTTGGTTTGATCATTTAATCATGGGTTCGAGCTCCGCTCGAAAATAGTGAATTTAAATGTAAAAACAAGTGCGCACAAGTTAAGATTTGAATTTTCAACCTCTAACAACCTTATGAAACACTCTAGCCACAAACGCCTCCTCAACTTATTACTTAACTTTAAAGTAGTAATTATTTTAAATATTAAAATATTAAATTAGCCGAGTTTGAACAGGCTCGACGAGCCTTTGAGCCAGTATTAAATGGGCTCGACATCAGCTCGAATATTAAATGAGTCGGCTTGAGCTCAGCTCGAGCTCGGTCAACTCAGAGTTCGAGCCGAGCTTTGACCGAGCCGCTCGCGAGCAGTTTGACTCATTTACCCCCTTAGTTAGAGATGTAGATTTTTTATACTATGTTTTTTTAAGGATATGTAGGATTTTTAGAAAGATAAAATAGAAATATTATTAAATGCAATGGTAGATCTAGAAATTTAAGCATGGAGGAACGATTGTAATCTGAGCTGAGCGCGATCAATTTTTACATGAAATAAGAGACGGTATCCTCTATCTCTATCCATGAAACTCTATGATCTCTGTTGAATCCGTCCCTGATTGTATGTATTTAGAAAAGAATATTATAAAAAAGTTATTATAGATGTATTTAGAAAATGAGGTGCGTTCAATAAATGATTTCTAAATATGATAAAAAGTTATTATAGATGTATTTAGAAAATGAGGTGTGTTCAGTAAATGGGGATGTGGATAGCCCCTCCCATCGATAAATAGCACCCAAGCGACCCGCCGGAGCACACAGCATTCCTCCGTCGATTGGTTGGTTAGTAGCGATGGCGATCTCGGTCGGTCGTTCTCCTTCCTCCACTGCTCTCCTCCCAAAAGTACGCTCGTTCCATTTCCTTCGCTTTCTCTTCCCTTGATCTGTACTTGCCTCTCTTTGCGCTGGATTTATTTGGATAGGTTATTGTTCTTCGATTAGGTTTGCAACTGGAGATGCTCTTCGCGATCTCCTTCCATCCTCTTGAACGGAGTTCCTCGATATTTCACAGGAGTTCGGATGTCGGCTGGCAGTGGTTCATACCCTATTGGCACTGGTAAATGTCCAATTTTGTGAGTTTTCATGTGATTGCGGGGTTGGATGAGGATATCAGTAGCTCTATGTTTTTGGTGTTCCTAGATTTGAGAAACGAGCTGGATGTTGTTTCAAGCTTCAGCGAGATTGTCCCTGATACCGTGGTCTTCGATGATTTCGAGAGGCATGCCTCAGTTAATCCTTGTACTTGTTGTTCAAATTCACCTTTTTAGACTTTGATGTCCTGTTCATTTTTATTTCAACGTGGAATCTGGCCGCAGGTTCCCTCCAACAGCTGCCACGGTAAGCTCTTCACTTCTCTTGGGGATTTGCAGCCTTCCTGACACCAAGTTTAAGGTGAGAAATTCTAAAAAAATGTGGACTAAATTTGTTATTGAGGTATAGTTTCTAAACTTATTGATGGTAGAGTGCCATAGAGACAGCATTGGCTGCTAATGAATGCTTTGGACTAGAGGATTCTAGCGAACGGTTGTCTTGCTTCTTCGACAGGGTTTGTTATTACACTACTTATTTATATAGATGGATGATCTTCTAAGAAATTCTTTGTTTATTTTTTTTTATACTATAATAAGAGGCAATAATGAACTTGGTCAATTGGCAGGCCTTAGTGAATGTGGGAGCTGAGTTAGTTAGATCAGTCCCTGGGAGGGTGTCAACAGAAGTCGACGCTCGCTTGGCTTATGATACCCAAGACATAATTCATAAGGTAAGGACGTAAGGTTAATCATCTTGGATTTTTTTGCTTGCTTGATATGAGGTGTTGGCTTCTTGATTGCTTTATCTTTGTATTTTGTTTGCACTTAGATTCATGTTAAACCTGTCTGGATTTGTCCATGATATATTTTCTACAAACTCCATATCAACTTTTGCATCTTGGTACCATATACACCTCGTCTTTTTTGTGGGTTGAAAAAGTAGTCAAGGGGCACGCCTCTTGGCAGGAATCCTGATTATTTTTAAAATCATCAAATGGACAACTAATGTTTTGATTATTCTCCAAAGGGAACCCCCCACCATCTCTAATATGCCCATTTTACCACTCCTTTGGTTGCACTAAGATTGAAAATTGTTCATTTTATCTAATTTCTCTTGTAACTCTAGACATGCTACGAGTGAATATTCACATAAAACTGCCTCCATTACTAATTTAAAAAAAAAAACTGTTTGTTTTTATAAGAGTTGGGATGATTTTTGTTTCAGTTGATAAAAGTGAACAATTTAATTGAAATTGTTCACTTTTAATAAGTATGGATAAAGAGAGGAACAATCGTTATACTTGAGGCAATAGGATGCTATTTTGATAATTTTCCTTTTCATGATTTTAAGTATAAAGATTACTTCTTTGATATAATTTTGTCCCAAGGCTCGTACCATTATAGGGTCTTGTGGTGGTCACTGGATGTTAACTTACATTTCGGATTAGGAGACTTTGTGACAAGGGCACTCTCTTTTAATTAGAGGTAGTTCATCATTGTAATTTCTTTGGATACTCTTATTATAGTTTGGATTTGATCCCTGTTCGAAGCATTTGTTCAGATAGGGGACCATAGATTAATGTAAAAAAATTGATCTGATGCGTGTAGCACTTTCTGTAATGGAATTCCAGGTCAATCAACTGTTGAAGCTATACAATGAATTAGAGGTTTCTCCACAGCGTTTACTTTTCAAAATTCCTTCAACTTGGCAAGTAAGACATGAATTTAGTTTATCTAGAATTTCTAATATTGAATGAATTAGTATGCAAATATTGGCTGATTCATGTTCAATCTATTGTCTTCGATTAAAGATTTCCCCCCTATATTCAGGGAATAGAGGCCTCTAGATTACTGGAATTGGAAGGAATACAAACCCATTTAACCTTTGTATACAGGTATTTACATTTTCTAATAATTCAAAAAAAAAATACTAGTTCATCAAAATTGAAAATTAAGAATTTGGTGGGACAATGAAATTGCTCGAGTAAAAAAGAATTTGCTAAAAGATAAGAAAAATAGAAAAACTATTTACTATTTTTTTTTTGTCAAAAAAGAACAAAAACTTGAATATATTTGGAATTGAACAGTTTTCTGAGAAAATAGGAAGCTATTAAAACATTTGCTAAACAAACATATTAGTCTATATTTCAAGTGAATTGATTGACCTTGTGTTAGCTTTTGCGGTTTCAAATTTAAACAATATGGGAGGTTAAACACATATTATTTATTCATTATTGATTAACCATGGTGAGTTGTCAAATCTTTTATTGGATCAAGTGATCCCATAACCTCTGACATGGCTCTGCCCCTAGACTTAAGGGCATTTAAACATTCATTTCCCATAAATAAGATACTGACATACATAGTCATAATTTTTTAAAATAAAACTTGCAACATATTTTGTGTCAAGTTTTAAGCAAATGCATTGTCAACCATTTTATAAAAACTTTTTTGGTACTTTTATTTTGGAAATGCTGTCGTTGATTAACTGCAGATTTTATATGTCTGACCTCTGAAAAAAAAGTTCTTGACCCCATTCCTCCATTTTTTTCCAAGAGTATTTCCATACTAAAATCATAGAAATTCTGTGTTTCTTTTCTCATTTTATTGCCATTGTTTGAATTTCATGTTATTTGAATAATTAACTGCTTGCTGTTGTTTACTAGTTCAAATGCAAAATCATGTCATTTGGGTACTCCTTGTTGATTGCACATAGACAAACCTTGTCCTTTTGCCCTTATCTATTTAATCAAAGAGGATTTTCAAAATTCCAACTTAGCTTCTTGTTGGTCATTGGATTATATCATCCATTACTTTGCAACAACGATAACAAGTGTAGCTGTCATTTTTATGCGGGCAATTCCATCTTTGGGCTGTTCTGATCTTTAATGTTTTTGCCTCCTTTGAAGTTTTCCTCAAGCAGCAGCTGCAGCTCAAGCTGGTGCATCTGTTATCCAGATATTTGTTGGCCGTATTAGGGTAATTCTTGTGTTGATTTATTATGCCTTAAAGTGAATATTCTTATAGTCAATATGAAAGTACACTTCAGGATTGGGCTCGCAATCACTCTGGTGATCGTGAGATTGAATCATCTAGCAAGAATGGTGAAGATCCTGGATTGGCTTTGGTGAGTTCAATTGTTCTCATCTGGTGAAAGTTTATGTAAGAATTGATATTATGTGGCTAATGAGATAGCAATACCTCGTGAGTCTCATGAAAATGACTTTACTACAGAAAATATAACTCTATTCGAGTGGTTTATCAGAATCATTTCCGAAAGCGTGTTAGAATAAGATTATAGACACTTCATTGGTCAACATTTTGTAGATCAAGTAATCAATATAACAAGTTTATCTAATAAAAAATTAAATTGGAACATTGAGAATAATGTTTATCAAAATAAGTTTTATGACTCCTCTTATATAGGTTATACTACATGATAAGTGTTGACCTAGGGATGGGTTGACGGGTGTGCTGGGGGCTAGTGAATCGCCTTTTGCCACACATAATACAAGATAAGAGGGGGCCAGCCATTTCGAGGCACCCAGGTCAGCATAGGACCTTTTTGCAAAATTTACAGAAATATAATACAAGATAAGAGATAACTAGTCCATGCGGGATTACCATTTTAACAATTATTCAAAAACAGTAGACAGTCAATGATGAATTCAGGAACCAACAATAATTAATTTGTGAAAATATTATTATGATAAACATAATATTATCATAAAAAAGACGATTACATTCTATTATTACCATGCTAGGTCTAGAATAAAGAGTCTTACGCCTTGACATTATATAATCATGAGACTTTAGGAATGTTTATATATCTAAATGTTTAGCCACCTGTTGAATAGAATGTTACATAAGGATGAATTTTAAATTATTTAATTTTTCTTCTTTTAGTTACTATATAATTCTGAATAAACTATTACTCATAAAAAATAATTAAAAATGATAATATGATATGGTTAGTAGTTGGAAAAGCTAGGAACATTGCACTATGTTTAATGGAGAGTAATTTTCTTAATGAAAAAGAGAACAAAAATGATCTATTACATTTGTGATTACATATAAATATTATCATATTGAACAAAATTTCTAGAAAAAAGACTGAGTAGAAATATTAAAAAAAGAGCTAAAAATATGTTTCATTCAATACTTAAAACTTATAAACAGCCTAAGGATTATAAACTTTTCTCCATGAATCCACTGAGCTCTGCTTATATCCACCCATATATATAGCTAAAAACAATTTTTTGTAAGGCCAAGTTTTCAAAATAATATGCTAAAGAGGGAAGTGAGGTAGTTAAATACATTTCTAGGGAAGGATAGGTAAGTAATGCCTCACTCGTGTTCTCTTGGAGTGAATGAAATTATGAGAGAAATCTTTCTTGATGTTTCCTTGGTGAGAAATATGTTTGTTCTGAAATTGATTTTGTATACAGGTAGAAAATATAAAAATAGTCTGCTATTCGTCTTTTTTTTTTAATAACAACGCAGGCTGAGAAAACTTACAACTACATTCACAAGTATGGCTACAAGTCAAAGCTGATGGCAGCTGCAGTTCGGAATAAGCAGGATTTATTTAGCCTCCTCGGGTAGCCTTTATTCTATCTTCTTGTATATTCTGGGATTTGCATTGCTCCTGTCAATTGAACCTTAGGAATGTTTCTCAGAATTGATTACATAATTGCACCTCTAAAGATTCTAGAGTCCCTAAAAGAATCTGTTACTGATCCTGAGGAACGTTATTCTTATGTGAGAAGGCTAGCACCAGGGTCTGCTAGTGTGTACAATTTTACAGAAGAAGAGGTAAGATTTTAATTCTTCTCTATTGTAAAAATTAATTATCCATTTTTGTATGTGTTTGTGATTCATTTTCATCAAATTCATATTATGCTTGTTTTAAGATATCTGTTTGATTTTACAAATTAAGATTATGCGTGCTAACTGGTGAGGAGTTCCCCGACCAAATCTGCTTCTGAAACCATGTCATCCTGCCATACTATTACTGTGTTACATCCCATACTCTTATTTCAGTTAATGAAAGATAAAGATGCTTTAGATGCATGAACCATGAGATTGATTTCACTTTTGTACACTTCTATTTATTAATTACGTCAACCATTACAACCAAGCCCAAGTACCTTGTAACAAATGTAGCCAATTGGGATTTTGACTGTACAATCTACTACTTTTTTGACTTTCCTGTACTCCATAATTTATATTTATGTTCAGTTCCCATATCATGCAGGAATTGAGATGTTGAATTGGAAGTCTTGCAATTAAATCTTAGTATAATTAGAACTGAAGTCTGTAAAATGATAACTATTTATACTTTAAAGTTATCAGTCAAACGCTTAAGTTGAGCGAAACAAATTGGTGCATTGATCAAGAGGAGTACTTGATGATGCTCCTCCTTCCTCTTGTTATATTATATTTCAACAATCTTAAAGCTTAAGAGAGGGCTCAAATGTCAAGATATTTCAATTGGGAACTTCTTAGTATTTAAGCACATTATATTGATGATATAGAACTTGAGAGGGGGGCACTGCATTAGATGATATTGATTCTCAAATCCACAACCTTTAGTCAAAAGTCCTTTGCATCTAACTCACTTACCACTAGACTTAGCTATTGTTGGCTCTTCCTATTTTCTTTTACATGTTCTATCATGTCAGCAAGGGCGAGAGAATGGCAAGTCACTTAGGTCAGGACATCTTGCTATTTAAGCATATTGTAGGAACCTTATTTGGAGTTACGAGATTTACAGGTCTTCACACCTTCTATGAGATGTGAGAGATTGTTTGAAGGTTTTCCCCTCCACACTTTCTACTCTTTACAAAACATCAACATCGAAATTGTTTGTTGATTCATATGCAAAGATTCACTGTTATATTGCATGAGGAAACTGCTTCAGATGTTTGTCTTCCATGCCACAGCTTGTGAAGTGGGATCAAAGGAGTTTTGCATCTGCAATTGGACCTGCTGCAGAGGAGCTTCTGGCTGCTGGTCTTGAAGGGTATGTGAACCAGACCAGGCGCATTGAAGAGCTTTTTGGGAAGATCTGGCCACCACCCAATGTCTGAACTTCATACCTTTCTGAAGATAGAGCTACCAAAGAAAATTACAAGTTGGAAGATAAAAATTTAGTCGCACCAGGTTTTCTTGGATTATCTAGGGTTATGTATGAGCCAGTTGTTCTGAACCTACATTGGTTTAAGGCAAGATCAGTTCTGTCCATCGAGTTGAGAATTAAAGACCGGTTCGATACCATTGTTTTTGTCTTTATTTCTTTCTTAACGACGTTCAGGTTTCTCAGACCTTTGCTCAGAGATCAAACAAAAGGAGTCTGATCAGGTAGGCTAAGGAGTAATTCTGTTGTTTACTTCATAAACTCTGGATTGTTTTTGTAGGATTTTCATGGCTGTATTTACGATGAGCTAAATGAGGAAGTTACATGTTCCTTTGCGTGTTAGTTATCAGATCATTATTGTGGCAAAAAAATCGAATATGTTCGTCTCCAGCTCCCCCGTCAATCCGTCCCAAGGTCAACACGGAAGAGGTAAATCACGGTTGGTTACTAACCTTTGGAATAGTGACTAGCACATAAAGGAGATATTTATTTCAATTTTATCGAGATTTAAACCCCAATCTTATTGTGGTAAGGATATGTTTAAATGGCTGAATATATTACTTAATGGTCCAGTGTGACAAATGTCATTTGCGTATCGGCCAGAGGATAGGGCTTGAATTTGATTTGCGAACATTATTCAACTAACGATTTAACTCCATAAATTGTTATAGTTTTCGTTTAGAATTGGATACCCGACAACAAGCTCAAAATCATCTCATTGATAACTCTACTTTCTCAGTTATTCACCGTCTCTCGATCACCTACTCCAGTGAAAATTGAACTGATCGTCTTTTTTTTTTTTGAAATAAATTAAATGGATTAAATTTTACTATTACAAATCAATAAATTAAATTGATTAAATTATACAGTTATCAAATTAATTATTTTTTTTTAAAAAAAAAACAGTCAATTGATAATGTATTCCATTGTTATTGGAGTTTGTTCGACTTATCAATCACGGTTCAATTTAATTAAATTTAAAATTTTAAAATCATCTGCTCAACTTCGTGGAATTTTCTTTTAATATATTTTTTTCAAAATAAATACGGTACAACAGGTTGTACTTGTACATTTAGTTAGGGAAGTTACGAATAATAATGGGCTCGACCGCGCGCGTTTTTTGTTTTTTCGTTTTTTTGGCGGCCGGTTCCGATGAAAGCGGATATATCATTATATATATCTATCTATCGAGGCGAGGAGAAGAGTCAGATCATTCCACAACCAAACCTCAGTCTTCCTGCGCCGACGTCGACGTCCAAGTTCTCCATGGCGATCTCCTCGTCCAAGACGCTGGATCACTGGCGGGAGGTCTTTCGGGCGGCCGGCGAATCGGACGTCTTCCACGTCATCCGACAAGCCATCCACTTCGCTGCCTCCAATCATCCGGATGAGTTCAGGATCCGGAAGGATAAAATTGTACAAATGCTCTTCACCGCAATTCCCCACGTCGAGAAGACCGACGAGGACCATCGCAACGATGTCAAAGCAATGAAGGAGAAGGAAGATGATAGCCTTGACAACGCGATTGAGGATGAGGAGGAGGAGGAGGAGGAGGAGTCTGGCCGTGGCAACCCCGTCAAGAGTGCTGAAGGTTTATTGGCTGAACGGACGACAACTCCCTCAGAAACCTGGAAGATAGTGTCGGCCTCGAAAAATGGCAATATCCGCCTTAGAAGAGTACTCCATGACCATGATCAAACTAAGCCATCGAATCCGCAGACAACAGAGCATCAACCTGCAGATAAACCTCTTAATCTAGAAGGGTCGCTTAAGCTTATTCCAACATTTGCAGAGCAAAAACCAGATGAGCCTCGCAATCTGGAAGGGTCGCATCATCCTGAGCCTGTGACTGCTCATCCTGAGCCTCGCAGTGACGATCAGGAAGGGTCGCCTCGATCTAATCTGTTAGCGGCAACAAAGCGCAAGCTCAGCGAAGGCTGCTACCACCCATTTGAGCCGAGACCGAAGAAGTTCTGCAGAAGGCCTCTCCAGTTCAGGATCTCCGGAGCTCGGTTGCTGCGATAAATTCATGAATTCAAACACAAACCATCCACCAGTCGCAGCAAATTAATTAGGGTTTAGGGTTTAACCCTAAACCATATATATTCTGCTTCGGGAGCTCTAGCTGCTTCCAACATTCTTGATTTCTTTTCCTTTTCTTTCTTTAGAACATGACACACTTATGTTTATCTTTGTGCATTTGTCTGCTGTAAACAATGTAAATGCATTCAATGCGAGGCTTTATTATTGTGGCATTACCTTACCTTGATATATATGATGCTTCAATTCATCAAGAATATATTTCTAATAACTTTATTTATAATTCATAATTAAGATTAATTCCATTACAATCCACAAAGCAAACACTTTGATTGTAATCCAACAAAGAAACAGTAACATTAATTCCATGGTCTAGCTCGTATCATGGAATTCAGAGAATTAAGCAACACAATCCTAAAAGCATCTTCAATGCAGCTTTTTTAACCGGTTTATAAAGTTGAAAAAGCTCAACAAAAAAACTCTAATGAGTGGAGATATAAGTTTTAAGGTTTTTATTTTAAGAGCAGGTTTGATATTTTAAATCTGCTTTTTTCTTTTGAAGATGGAGCCATTAATCATTGAAAAATTAATATTGCATGTTTAATTTTTTTAAAATCATTAAATATTTTATTTAATAGTTAAATTATACACTTTTCTTTTAAAAATAAATATATTTGATAAGTTAAAAAAATACAAATGACTATAATTAAATTAAAATTTATAAGTTAATTAAATATTAAATAAAAATTATAAATTAAATTAAATTAAAAATAATAAGTTTATTAATTTATTAATTAAAAATTACGAATAAATTAATTTAAAGATGAGAATTAAATAAAATATTAAATAAAAATTATATAGAGATATTAAATAAAAAAATAAAAATACAGAGGTATGATTTGTGATGTAGGACCTATAAAAAAAAGTTGTATGGAGGTTTTTTGATTGTGGAGAGAATAATAGATTTTTTTATTTTTGATGTGACATTAATGTAACATATTGAAAATTAAAAAAAAATTATGAAGAAGTTTAACTAGTGAAGATGCCCTAAGCGGCATCTAAACCTCTTTTTCCGTCGTTGCCGTCTCGCATAGACGCTTTTATACGCCGGCCGATCAGAAACATATTCAATTCTCAACCTCGATCGAATCTAGCAATTAACACCTGGATTTCACTCATCTTTTGCATTACCCCTATCGGTGTAGAGCTGAAGGACCCACTCGTCCCTCTACGTACGTTCCCATTGGCCAAGATCACCGTGGTCCCGCTTCTGATGTTGCTGCTTGGTGTACCAATTAGAGATTGAACTCGACTCGCACTCACTCAAAAGATAAATATGAATATAATCGGACTGTAGAAATCTAAAGTTCATTAGACAGATTTAACCAAAACTTCAAACCCCCACCAGTGTTACGTACGTTCTTGAATATTGATATTACTTAATCAACCCTTTTTAACTATGGAGTTCACCTTAAAGAAAATAAAAACACACACACAATGTGGAACATAAAGTGGGCCCTTTAGTTCCTGTTAACAATCCCTCCATCTAACTTGTTAATATAATTCTCTTTGGTCCTCTTGGCTGCTCAGTTCTTGGCGGTAGAGAAGCATCGTGCTGATATGAGCAGTTTGCCCCATGCCGACACCCTTTCGGCGTGTTGAAGAAGGCGCAAGGCCTAGGGATTTAGGTCTTACTTCTCTTAGACGACTGGGGCCATAATTTACTAGTTAACAACATTCACAGCCATCATAACAGCAGCATCTGGATTCTCACCGCCATGTTCATACATTTTCTTAATGATATTTATTATTTTAAAATTAGTTATAAAAGGACACTAATTAAAAATGATTCATTTCTTTCTTTAAAAAAAAGAAATCAGAGTAGACCCACACATAGTTTATAAATGCCATTATATTATAGGTATAGACGTATTAATCAACTTATTATATTATATGTATAAACATATTAATCAACTTATTTAACTTTTATAATGTAAACCTTCCCTTCCTACTCGCCCAACAGCATGATTTCTACACTCTCCTTAGCACCAACTTCTTGTCAGAAGAAGAAGAAGAATACGAAGAGGGAAAAAAAAATGAGAGCAATAATAAATCTTATTATTTATTAATATTTATCACAGTATAATATATAACATATAAGAAATATTTAATCAATTAATCAATTAATAAATAATAAAATTATTTTAATAATTATAATATAATTAATTTAATAATCTTAATCCTAATAATAACTTGATTTGATTTGGTTATTTGATCCGGACAATTCTGGTATATTAAATAATTCTTTTTTACCACCAACAAATTTAACGAGAGATCTTTGACGTTGAGTTTGCTTGTTAATTTATTGAAATGTTATCTGGATAATGACTTAATAAATATATTAGTAATTTAATCTTCAGCAGAAATATAAGAGATGGATAACTGTTGAGTTGTCACATGTTCACGAACAAAATGAAAATTAATTTCCACATGTTTTGTACGAGCATGAAAGATTAGATTAGCTGTAAGATATATTGCTCCAATATTATCGCATCAAATTTTTGGTACAATATTTGATACAAGATGAAGTTCAGAAAGAAATGGTTGAAGCTAAATAATTTCAGACATTGTATTGGCTATAGTTTTATATTCAGTCTCTGTGCTTGAACAAGATACTATAGGTTGTTTTTTCAAATTCCATTTGATAAGATTTCATCTAATAGATATTGCATATCCATTTATAGATCGTCTATCTTTAGGAGAGAGCTTGCCCAATTTACATTGCTATATGTATGTAAATCTATAGATGATTGACGATATAAAAGAAGACCATGTAAAATAGTACTATACCTTTGAGATAGTAAAATTTTCTTTTTTACATATCCCAATTTTGTTAAGTTAGAGCATGACAAACACGATTTACTGCAAAGGTAATATCAGGTTGTGTGATAGTGATATATTGTAAGGCTCCAACAATTCTTCGATAAATCTATAGATTAGACAGAGTAGGAGAGGAAGAAGTTGTAGAGTTATTTATAGCAATTGGTATAGAAACTGGACGTGCTCCATCTATTTTGACTCTTTAGAGAAGCCCATTAATGCATTTGCTTTAATTTGAGAGAGAAGATAGTCTTCCTCATATGGAATAAGTTCAATACCAAGATAACAATGAACATTACCCAAATCTTGAGTAAGAAATTCTTAATTAAGAAGACTTAATAAAGTTGTAATACCCTTGTAATCATTACCGGTTATTAGGATGTCATCTACATATATAAGAAAAAATATCATAATTCATCATTATATTTGTGGAATAGAGACGAGTCAGTCTATAATCTAGAAAATCATTGAGCATGTAACCAATTAGATAATCGATAAAACCATGCACGAGAAGCTTGCCGAATACCATATAAGGATTTCTTGACTTGATAAATATGAGATGGAAACTATGGATGAATGAACCTAAGTAGTTGATCCATAAATACACTTTCCTCAAAATGACTATGAAGAAATGCATTTGAAATGTCTAATTGTCGAGTCCTTAAGGAGGCCGAGTCGAGTCCTCAAGGAGATCGAGTCGAGTCCTCAAGGAGGTTGAGCCAAGTCCTCAAGGAGACAAGGAGACTGAGCTGAGTCCTCAAGGAGGCCTAGCTGAGTCCTCAAGGAGGTCGAGCCGAATCCTCAAGGAGGCCGAGTCAGTCCTCAAGGAAGCCGAGCCGAGTCCTCAAGAAGGTCAAGCCCTTAAGGGAGTCGAGCCCTCAAGAAGGCTGAGCCCTCGAGATGGTCGACAATCCTAGGCGACCTAACCCCATCCGAGAATGAGGTCCAATCGGACGTCAGAGGAGACTCGTCCAACACACCGTCAAAGTGTATTACTGACCGATTAACTCAACGGTCTAATATCCCTTTTTATCATTTTATGTAACCATCAGAGAATCAAGAGAATATTGTTGGAAATCGGATGACCAACTAGAAGGGGGGTTGGATAAACGGTGACCCTAATTCATAGTTCTTCCTGCTTGCCTATGCTGTTAGCACAGTGGAATAATATAAAACAAACAAGCTAAACACTAAAAGAAAGGCAAACTGGTAACACACTCAATGTAACGTGGTTCAGAGATTGCTTGCTCCTACTCCATTCCACGGCTTGCCCTTGAGGTGGATGATTTCTATCCATCGGTGGATTAGTCCCCGAAAAACTTCGACTATCTCAAGTCTCCTTGTGGGTGGAGAAACATCACCACAACACTAACTAAGACCTCTTGGGTTACAATGAGTACTAGAAAACTTGTTGACTACTAATTAGAGTTATCCACTACTAATTTCATCAACATTAATCAAGCTTCCAAGCCTTGGTTATATACTTATATAGGTCACAAGTTAGAAAACCCTGCCTACCAGTCGATTGGTGAAAGTGTCTGTCAATTGTCCTCCGTGATATTTTGACCATTACATCCCAACGACTCGATACCGGTCTACTGGTGAAAGTGCTAGTAGACTGCTCCATAATGGCTGAGCAAATAGAAGCATTCTGTTCGCTCCCAATCAACTGAACCAGTCGACTGATGAAAGTACCAGTTGACTGGTACCCCGAGTGCAATCTCTCAGCACTCGAACTCTCACCCTTATGACTCACTTGACCCTTCCTTGCAACCTTAACATTTTGCCTTCAAGCCTACTTCCTTTGACTCTCGTTCCTCGGATGCATTCAAGCTCGTGGCTTGTACCAATGTCATCCTTCGCGTATGCCTCAAAGTTGCTTCCCTCAGCTCTTGTCCTTGCTGCCTTGTTTACAGTCCCTTGGATGCTCCATCCTTCATCGGACCTGAAGCTATCAAGCTGAGTCATATGTGTATCCTGCAAACCTGCACACTCACATACACATATTAAATAAAAGGGTAAACCTAACTTAAACCTTTTGCCCAAACCATCAAAACTCATGGTCACCCCGAACCATCTTGAGGCAAGATTGCTCCAACAAATATTCCCTGTGCAATCTATATGACAGAAACTTTTACCCTACAAAACACAGAATGGTGGGTCTATTTCAGGAAAGATGTCAAAATAGTCAGCCTTATTTTAGTAATGCATCGATATTCATGTAGAGAGAGAAAGTAATATCATATAAGGAGTCTCCATCTACAAATGCAAGTAAACTTCACTATCAGAGTTCACTCTTTGTCGCCACTGTTCTTCATTTTCTCCACAATCCTCTATTTAATTTGAGCGTCGGAATGCTTGTGCTGGAGATCCCTCCCTGATCCAGTTAATGACATTTTTTACTTTTAGTTCTTCTCTTTGATACGTAGGCACAATCTCAGCACCAGGTCCCTCCTACTCGAAGTCGCCTCACAATCAACCTCAATGCCACCTAGCCATTTTGCTATCTTCTCCGATTTTAGATCAATAAAGTTCTTGACCAACGAGCCCTCCATGAGGATCTTCTTCGTCTAGCAACACGCCCAGGTGTAGATGCCCTACCTTCTTGGCGTCAAGGTAGCTCTATCTTCTGTTTAACAATTCTATGACTTCCAAGCATGATTTCCATTCCAATCTCCCCGGTTCAGAAACGCAGATCTGACTTTTGCAATTCTTGTCCTCCAATTTCAATCGCAAAGTTGATTTTGTCGGATTTAGCCCGGGCATTCTTCCTCCCCTTATTAGGATTTTAACCTGAATGTTATCAAGGATGCAAGCAAAGGTCCTTAGATCTTCCTTAACGAACAGTGTTGCTTAACTATGGAAGCTTTTATTGAAGCCTTTTATCTTCATTCTACATTTTCCGTATCAATTTATTTGAGGTTCTTGTGTATCTTCCCCTAGAATTTGGTTTTTAGTATTTGTTAGATTTTCGATATAGGTGAGCACTTGTTTGTCAACTCAAAATCGTTGAAATTAAGTTCAGTGTCGCTTGAGTTTCCCACACTAGTAAGCTCAATCTAGCAGAAAAAAAAAACACATATCTGCTGTCTGAGTACAAAGAAAAGCCTTTTTACTCATATTGTTTACCATCATCCTTCTCTTCTCTTTTTAAACGTTTACACTTGGTGTTCTATAATGGATATCAAGTAGAATACGTGAGGTTTCTGATTTCGTTAGCATGTCATGTAATGATTGAAGCAATATCTGTAACCATATCATATATGTGAACCTTGCTTTTAAGGATTTTGTACTTGAAATGTCTAGATCAATATGCCTATTTATTTGAAAGGGATTTATTTATAGAAAAAAGTTACGCGTCACTCAATATCTCTAATCCATGATCCCATAGAGTCGTATTATACCATTAAATAACTCAACTTTATATGTCATTCCAGGTGGAATGACTGAAGGAGATGAACGTCCTGAGTCCTATTATATCCACATTCTTAGTGAACAATCTTCTTCTGTAGGATCTTCATGCTCACTTGGAAAAATTATGATTCTTATGTTTTGCGTCTCTCTTCATATCTTGTGTAGGATTTTTCATGTTCACTTGAAAAAAATTGTCATCTTGTGTTCCTTCTCTATTCTTACCTTCACTATGCTTATTCTTTGAGTTCATTTTTGAATGTTTAGTTTTATAGAAACATGAAAAGTTTGAGCATCCATTGTAGATACCATGCGACCAAAACGCCACGGAATCAGTGGAATAAAACAGGATTAAATTGAGGGGAGCGAATTATATTTAAAAGCTTGATAAATATTTTTTTAAAAATAATAATTCTGAAATAAAGTTTGATAAATTCTTATAGAGATTTAAAGGGGAGTAGGTTGCTATTTCTTTTGGTGTTTATCCAGATAACACGAATACAATCAAACACAGTTTTAACAAAAACTGGAAATCACAGTTTTAATGCTTTTGTAAGATTTAACTTTGAACACAGCTTTTTAAACGGATCGAGATTGAACTTTGACTCGAACTCACTCAAAAGATATATATATATATATATATATATATATATATATATATATCTTAAGGGATGTAAATGAATCAAGCCGCTCGTGAGCTATTCGAATCTCGATTCGATAAAAATTCGTTTGAGCTCGTTTAATAAGGCTCGTTAAAATAAACAAACCAAGCTCAAACTTCGTAATATTCGGCTCGTTAGCTCGGGAACACGTTCGTTAAACTCATTAATCAACTTTTAAATGAAAAAAATAATAATTTTGATATTAATTTATAAATTTTACACTCTACTTATGAAAAATATAGACAAATATATTAAATTTATTTATTAGAATAAAATTATAAATTTTAATAATAATATTATAATTTTCTCTAAATATATAATTTAGTTTTTAATGAATATTTAAATTTATGATTTATATTTATTAAGCTCGTTTAGGCTCGATAAAAGATCGAATAAACTCGTGAGTCATGAATATATTCGTTAAATAAAGCTCGAACTTGACTCGATTATAAACGAGCCAAGCTCAAACATTCAAGAGTTCGGTTCGACTCGGCTCGGCTCGGCTCGATTACACCCCTATATATATATATATATACATGTTCCTTTGCGCGTTAGTTATCGAATTAAGTTATGAATGAATTTGGACGACGACTTGTATTTTAATAATTAAACAATGGGCCGATTTACTCGATAGCGGACCCAAAACTCTAATAATGGGCTGGATGCGCACGTGCGCGCGCTTTTTGGTTTTTGTATTTTTATTTTTTTGGCGGCGGATATATATCGAGGAGGGGGGGGAGAGTCCGATCATTCCGCTACCTAACGCCAAAGTATCACTCTCCGTTTTCCTTCTTTCGCCGACGCCGCCAAAGCCTCCGTTCAAGTTCTCCATGGCGATCTCCTCGTCCAAGACGCTGGATCACTGGCGGGAGGTCTTTCGGGCGGCCGGCGAATCGGACGTCTTCCACGTCATCCGACAAGCCATCCACTTCGCTGCCTTCAATCACCCGGACGAGTTCAGGATCCGGAAGGATAAAATTGTACAAATGCTCTTCGCCTCAATTCCCCACGTCGAGAAGGCCGACGAGGACGATCGCAACGATGTCAAAGCAATGAAGGAGAAGGAAGATGATAGCCTTGACAACGCGATTGAGGATGAGGATGAGGAGGAGGAGGAGGAGGAGGAGTCTGGCCCTGGCAACCCCGTCAAGAGTGTTGAAGGTTTATTGGCTGAACGGACGACGACTCCCTCAGAAACCTGGAAGATAGTGTCGGTTTCGGAAAACGGCAATATCCGCCTTAGAAGAGTACTCCATGACCATGATCAAACTAAGCCATCGAATCCACAGACAACAGAGCATCAACCTGCAGATAAACCTCTTAATCTGGAAGGGTCGCATCATCCTGAGCCTCGCAGTGACGATCAGGAAGGGTCGCTTCGATCTAATCTGTTAGCGGCAACAAAGCGCAAGCTCAGCGAAGGCTTCTACCACCCATTTGAGCCGAGACCGAAGAAGTTCTGCAGAAGGCCTCTCCAGTTCAGGATCTCCGGAGCTCGGTTGCTGCGATAAATTTATGAATTCAGACACAAACCATCCACCACTCGCAGCAAATTAATTAGGGTTTAGGGTAAACCCTAAACCCTAGATTCTGCTTCGGGAGCTCTAAACTCTGCTTCCAACATTATTGATTTCTTTTCTTTTTCTTTTCTTTAGAATAGAACATCGTACACGTACTATGTTTATCTTTGTAAACAATATAATTTCATTCAATGCAAGGTTTTATTACTGTGGATTTCACTCTATCTTTTGCATTACGCCTATTGGTCTAGAGCTGAAGGACCCACTCGTCCCTCTACGTACGTACGTTCCCATTGGCCAAGATCACCGTGGTCCCGCTTCTGATGTTGCTACTTGGTGTACCAATTAGAGATTGAACTCGACTCGAACTCACTCAAAAGATAAATATGAATATAATCGAACTGTAGAAATCTAAAGTTCATTAGACAGATATAACCAAAACTTCAAAGCCCCACCAGTGTTACGTTCTTGAATATTGATATTACTTAATCAACCCTTTTTAACTATGGAGTTCACCCCTGTTCCAGGTTGACGGGGTGTTGAGGACGAATGTAATCATCTTTTACCACCGTATAATGGGATTTAACAAATTCACAATTCTTGTCGGTCGACAATATTTTGGATCATATATAAAGTGAGCACTTTAGTTCATGTTAACAATCCCTCCATCTAACTTGTTAATTCTCTTTGGTCCTCTTGGCTGCTCAGTTCTTGGCGGTAGAGAAGCATCGTGCCGATATGAGCAGTTTGCCCCATGCCGGCACCCTTTCGGCTTGTTGAAGAAGGCGCAAGGCCTAGGGATCGATCTTAGGTCTTACTTTCTCTTAGATGACTGGGGCCATAATTAACTAGATTAACAACATTCCCAGTCACCATATAACAGCAGCATCTGACTCTTAGAGTTATGGTGCAGCGACATGATATTTAAGTTATCATTCAGACATTCATAATTTGATCCCTAACTATGATGAATTTATAAAAAAAATTCTTCCAAATAGAACGTGCAACCAAAGAATATCAAACCTCTTGACCATCTACTAAAACACTTTCCGATTCAATAAGACTAACTAAATTTATCACATATTAATGATTTCTTCGCTCTAGCACCCTTCTTTCTTTCCTATCCACAGTAGCATGGTTTCTTCCCTCTTCGCAGCATCGCCTTCCTTCTTTCCTCTCCACGGCAGCAATATTGTTTCTTCCCTCTCAGTAGCAAACAAGGAAGAGTTCAAAGGTAACCTTATTAATTTTTCTTATTTCGAAGCACTGCCTTCTTATTGCCTCACCAGCCAGCCGATTCACAAACGGCCGCACACGAGATGACTTGATTCGCGAGCGGCCGCACGCAAGGGAGCCGATTGCCTCACCAGGCAGCCAGTTCACAAACAACAGCGCACACCAAGAGACAACTGCCTCACCAAGCAACATGCGCCAGATCTAGTAGCATTAATTCCATGATCTAGTGCCATGTAATTAGAAGCTCCGCGCCAAAGTTGATTCAGAGGCAACAAACACAATCCTAAGCAGCATCTAAACCTCTTTTTCAGTCATTGCCGTCTCCCATATATGGACTGATTTATATGCCGATTGTGTCTCCGGTATCATGATAGAATATTTAAATTATCATTTAGATATCCACGATTCAATTTCAAATTATATTATATTTAGAAGAATTTTTTATAGTTTGGGGATTGGAAATCGTTACAATTCTCAACCTCGAATATAGCTGGCTATTAACACATGGATCGACGGCTGTGAGGGGTGGGCTCGCGACAAGGAAAAGAAGGATTGGGACGGGGCAGTGTGTGGGTCCGAGTGATTAATTTATTTTAATTGGAATTTTGATCATGTAATTTTATTTTTACCTATTAATTTAATTCTTTTATCAAATGAAAAATCTTAATTTTTAAAATTTCTTTCTAATATAAAAATCGTGACAGCGGACGTTGCGAGTTGGTCCCGCACGCAGCTAAGGCAGCGACCTGGTGAGTTGGACGGTCGAGATGACTAGGTCGTGATCATAATAGCTGCTGCACGGCAATAAATTCTTTGATTTTTTTTTTTTTAAAAAAGTAGATATTTATTCATCTACTTCCCATATTCATTTCGTTTTACTATCAAATATATAAAATTAATTAAAAATATAATTTATGTTATATATATATATATTAAAAAATAAAAATGATGAAATAGAATTAATATAATATTTCTCTAATCTATTTTATACTAAAATAACTAACAACTATACGATTTGTAATTCTCTTATAACCTAAAGTATACGTAGACATATAATCATTTAATATATTTTTATTTTTATAAATTTATAATTTTTAAATATTTTTTAAAACTAATTGATAATAATTATGAATCATATCGAATTACGCGCTTGTTATTATTTTTATTATTATTTTCTTTTAGGTTTTCTTTTATATATAAATCTTCCCGCAGATTGCTGAGAGTGAGAGTGAGAGTGAGAGTGAGAGTGAGAGAGTCAGAGCGGCCGGCGACGATTCCGTGAGAGAGGGAGCGACCGGCGACGATTCCGTGAATCCATCCGACGACGTTTCGCATGACGACCACCTCCCTCGACCACTGGCGGGGCTTCTTCCGGGAGTCCGGCGACTCGGATATTTTCGACGTCATCCGGGAAGCCATACGCGTCGCTGCCTCCGATCACCCGGACGAGTTCAAGAGCCGGCGGGATGAGATTGCACAAATGCTATTCGCGGCGCCTCGCCGCGTCGAGAAGGCCGACGAGGGCCGCGGAAATTCGGTCGAACCGATCGATGAGGATGACGGCCGTGGCAACGCCGTCAAAGCGACGGATGTCAAAGCGATCGAGGAGAGGGAGGAGGACTCTGGCCGTGGCAACGCCGTCAAAAGCGTTGGAACTTTATTACCGTCGTTGATGACTCCGTCTCCGTCCGAAGAACAGAAACCTGCAGATGTCGGTGTCGATCAAGAAAAAGCAGATACGATGAGCCGAGAAACCTGGAAGGTGTCCGTTTCAGAAAATGGCAAGATTCTTCTTAGAAGACTACTCTGTGATCCAACGAAGCCATCGGAGCCACGGAGAACATCGAATCCTCCTGTACCCAGCAATCAGGAGTTCCTTCGGGCATTCACAGAGCCTCCTCTGATTGCTCCATCCACAGGACATCCACAAGGCAGATTACAGAGAACATCCAGTACAGAGCATAAACCTGAGATTGCTGTTGCTCAACCAGAGCCTCCCAGATTACTGCCAAACATGCCTCTAGATGTAAGTTCATCAGCTATTATAAGTTGTTTCTAGCTTAATTTATATATAATTATATTTGTTATAACAATTCAAATGTCTTGATCAGGATGCATTGCTTCGATCTAAGCTGGAAATGTCAAAGCGCAAGCTTCGCGAAGGCTACCAACAAACTGAAAACGGTATGCTGGATATTCAACTAATTATTTATTTAATTTCTGTGCGGATTGAGTGTTTGATAATGTTTGATCCCGAAGGAAGATTAGTGGCATATGTGTTTACTCTGCAGCAAAAAGGCAGCGAAGGATACAAGTGATACAACCTCGAAAAGAGATACCCAAGGACAGCAATAAAAAGCCTTTCCTGTTTAAGAGCTTGGGAACTTGGCTGAGATAAATTCTATCGATCTTTCAAGCTGCATGTCACAACAACTCCAGAAATAGGCTACACTGATTTTCTCAACGTGAAGTCTTGATGTGTACAGGAACCACATCCACACCACTTACAGCAAACTAGCTAGCTTTCTAGTTCTCTGCGGATCGAGGACAAAACTCTTCAACACAAACTGTAACCTGATCACTTTGTAGTTCTCTTCAGCAAGTTGAAATGACTATGGAATGCCACTTTTACTTTTGGGTTTGGAATTGATTAGTGCGTGATTTTTCATTTTGGTTGTCACCTCATGATCATGAGGTTTAATTTCTGCAGCAATTCCAGTTGTTGAGATCTAAGATTCAATGGAAATAACCCAGTTTATAATCCCATTACTTAGTTCCAATTTCCACCATTGCATTTGATTGATATATTTGACAATATTCAGAAGGATCATCAAGAGACCTTTCAAATTTTAAGTTCCATCGATTCATCATAAAGCTGCTTCTTTTATTGCCTACTTGTAAGTAGAGTGGAAGAATTCAAGTGAACCAGTACTCATAAGACAGGAAAATAAGTTCCCCATGATCATAAACAGGAATTGATTGGTGAGTTGACAACCAAACCTCCGTCTTCCTTTGCAGACGCCGACGTCCAAGTTCTCCATGCCGATCTCCTCGTCCAAGACGCTAGATCACTGGCGGGAGGTCTTTCGGGCGGCCGGTGAATTGGACGTCTTCCACGTCATCGGACAAGCCATCCACTTCGCTGCCTCCAATCATCCGGACGAGTTCAGGATCCGGAAGGATAAAATTGTACAAATGCTCTTCACCGCAATTCCCCAGTCGAGAAGGCCGACGAGGACCATCGCAACGATGTCAAAGCAATGAAGGAGAAGGAAGATGATAGCCTTGACAACGCTGCAAGCAGGAGGAGGAGGAGTCTGACCGTGGCAACCCCGTCAAGAGTGTTGAAGGTTTATTGGCTGAACGGACGACTACTCCCTCAGAAACCTGGAAGATAGTGTCGGTCTCGAAAATTTATTGTGTTTATGAATATACTATATTCATATGAATGAATTGAAATTGAAAATTGTCTCTTCTCGTTATCTTATCATCCTCCCTTTTTCCTTAACAGATCATGCTTCCATGCTCATTGCTTTTCATTATTGCTGTGAATGCAGCAGAAGCAGCTGCGACAACATCAGGTTCTGTGCTGCCTAAAATCCTAGCAGCAGCTGTATCACCCTGTGCCGTGGTTAGGGCAGACTGCAGAGCGTCACCAAGGGAGTGTTCTGTATCTGAGGTATGAGCTGGAATATCATATTGTTGTATGTTCTGAGCACTTGTTCGTTGGAATTGGCCGAATGAAGATCCAGTTTCTAATTGTTCCGATGGATCTTCATCTTCAACAGCAGTTAGGGATGATATTAGTGTTTGGGAGTCATCGCAAAATGAATCTTGCATCTCGGATGAAACTGAAGGACAGTGTTCTGTTCGGACTCAGGTGACAAATTGAGGTTGGTAAAAGGTATTAAAATCATATTCAACAATAAGCTAGCTAACTTTGGCGGTACAGAAGTTGAACGCGGATAGATTGCTTCGAGCACTCTCATTTGTCTTTGATTCTGCATAGCAATTTCCTCACTTTCTGCTCCAACAGCTACTAACCATTTTGTGAAACTAATTTTAAAATTTATGTTCATGGTGTGTTGTTGTATGACTTTAACCTTTACTAAGGTAATGTTTGGTTAAATGATTAGAATGATTATAGGTATGAATTTAATAGTAAAATAAAATGAGAATGGAAATAGAAATGGTAATAGAAATGGGAATAAAATTATGATTTTGACTGATTCCTATAAATCTAAAAATTATTTCTAAATTATCATTCTCAAATCCACAATCCAAATATTATCTTTTACTATTATTTCATTGTTTCATTTTTAAACTCATCAAACAAACACCCTCTTAAATAAATTAGGAGCACCAAATCCACTCCTAAAACCATGTCATCCTGTAGTTATGAACACAACCATACTACTACTCTGTGTTATGAAAGATAAACATGCTTTAGATGCATGGACCAAGATTGATTTCACTTTTGTCTAGGCACTTCGATTGCTACTTGCTTCTATTCAATAATCACGTCAACCATTACAACCAAGCCCAATACTTTGTAACAAATCTAGCTTATTACCGGGGCTATAGTATCGTGGTAAGATATTCATATTATTATCCAGGTATTCGTAGTTTGAACCATAACTATAATATATTTATAAGAATTTTTTCTCTTTAATGGCCGACGGAAAACTTTCGTAGGACTAAGCCGATCACCCCTAAGGATAATTAATGAGACTAACTAGAATTATCATTTATTTTTAACGGTTCAGACCCCAGCTATGATGTATTTGTAGGAATTTTTTCTCCAAATGAGGAATACAACTAAAGAATACTAGGCTTCTGGACAAACAGCCATGTACACTTTTTGATTTATCTTAGTAACCAATGGAAAACTTTCATGGGATCAAACTGACCACCCTAAGTATAGTCAATAATAAATTTAATTGTCTCCTTAGAATGATCTAGTGATTAGTACATGCTGTTGCTATAATAATAAATTTAATTAGGATTGTTATTTTTTTTCAGGGTAACAAATGTAGCCAATTGGGATTTACCTGCACTCTCAAATTTATATTTATGTTCAGCTCCCATGTCATGCAGGAATTGAGATGTTGAAAAGGGAGTTTTGCAATTAAATCTCAGTAAAATTAGAACTGAAGTCGGTTAAAATGACAACTATTTATACTTTAATGTTATCAGTCAAAAGCTTAAGTTGAGCGAAACAAATATATCGGTGCATTGATCAAGGGGAGTACTTGATGATGCTGGGCAGAGAGTGTCAAAGGGCTCCTTACTCTTGTTATACTATATTTAACCACTGCATTTAAGGAAATATTCAACAATCTTAAAGCCTAAGAGAGTGTTAAAGGCCTCCTTACTCTTGTTATACTATATTTAACCAATGCATTTAAGGAAAGATTCAACAATCTTAAAGCCTAAGAGAGATGTCTCGTTCCTCTTTTTATATTATATTTAACCAATGCATTTAAGGAAAGATTTAACAATCTTTTATCATATTTAACTAACCAATGCATTTAAGGAAAGATTCAATAATTAATCTTGTTATATTATATTTGGCGGCCGGTTCCGATGATTACGGATATATAAGAGAAGTAGAGAGTCCGATCATTCAACCACCAAACCAAAGCCAGAGGATCAGTCTCCGTTTTCCTTCGTTCGCTCTCCATGGCGATCTCCTCGTCCAAAATGCTGGACCACTGGCGGGAGGTCTCCCGGGCGTCCGGCGAATCGGACGTCGTCTTCCACGTCATCCGACAAGCCATCCGCGACGCTGCCTCCAATCACCTACATGGCAACTCCGGCAGAGAGGTGAAGGAGAAGGAAGATGATGGCCGTGACAACGCCGTCAAATCGATTGAGGAGGAGGAGGAGGGGGAGAAGTCTGGCCGTGGCAACCCCGCCAAGAGCGTTGGAGCTTCATTGGCTGAACGGACGACTCCTCCCTCCTCAGAACACAAACCACCACGAGCCGCTGTCTCTGTTTTCGAAGAAAAAACAGAGACGAAAGAAACCTGGAAGATAGTGTCGGTCTCAAAAAATGGCAAGATCCTCCTTAGAAGAGTACTCCATGATCACGATCAGGAAGGGTCGCTTGGATCGAATCTGTTAGCGGCAACAAAGCGCAAGCTCAGCGAAGGCTACTACCACCCATTTGAGCCGAGACCGAAGAAGTTGTACAGAAGACCTCTCCAGTTCAGGATCTCCGGAGCTCGGTTGCTGCGATAAATTTATGAATTCAGACACAAACCATCCACCAGTCGCAGCAAATTAATTAGGGTTTAGGGTAAACCCTAAACCCTATATTCTGCTTCAGAAGCTCTAGCTCTGCTTCCAACATTATTGATTTCTCTTCTTTTTCTTTTCTTTAGAATAGAACATCGTACACTATGTTTATCTTTGTAAACAATATAATTTCATTCAATGCAAGGTTTTATTATTGTGGATTTCACTCTATCTTTTGCATTACCCCTATTGGTTTAGAGCTGAAGGACCCCGCTCGTCCCTCTACGTACGTTCCCATTGGCGAAGATCACCGTGGTCCCGCTTCTGATGTTGCTGCTTGTGCACCAAATAGAGATTGAACTCGACTCGAACTCACTCAAAAGATAAATATGAATATAATCAGCTGTAGAAATCTAAAATTCATTAGACAGATTTAACCAAAACTTCAAAGCCCCACCAGTGTTACGTTCTTGAATATTGATATTACTTAATCAACCCTTTTTAACTATGGAGTTCACCTGCATATGCATATGATGAGGTTTAACAAATTCACAATTCTTGTCGGTTCGACAATATTTTGGATCGCAAGGCAGTGAACAGCACTCGCACAGGTATTTTTCCGAGCAGACGAATGATAACAATGATGTAAAGAAGAAAAAAAGAAGGAACCACAAAGTGGAACAGAAAGTGAACACTTTTAGTTCCTGTTAACAATCCCTCCATCTAACTTAATTCTCTTTGGTCCTCTCGGCTGTTCAGTTCTTGGCGGTAGAGAACCATCGTGCTGATATGAACAGTTTGCCCCATGCCGGCACCCTTTAGGCGTGTTGAAGAAGGCGCAAGGCCTAGGGATCTTAGGTCTTACTTCTCTTAGATGGCTGGGGCCATAGTTTACTAAATCAACAACATTCCCAGCCACCATAACAGCATCTGGCTTCTCACCGCCATGTTGCTGGACTAAGCTCTTCAAATAATTTGCATCTCTAATGACCGCTTGAGCACTCTGCATAGGTTTCAGAGGGATTGAAGGGACAGGAAGGGATGGCACAATATGAGCATGCATAACTGGGGGCGGCAATGAACTTGGCAAAGGATACATTTGTGGAGTTCGATAACCTGGCAGGGGAGGTGCACGGTTACTTATTGAAGGAATTCCTGAAGGTGGAACTGAAGGAGGGTGAGCTGGGGATTGGACTAAGTGAGATGGATGTGAGAATGAGATGGATGAAGAAGCCAAAGCTGGCTGAGATTCTTTAGCAGTTCCATACTCCGAAACCAACTTCCCCACTAAGCTAGGATTGGTGAGGATAGTAATCAGAAGGTCACGGTCGATCATGTTTCCTTGCTCATTGCTTTTCATTATTGCTGTGAATGTAGCAGAAGCAGCTGCGACAACATCAGGTTCTGTGCTGCCTAAAATCCTAGCAGCAGCTGTATCGCCCTGAGCCATGGCTAGGGCAGACTGCAAAGCATCGCCATGGGAGTGTTCTGTATCTGAGGTATGAGCTGGAATATCATATTGTTGTATGTTCTGAGCACTTGTTCGTTGGAATTGGCCCAGTGAGGATCCAGTTTCTAATTGTTCTGATGGATCTTCATCTTCAACAGCAGTTATAGGGATGGTTAGTGTTTGGGAGTCATCGTAAAATGAATCTTGCACCTCGGATGAAACTGAAGGACTGTGTTGTTTGGACTCAGGTGACAAATTGAGATTGGTAAAAGGTATTAAAATCACATTCAACAATAAGCTAACTTACTTTGGCGGTACAGAAGTTGAACGCGGATAGATTGCTTCAAGCACTCTCATTTGTCTTTGATTCTGTATAGCAATTTCCTCACATTCTGCTCCAGCAGCTACTAACCATTTTGGACTCAGAAGTATCTAGAATTGAAAGTCCAGATGAGCACATGCGATGTCACAAGCCTCTCTCCATGTAACAAAATTAAATATAAACGTTTCATGAAATACAAACTGAACAGATTATTCCTTACTCTGAGAGGACATTTCCACTCGGCCAAAGGGATTTGTGTGACTTGAGATCTTAATTGATATGCAGGATGAGGTGATTCAAAGCCTGGAGGAAGAGAAGAATCATCATTGCTGATGCTGGAAGAATGCAATAGCCATGAACCCTTTGCTTGGAGATTATCTTGGGCCCCCGATCCAGAGAGAGCAGGGGCATCCTCTGCTAAAAATAATCTTACCTGTTATTCAAGAGGAAGAAATAATCATAATTAACCTAGTAATTTGTAGCAATAAGTTTATCATCTGAAGAATCAAATTGAGAACAAGCAAATGAAAAATTCAGAAAATAAAACTCAGATCCACACTGGTGCTAATTAGCCCTATCATTTAGTGAACTCATGTTCGTAGCAAGATATGTTTCTTTTGGTTGTAGATTATTTCATTAATCAAGGTAATGCTCACAAAGATGGAGAATTGTTGCTTTTGCAAGTTAGTTACTTGCATAATGATAGACATCTTTTGTTGCAAGTATACTTTGCACATTTGTGTTCGCTAACTTGCTTTGTCAGCTTTCAGCTTTAGATGTTAAGAAGGTTTCACTAAATAATCATGGTTTGTTGCAATTCTCAGTGGAGGTACAGTATATTTTATTGTGCTTTGATATATTTAATATAAGTGTGTTGGACAACACCTAACATTCGGTGGTTTGACCCTGGAAACGACTTGACCTTTGTTGTGTTATCCTATCCTATCATGTTAAGATTCTGATTCTATTGCCATAGCCGAAAAAACTCAAGTTACAAGCAAAGCCCAGATATAGATTTAAAAAAATGATGTTAGTTCAACTCCATATGGAGAAAAAATAAATCCTAGGGAAAAGTACAAGCTCAGTTGCAGGAAAGATATTCCTCATACATGTACAAACAAGCTGAAAAGATGATGGCCACGCATATGAAGAATTAAGATAGATAGAAAAAGAAGTGAGTAAAAGCAGGTCATACTGATCTTACAGATATGGGCCATGTTTGAGATTTACAAAGATGCCAAGAGGATTAGTGACGCAAAACAACTAGTACAAACTAAAATGATTGACAAATTTGAAGAAGAGAAAATTTCAAGTCTCTAGCTCATTCAGATAGAGGATTTATGCTCAGTTGAAGAATGAAGTTTTATTTTACAAGAAGACATAACCAAATGTGGTCTCTTAAACTTTCTTGGCATGAAACAGTGTGTTTATCAATACTTTCAAGCCAGCACAAACCATCAAAATCTGGTTTGTGTGAGCAAAATCTCACCAGTTATTTGAGTTAATTCTTCAATAACATTCAAATTACAAGCATACCAAGGTAAATCAATTCAAATGGTGAGGGATAGAAAAATTAAATATCTGAATATCACTAGAGAAACAATCTTACTTTGACTGAATAATGGGATCAAAGTCATATAGCCAATCCTCAAAAAATGTGGCTCATGGCTTCTTATTGTTATTATAAAGATAACAACTGTTAGTTTTCATCTAAGATCAATTCCTTTGGTATGAATGAATGAAAACAAGTATAAATTCTCAGAGTTTCCTTAACATTATTGTATTAAATTGACTTGCAAATGTCAAGTTACTTTTTGGAACAGTTACTATTAAAATGGCAGATATTTCACATATGTGAATAGCAAACAACAATGCAGTTACACTTCATATAAATCCATTGCCAACAACTCAATTCTCAGTAATCATCTCAGTTAATTTACTGTACCTGTCCATCTACTACAAAAAGATTTTCTATAAGTTGTGTCTCTTTAAATGAAAAGAGTAATACCAGCATTTAAAATCTCAGCAAAATTTTTCAAAAATCAAGCAACACTGGACTTATCTTTGCCAATGAATCACAAACCATTGATGCAAAACATACAGGAGCCAGAATGGCATCATCGGCAATCCATGTCCGATTTTCTCTAACATTCATTATTAATTTAGTTTAAGTAGGACAAGAATAATCAGTATTCCAAATCTGAAAGGAAAAAATGCCTAACATATGACAATGGCACAAAAAATGATTTCACCTTCAAAAATAAGATTATATCCATACTCCTTTTTTCCCTTCATTAAGATATTAGTTAAACTTCATTACAGATTAAATTTCCATTTAATACTATAAATGTATGTGTCCACTAAAAATGTTCCAATTTTCCAGCTTCACTACTTATGAGAATTGCTGGCAGCTTGGCATGTAAAGAATATATTGGAGATAATCAATTCTTTTACTTTCTTAAACTTTCTTGTGGATGATAGTAACAAGATCAGATTGTGCTTTCAGTGGCAAAGCATTTCGAGTAGAATGATTGTATGCATTATTATTTGAGCAACATGCCCTAATCAAGCTCATCCCATTTTTCGAGACCAAAATACCATCCACTGTTTTGTCAAAAAACATTATTCTTACTTGATCAAGGATCAAGCTATTTCATAGAACAGCATTTGTGGCTGGAAGATTTCCCAAAAAAAAATACAAAATGAGGTAAATACCAATTTAACTCTATAGTTAATTATTTTTTTTTACATTTTTTGTTAGTTAATTTCAATCCAACAAGTAGTTTAGTAAAAATGTCTTGATACACTGAAATTAGGAAAAAAAAATCATTTTATAAAGAAAAAAAACCACCAGACTTAAATAGGTGTTCAAGTCTTATTATTATTATTTTTTAAAGTTGAATAGCAGCTTGATACTCAAGTTGTATGATGAAATAGTTTGGCGTACCAAAATAATTCAGAAAAAAAAATTATAGAGGAGGCAATTGTCCCTTTTTTTTTAGTTGGCACTAGGTATGCAAGTCTTTGGCTCGACTAATCCTAAAGGTGGTCGGCCCAGCCCCATAAAAGTTTCCCACCGGTCACTTTGGCAAATCAGATAAATGCACATGGAAGCCCATCTTGATAGTCAACGTTCTCGGGTTCACTATCCATTAGGAAGAAAATCCTCCATAATACGTCGTATGCAATTGTCCGTTTAATTTTATAGGTAAGATTTCTTTTAAAAAAATTAAAAAGGAAAAATTAATCAATCTCATTCTATCAAGTTGTATGGTGAAACAGCTTTGATTATCATGAAGCCCATGATGATAGTTAACGTTCTCGGGTCCGCTATCCATTAGGGAGAAAATCCTCCGTAATACACCACAGGCAATTGTCTGTTTAATTTGATGTGTAAGATTTCTTTTAAAAAAAAAATTAAAAGGCAAAATTAATCAATCTCATTCTATCAAGTTGTATGGTGAAACAGCTTGATGCACTGAAATAATATAAGAACTAAATTATCATGTATTTTTCATTTTATTTTTTGAAAAAAAAAAATCAATGGTTTCAGTTATACAAGTTATTTCACTAAATAGCTTCATTCTTGATTCAAATAGTTTGGTGAAATACTATGAAATATATTTTAAAAATATTAAAAAGAAACTTTATTATTAATTTCATTCCACCAAGTTGTTCTGTGAGAACAGCTTGATTTTTTACTAACACCCACTAAAGATAAATAGGCGTTTGCCACTTTTCATGTTTTTTTAAATGAAATATTTCAGTTCATTAAGTTATTTTGCAGAAAGTTGAAATACAAGTTCGTTGAAACAATTGATGAACCAAAATAATTGAAAAAAAAAAATATAGAAGAGGTAATAATCCAATTAATTATATGGGTAACTTTTTAAAATATTTTTTAAAACTGGCAAAATTAATCAAACTCATTTTGTTAACTTGTTTGGTGAAACATCATGATGGACAGAAACTTGATAAACTGAAATTAGCAAAAAAAATTTATTTTTTAATTAAAAAAGATAAATACCAATTGACTTGAATAGATTTTTATCTGTTTATTTTTATTTTTTGGAAAAATGAAAATCATTCAGTTACTCGAGTTATCTTAGCAAATAGTTTAATTCTTAAATCAAGTTAATTGGTGAAATAGCTTGGGAGGGTATTTTGGTACAATAAAAGTGGAATGGACCTGATTTGGGAATTTTTCAAATTGAGAGGGTAATTTTAAGTATTCTCTAATTTAGGTAAGTGCTCTTATTTTTTACTTGTGTGTAAAAAAAAAAACAAGGACGGCCAAAAAGAAAGACATAATACTTTGTCACTTGCTCTCATGTTTGGTCAATGGGTTTACCAAACAGTACAGAATTATTATGTTTCAGAAAGATCTAAGATGAAGTCAGTATTGAGTTTAGAGCAATCTGTCTTAACCACATCATCACAGATTAATTACATAAAACCGACAAAGCCTCAAATCTAAATTGATTTTTGAAGAGATCAAATAACTAATTGGTAAACTTGTATTACATGTTCTTGTATTAGTATTTTAAGAAACTATCTATTGGTTTGCTGAAATGATAGTTAGCAACTAAACTTTCTAAATAGAACAGTATGCTAGTTCTTTTATGTCAACAATGACATGTCTGGCTAGTCAATACTTACATAGTAAATTGCACAACTAATTGTTGAAACTTAGCTCAGACATTGAATAATAAGCAAACAATTGCATACAAAATAAGCAAAAACATAATAGGAAATATAAATAAGATTTAGAAAACAAGTTTAGTAAGAAATATACTTATTAAATTCACTTTGATCATTTTAGTTGATCATGACGTTCAAGTAAAGTGATGTTCAATGAGCAATGAGTATGTGCATCCAATAATGTAATAGATTCCTTATATGGGAAATCTTTTGTGAATGTGATCAAGGTAAATCTTTGTTAAAAATTAGCTACAAGGGACTTCTTTAGAGGGGAAAAAGTAAACAATAATAATTTGTGGCTTCCATTTGGACAGTATTTTAATTATTTTTCACATCACCGGGAACATTTTAGTTGGGAATGTTTGTTATTTATTACTTGATGCTCCGCTGCAAGATGTGAACAACTTTTACAGGAAGAATTGGAACCTACATAAACATCCAATTGTTAGTTGATACTGAAGTCACATTCATTAGTTTGTTATCCATGGTGATTCTTAACTCTGATGATAGAATCCGAATTAATTCCTTTGTTCGTAACAGGCAATTTTTGGTACTGCCAGTTCTCCATCCAATTCCTGCTAAACATTTCGTCCAAATCTTACCGAACAAGTAAATGAAGAGTTAACCACCAACCCAAACCAGGAAATCGATTAACAAAGGCAGGAAATTTTAACTACACGCGAAATAAAACAAAAGATTAAAAAGAAAACGGCGACTTTCGAAATCAGGAATACAAAAACTCATAACATTACGCCGATCGGCACTTTCGATACCCCCAATCCCAACAACAAGAAACTTGGTCATAATCGAGAAACGGCAAGGGCGAGCAATCAACGAGCCGAAAGCAAGATCAGCAGAAATCGCGCACTCCCGGAGATTCATAGCATCGGGATGGATCCAGTTCGATTGTTACCTGATTCAACTCTCTGGCCCAGGAAACCCTCTTCAACTGCTTCAATCCAGCCATGCAACTCGACCCGATGAAGAAGTTAAACGAGCAGCAGACCGCTCCGAGCAAGGCAACGATTCCTGGCCTGGCGAATGAAGAAAGGGAGGGGGATCTGCGGTAACGATCTCTTCTAGAGGGTTTCGGGAGAGAAGGGGAAGAACCAAACCCTAACAAAGGCAGGCGGGCGAGCGAGTCCGTTTTGCGCCGCTGGCATTTGGACATGCCTTTTCATTAATAATTGATTATTTTTCTACTATTTTTAGGAATTTCCGAAAATAAATAGCATCATTCCTTCAGTACGTGAGGCCGGTAATAGATCGGTTGATCTGAATCAGTAAGTTGAATTATTAATTATTTTTTAAATATAAAATATATATATATAAAAATTATTAACCAATACTTTGAAAATTTAGAAGCTAGCTACAAAATATATTATTATTAATATCAAAAACTTCCACCTCTAGAAGGAACAAGGTAGAGGTGTTATCATTATAAGATCTATGATTCGAATTTTGATAAAATCGAGATAAATATCTCCCTTATATACTAGTTATTATTCCAAAGGTTAGTAGTCGTCCGTGATTTACCTCCTTCGTGTTAGCCTTGAGACAGGTTGGTGGGGGCGCTGGAGGTGAGCGTATTCGCCTTTTGCCACCAAGGTAGAGATAGTTGCACACCTATAGGCTACTAGTGATCCTAGGATGTCGTATCAGGAGTCATGCCACTTCTTGGATTTAATTGATAGATGAAATATGAGATCAACTGTCTATATAGATTTTTTTTTAAAAAAAATAGGGATAGTCTAAGCAAAGATCTAGTTTCATCCTATCGGGAATCTGAGAAAACGGAACTACCGGAGTAACGTGGCTGGAATGTTGACCACATCTCCATGACCCGGATGGTGAGCTGTCTTCTGTGTTGATCAAGTCATCAGAAGTTCTCCGGTCAACAATACCTGCAGCCAGCGACCAGATTGCCCTGATCTCTGGTACCCCGGTGCTCGAGGCGGATTCCACAAATATATATATGAGCAACCGAATAATAGTGTAACAGTGAAATAAATACAAGGTGAATACGGTGATGTACCCTGGCCCTAGGGGGCGCCCTCGGATGGATCGGTGAGCTGATCGCAGTGTTGATCGAGTCGTCGCGACCCTGACGGATAGATGGATGTGAGTCACCTGAGGAGCCGGATCTGAGGACGACGACACGGAATCTGATGCAGCATGGATCCAAAAAGACGGCGCGTAGGTCGGATATGATAACGGCTCGCAGGGCGGCACATGGCACGCAGGCTGGATATGATAGCGGCTCGCGGGTCGGATGATACAAGTAACTCACAAGCATAATAATAGTACAAATAGGAAAGCACAACGGCTCGATGCCCGGAACCCTATCTCAACTCGAAGGTCGGCATAGACAAATAGTACGAGTGGCGCCGACCACTGGAGGCGATGGTGGTGGCCGCAGGGGGCGGCGACGGCGCTCGCTGGGGGCGGCGGTGGAGCCCGCTGGAGGAGGCAGCGGCGACGCGTGCTGGGGGTGGCACCGGCGCCCGCTGGAGGAGGCAGTGACGGCGCGCGCTAGCGCGTGGAGGCAACTGGCCAATGGGCTGCGGCGTGCTCCCAGCAGCGGCGATGGCGCAGGGAGGCCACGACATACGGGGAGGAGCAACGGGAGCGTTGTCGAAGTCGTCGGTTGATGTCAGCGTGGTTGAGGCTATGCGAAAGAGGAGAAGCGGCGACCGGAGGTTTCTACCGGCAAGAGGAGAAGAGAGGAGGAGGCGGCCTCCTCTAACGGCGGAAGAGATGGAGGCGGAAGAAAGATCCCTAAGCTTCTTGTGCTCAGCAACGGCAGAAGACTCAAGCACGAAGCCTCTTTCGTGCTCGACGGCGACCTCCAAACCCGAACCAGCCTCTTCCTTAAATCTGTGAACAGTGCTTCTTATAAACTCAAACCCCTTACTCTGTGAAATGACGGAAATACTCCTCCCTCTTATCTCCTCACCGTATCATAAGTCTCCCCTTTAAGTCTAGTCGAAAGAGGCGCGAGTCCGACTGAATTGACAGTCTATCGCAAAAGCTGCATCACTCTCGATAATAGAGTCAAATCGTGAACCCCTCGTATAATGTCACGCAAGCGATCGCTGTAGTAATGGTGTCACACGGGAGATGATAGCAATGCCGAGCGAACTACGGAAAATGGTACCAAGTCGATAACTGGATAGATGCTGAGCGGGTGGCAAAACATTAAGCGAACGACGAGTAAAATGATAGTCGACCGAGCGGCACGCGGGATGCCGAGCAGACCGAGCGGGCGATGCTGAGCGGGTGATCGAGAAAGTATCAGCCAGTCGACTGTAAGATGCTGACCAGACCATCGAGAGAATGTCGAGCGTTCGACCAAGTAGTTTAAGTGTGTGGCCGAACGGACGGTTGAGCGATACTTGCCAAGTGCTGACAGAATGGCGCGCGCTTGGCAGAGTGGTGAGAAAAACGTGTCGACCGAGCGGCGAAAAATAGTGCCGAGCGGATGCCACGCAAGCTATCGGGCGAACACCAAGTGAGCACCCGGACGAATACCGAACGAGCAATGAGGCAATGCCGGGTGGAAGTGGTGCTCGAAAACGGAGCGGAAGCATAACCCGCAAAATCACATGCGCACGGAAACGAAAGTCGTGAGTCGAGCGGGCGCATCGCTTGTGAACTGAATGGGAGTATAGCCCATGAATCGAAAGCGCACGTGAGCAAAAGTCGTTAGCCGAGTGGGCGCGTCGCCCGAGAGCTGAACGGAGGTGTAGCTCGGGAATCGAAGACGCACGGAAGCAAAAGTCGTGAGCTGAGTGGGTGCAGAGCCTATGAGATATTTCGGTCCGAAATCAGTGGGGATACTCTTGTTCGCGACCAATGGAGATAGCTCGACCCCGAACGGGGGAGATAAGCTGCTCTGATATTCTTCGTGACCAATGAAGACCTCTCGACCCCGAACGGGGGAGATATGAGATCCGATGAGCTAATTCGAGACCAGTGAAGATCACTCGACCCCGAACAGGGGAGATAAGGAAATATGATATGCTGGTCCGATACCAGTGAAGACCGCTCGACCCTGAACGGGGGAGATAGAATATCTGATATGCTGGTCCGCGACCAGTGAAGACCGCTCGACCCTGAACGGGGGAGATAGAATATCTGATATGTTGGCCCGCGACCAGTGAAGACCGCTCTACCCCGAACGGGGGAGATAGAATATCCAATAAGACTAGTCCGTGACCAGTGAAGACCGCTCGACCCCGAACGGGGAAGATAAAATATCCTTTAAGACTGGTCTGTGACCAGTGAAGACCGCTCTGTGACCAGTGAAGACCGCTCGACTCCGAACGAGAGACATAGAATATCCAATAAGACTGGTCTGTGACCAGTGAAGACCGCTCGACCTCGAACGGGAGAGATAGAATATCCAATAAGACTGGTCTGTGATCAGTGAAGACCGCTCGACCCCGAACGGGGGAGATAGAATATCCAATAAGACTGGTCCATGACCAGTGAAGACTGCTCGACCCCGAACGGGGGAGATAGGAGATCCAATATGTGACGATCGCTCAACCCCGAACGGGGGAGATAGGAGATCCGATGGTTGAGACCTGGGTTTAAGGTCGCTGCTCGACCGTTGGTGAAGACCTGGGTTTAACATCGTCGCTCGATGATTTGATGAAGACTCAGGTTTAAGGTCGTCGCTCGACCGTTGGTGGAGACCTGGGTTTAACCTCGCCACTCGACGGTTGGTGGAGACCTAGGTTTAACGTTGCTGTTTGACGATTTGATGAAGACTCGGGTTTAAGGTGGCCGCTCGACCGTTGGTGGAGACCTAGGTTTAACGTCACCACTCGACGGTTAGTGGAGACCTGGATTTTGTAAGACCGTTGGGTCGGCTAGGAGGGGGTTGTTGGATAGTCCTGTAGAATAAAAACAAACAACCCTTCTCGAACTCTTTAAGCTAACACTTGTATATAAAAAGTAAGCCGATAAATTAAAAACATAAAGAAAAAGCGAGGCACAAGGATTTACTTGGTTACAATCGATGTGGTTGTTAATCCAAGGAAGATTAAGCTCACTAAAAACTCCTTCAGGCGGAGAAGCCTCGTACAACGTTAAAGTGCAGAAAACAGAAGTTCAACTCTAGACTAAAGCTTACAAGCGTTGGATTTACAATTCAGAGTTCGTTGAAAAGCTTCTGGACCAAGACTATATTTATAGCCTTGGTCGGGGCGCCCCGAAGGGGTTCCGGGCGCCCTGGGGGGATAAACTTTATCTCCCAACGATCAAATCGAGTCAAATCTCGATCCTGGTCAAAACTCTGGTCCGAGCACCCAGAAGGGTTTCGGGCGCCCCGGAGCCCAAAGTCAACAGATGTTGACTTTTTCATCCGGGACCTCTTCTCTGGTTCAGTCCCGCCTCGGTCCGGTTCTTCTCCTCCGGATCCGCTCGCTTGGGTGATCTCTTCCATCCGGAAAAGGGCTCACCCGAACCTAAGTTCCGGTCTTCTCGAGCAGTCTTCCGCTCCGGCTTCTCGTCCCTCAGAATCGCCGCGTGTTTCCTTCTCGTCCACCAATGTACTCATCCGCAGTCTTCGTCCCTCGGTCGCACCCCATGCCGACCTTCTCGCTAGCTGC
Organism: Zingiber officinale; assembly: GCF_018446385.1. Lineage (NCBI taxonomy): Eukaryota > Viridiplantae > Streptophyta > Magnoliopsida > Zingiberales > Zingiberaceae > Zingiber > Zingiber officinale. The sequence goes on along the minus strand of NC_055996.1, from coordinate 10,412,150 downwards.
GTCTTTTGCTCCCCGAGCAATCTTCCGCTTCGGCTTTCATCCCTCGGAACCACCGCACGCTTCCTTCTCGTCCACCGGGGTACTCTTCCACAGCACCTCGTCCCTCGGACGCACCGCGTGCCGTCCTTCTCGCTAGCTACGTCTTCCGCTCGAGTATCTGTGCTCCTAAGCTCCTGCACACTTAGACACAAGGTTAGAACAACACAGGACCTAACTTAACTTGTTGATCACACCAAAACAACCTTAGAGTTCCAACAGGTTTAACGTTGCTGCTCGACAATTTGATGAAGACTCAGGTTTAAAGTCGTCGCTTGACCGTTGGTGGAGACCTGGGTTTAACGTCGCCTCTCGACGGTTGGTAGAGACCTAGGTTTAACGTTGTCGCTCGACGGTTTGATGAAGACTCGAGTTTAAGGTCGCCGCTCGACCGTTGGTGGAGACTTGGATTTAACGTCACCACTCGACGGTTGGTGGAGACCTGGGTTTAACGTCGTCGCTCGACGATTTTCACATGGGTTTATAGTCGCTGCTCGACTTCTAGAGCCTATGACTCTAATATAACTCAAACTCAACCAATCGACGCGGGAGTCTCTGATTTTGAGCTCGTGGCTCTAATATAATATAATCCCGGCCCGATCGGTGTTGGAGCAATCTAGGTGCCCTAGGTTTTGATATTTGGACAAAGGTTTAAGTTAGGTTTATTGTTGTATTTGATATGCATTGTGAGTGTGCAGGATACAGGTACAACAAGGAAAGTCCAAGTGTGATCTTTGCAAAGGAGGAAAGTCCAAGTATGTAGTCTTGGCGGTGTAAGTCCAGGTATGTAGTCTTGGCAACATAAGTCCAAGTGTGACTTGACAATGGATGAAGTCCCGGAGGCGCGACCTCTTGGCAAAGGAATACCCGACAATAATGACAAGGCCGATGGAAGTTCCAGAAGGCAAGACGTGAAGGATGGGGAGGCATCCGAGGGATGCAAGGCTGATGAAGGAGGCTAGAAGGCTAGGTCTAGGTTGGTCGGGCGAGAACGAGTGCTGAGCGAATGTACTCGAGGCAAAATCCTAAAATTAGGGGGTACTGTAGCAGTACTGTAGCAGTCGACTGGTGCACTGTAGAGAGCCGTTGAGAGAGTCGTTGGGCTGGCACCAGTCGACTGGTGCAAGGACCAGTCGACTGGTAACGGGCAAATCAGCTTACTGATTTGCTCCAAGCTCTATAAGAAGGAGCTTGGGATGACCGGCCAAGGTGACGAAATAGACTTGGTTAAAGCCTATTAGAGTCTCCCAAGCCCTCGTGTGATCGGTGTGCTTGTATTCAAGTGTTTGTGGCGAGGTTTCTCCACCGACAAGGAGCTTGAGCTAGCCGGAGGTTTTCCGGGGAGTCATCCACCGACGGATCGGGATCGTCCACCTTACGGACAGCCGTGGAGTAGGAGCTTTATCTCCGAACCACGTTAAATCAACGTGTTAGGTTTGCTTTCTCTTGTTAGTATTTGTTTTTGTATTTCCGCTGTGCACTAACATTATAGGAAGCGATTGATTTGGGTGAGACGCTATTCACCCCCCTCTAGCGGACGTCAAGGTCCCAACAATCGGCACGGGAGTCTTCGACATTGAGCCCGCGGCTCTAACATAATATAATCCCGGTCGATCGGCACGGGAGTCTTCGACATCGAACTCGTGGCTCTAATATAATGTAAACCTGACCAATCGACACGGGAGTCTTCGACATTGAGCCCGCGACTCTAATATAAGACAAGCCCGGCCAATCAGCACGGGAGTCTTCGACATCGAGCATGCGGCTCTAATATAATGTAAACCCGGTCGATCGGCACGGAAGTCTTCGACATTGAGCCCGCGTCTCTAATATAAGACAAGCCCGGCCGATCGGCACGAGAGTCTTCGACATCGAGCCTGCGACTTAATATATTGTAAACCCGGTCGATCGGCACGAGAGTCTTCAACATTGAGCCCACGACTCTAATATAAGACTAGCCCGCTCGATCGGCATGAGAGTGTTCGACCGGAGAACTATGGCAGATCCTATGATCGAAAGAGAAAATACAATGGAAAAACTGACCTACCGTCCAGTAGAGGATCTGACTCAATTCCTCGACTCCCAAATACCCATGGAGTGAGGAGAATATGATACGCTCGTCGAAACCCACCAAAGTCATGAGTATGGCAGAATTTTCCGGCGTCGTCCATCTTCACATTCCAGATCAGGCGAAGTTCCCACAGACGACGGCAATATGATCCTATCGGGAATATGAGAAGACAGAACTACCGGAGTGACGTGGCTGGAATGTTGACCGCATCTCCATGACCCGGATTGTGAGCTGTCTTCTGTGTTGATCAAGTTATCAGAAGTCCTCCGGTCAACAATATCTGCAGCCAGCGACCGAGTTGCCCCGATCTCTGGTATCCTGATGCTTGAGGCGGATTCCACAAATATATGAGCAACCGAATAATAGTGGAACAGTGAAATAAATACAAGGTGAATACGGTGATGTACCCTGGCCTTAGGGGGCACCCTCGGATGGATCGGTGAGCTGATTGTGGTGCTGATCGAGTCGTCGCGGCTCTGACGGGTAGATGGATGTGAGTCAACTGAGGAGTCGGATTTGAGGACAACGACACGGAATCAGATGCAGCAGGGATCCAAAAAGACGGCGCTAGGCCGGATATGATAACGACTCGCAGGCCAGCACACGACACGCAGGCCGGATATGATAGCGGCTCATAGGCAAGATAATACAAGTAACTCACAAGCATAATAACAGTACAAATAGCGAAACACAACGGCTCGATGGCCGGAACCCCATCTCGACTCGAAGGTCGGCATAGACAAATAGTATGAGCGGCGCCGGCCGTTGGAGGCGATGGTGGTGGCTGCTGGGGGAGGCGGAGAACGCTAAGGGCGGCGGCGGCACCCGCTGGAGGAGGCAGCGATGGCGCGCGCTAGCTATGGCATGTGGAGGCGGCTGCAGCGCGTGGAGGCAGCTGGCCAGTGGGCTGCGGCGTGCTCCCAGCGGCGGCGATGGTGCGAGGAGGCCACAACATACGAGGAGGAGCGACGGGAGCGTTGTCGGAGTCGTCGGCTGATGTCAGCGTGGTTGAGTCTGTGCGAAAGAGGAGAAGCAACGGCCGGAGGTTTCTACCGGTGAGAGGAGAAGAGAGGAGGAGGCGGCCTCCTCTAACGGCAGAATAGATGGAGGCGGAAGAAAGATCCGCAAGCTTCTTGTGCTCAGCGGCGGCAGAAGACCCAAGCACGAAGCCTCTTTAGTGCTCGGTGGCGGCCTCCAAACCCGAACCAACCTCTTTCTTAAATCTGTGAACAATGCTCCTTATAAACTCAAAACCCTTACTCTGTGAAATGATGGAAATACCCTTCCCTCTTATCTCCTTACCGTATCATAGTTCATAGGAAAGCAAGGCAAACTAAGGGACAACAATGTAGAAATCATCTCTAAGCTCAACGACATCATCCCATAGATGTATTTAATTTTCTACTCAGGAATGAGCAATCTCAGTGCTTAAACTAACATCATCACCCATGTCTCCGTTCCATACAATTTCACCATCACTCATACAACAATACATGAATCTCTCCAACAGGCATGCCCTAAACCTAGGGGGGGAAAATACAACAATATACAAGATGGGCTGAAGAAAAAAATCCTAATAAGTTAGAAGATCACTCTTGCTTTGTGATCTCAGGCATGATCAAGCTCTGGTTCTGATGTTTTGCGCAATGTACATCAATTTGTTCAATGGTTTATGCAAAGCCATCCGTAAGCGGCACACCATCCTCACTCATCTGTTGTACCTCAGAAGGTGACAAAATTCTGATGCATCTAACACAGTTGATGAACTCCCTACAAGCACACAAGTGAATGTTTTTTTTCATATTAGCAGTAACCCATTTACTAAATCCTTTTATGTGTGAATATTTCATGAACTGGACATAAAGTTATCGAAAATCGGATGCTTGAGCAATTAAAAGTAACAATAGCTTGTGTATGATCAAAGCGTTGAGAATGCAAGAAAAAGTGATTATTTTAGCATGATTAGTAACTATTGATAGTTGCAAGAGAAAGATGGAAGAGTGCATACTCCCATGGATCGTCTCCAACCAAGAGAACATCATTTTCATAATCCACATACACAAGCTTCCACTCGGAGCTACGTGGATCATCTAGTTGTCCCTCTAATCCAAACATGCACGATATGGCCAATCTCAATTCGCGGTAATTGTTGAAACGCATCACGTCAATGGATCTTCCAACCGATCCAAGTTTCTGAACCTGTTCAGCATAGATGAATAACATGTCAGGAAGAAAACAAAAAGGTCCATTTGGATTTTAGTAGTTTAGTTTGAGCACTAATGGTTTCACCTTAGTATATGTTCTTAAAGGTTGTTGACATGTTTGCTTCCTAGATCCTCGGTACAGGTTGTAATCATTCGCTGCCATGCTGCTGGTTGAAGTCCCTGCGGAGCTGTCAGGGATGTCTTGTAGAGAAAAGGCTGAATCTGTCATTCTTGACGAAGTAATCTGAGACATTGTTTCATGATTCGAAGTGAAATTGCAAAGGGGCATCACTGGAGGAATATGAAACTCTGAAGACCCCAAGTTATTCAGGCCTTCTATGGCCATATTTGGAACATGAAGATTGTTAATTGCATTGCTCTGGTTGTTGCTTTCCTCCGATAAGTCCATTATCCCACATGAGTTGGATATACCATGCATGAAACTGCACTCTCCTTGAACCTCAGACGATAAAATACCTTGGACGACTAGCTCATCATCAATTGAGTTCAATTGATTGCCTAAATATTCTTGATTATTAGTCGTGAAGCGCTGAGGGGTCTGCGAATCTGAAATGCATGGAAGCTGAAATGTCTGAATGGGCTCAAAAGCACGGGGATCCGCTATAAAAGACACATCCGTAGAGCAAGTTGCACCATTTCCGGTAGAAGATACATAGGAATCTGACTTGATGCTCATGTAAGGAAATTCCAGTTTCTTTGACGAACCTACAAAGGGTTGCAGACCGGAATGCTGCATCATCCAAGCATCATGGCCCGGGACATGATGCGGGTAGTCATGATGCAGAAATAAGTTATTTAAGTTTGTGATATCAGATGATTGTGTTGTGTTGAACCCGTGTGAAACCGATGCTAAAGTTTCATTATGCTGCTGATGAACAAATTTGCCATGACCTTGTTCTGTCACCTGTAAATCTTGATTTACAGGTACATGATCAGTATTCCTGCGATCACTGAAAGAGCCTGAACCTGTTGAATTTTCTTCATTTTGATGTTTCACAAATTCTTCCAGGCATTCGAGTATGTCACCAGAATCTGATTTGACCATGTTTTCTGATTTCTCTTCCAATTCAACAGCCGGTTCCACGGACACTATCGCTTGCTGACAAACAGACTCATGCAATGATGCACTTTCACTCATTTGTGGGTTATTTGGATTCACACCCTCTACATCATGATCATGAAAATTTTGTTCATCTTCTGCTGGATGGGCTTCTTCAGTGCTCGATACTAGTGAAGTAACATTGGTTCTGGTAAAATCTGATTCAACACCCTGGGGTATCGAACTATGTTCTTGCGGGATTACATTTCCAGAAACAAACATCGATTGCTGCAGACGGAAATGCTGTTTTTGTTGAATTGCTGCTGAACCGACCACTTGTTTGGTAGAATTTCTTGTTGTCCCTAAAGCCGGCATAGTTATGTTTCTGTAAAATTCATTACTTCTGGCATTTTGCAATATATTGGCATATATTGATGGATGGTGCCCAAGCAGACCATTGTAGTTAGGATTACATGACTTATCGAGAAACCTAAGAAATTCTTCTGGACCAATGCCGGCAAAGTTTGGTGGATCGATGTTCCCATTGCTGTTTGGATTCGGTAAGGTTTTCAGATTTCCTAGATGCCTGTTTATTGCAGGACCTACAAAATACAAGGACAATCAGGATCTTATTAAATCAAAGTGCATGACAAAAGGACAAAGATGTTAGATCTGTGACAACTTATAGAGAAAAATCCCATTCTATCAAACAATAGAAAATTATTACACAACAAATTTCATCAAATTAATATGAAAGAATTAAAGAGAAAAGATGAAGAACATAAAACTGGTGGTGACAAAAGATGAAGACTTTGTCTTCATTGTAGGGTGATTTGGATCTCTACCCAAAATCACTGTCTTTTTGAAGTTGAAGCTACACTAGGAAAACATGAAAGCTTACCTACATATCCAGGAAGACACTGTCTTTTTAAAGTTGAAGCTACACTAGGAAAAGCAAAAAGGCTTTCTGGGGTTTCGATTTCCCATACACTGACCCGATCAGATCTCTCTCCATAACCATGTTCATCCCATTCTACCTGACAATTATATGAGTCGCAAATATTAGGCACATGGGCGCTGCATCACCCTATATTACTGAATGCTAAGAACTTCAAGAACAAAAATGAATTAGAGTTGACTTACTTGCAAATTTCGCCACTTTGAATTAGGCCATCTTAGAGGATCATAATCACTGATGCCTACAATTGTGCCCATGTATCTATAAACATGACCAATAACGGTCATGCCAAATTGCATACGGTGTAGGTATTAAGCATCGACTATATGAGGAGTATTAGAAACTAAAGTTGGACTTTCTTATATTAGAATAAGAACCTGCGTTTGCTTGACTCCTCGGTTTCAAACGTCATGCCAAATCGCATCCCAATTGATATTTGGGTATATGCAGCTTTATGGAACTTGGTTAAAGGAATTACAAACTCTGAAGAACATGCTCTGAAAAATTCAGATAAAGACTAATAACTAAGAATTGAAGTTTGAAGCAGGAAAGATGGACAAAGAGGAATCCATTGTACCTAGGATTATAATATACAGTGAATGGGCTCCGACTTGATGCAGCATGAGCAGCAGCAGCAAGGACACCGATGTGCATACTGTCTGCGGAGAGTACAGATGATGGCAGGGATATTTGCTTTCGATTGGCACGTCTAACACCCAAGAGTAGCTGAGACTTCTCATCCCTATGAATCAAAAGTTGCATCAGTTCCTATTTATATCCGGAGGAATACTTTCTCAAACTCAATAGCTGAAAAAAAAGTCTAGTGATAAACCAGCCAACTCCAATATAAATATTCTACTAGTACTCAGCATATGACCAAGTTGTTCGACTATTTGGATAAGAGCAATTTGTATTGTAACATGTTTAATATGCCACTAGTCCTAGTTGTTGTACAGGCGAGCAAATTGTTATTTCACCTGATAAATAATACAGAATCACCAGCTTTTAGTCTTTTTGCACCCACAAACAGACTCCATCCCGTCGTAAGAAGATGCCTCTTTGGCTGTCCTGGAAAGAAGAGCAGCACAAGAATAAAAACTCTATGCCAGTAGAAAATGCATATGAGAGAAAACACCAATTAGGATTAAAAAGGATGTTTTTGCATAAACATTTTTCTTTAAAATGAAGTTGTATTAAGTTCCCAAAACACCAATTTTCATACCACGATAAATGTGTCTAAATGTCCAGGAGTTATCATGCAAATCTCTAACAATAAGTTCTTGATTTGGAGGTTGCATAGAATAGTCCTGGAAAAAGAAAGCAGATTTAGAGGCGCACATGATAGAAACGAAGAATTCACAAACTACTCACCAATTGTGGAAATAGTTTTTCAGCAGCCCTTCTAGGTACAGAGAATCCACCGTGTGTGCTAGTATCACTTGCAGTTAAAATCTTACAGAAGAATTCAGATGGATGCTTACATTTACTAAAACCAAGGTCCGGGATGGGGAAAACATCACTTTCCTGAAATGGGAAAACAGATTCATGTATTGTTGTTTGAGCCTTTGAGGAACTTTGTAAAATGACATGACCATATGACCATTTTAAATCTTTCACTCTGAGGTCATCTTATATGTCACTAAGTGTTCTCAGGTGTTACTGAACAGCTCTAACTTTGAAGGAAACTAATAGGAATACTCTAATACTCATATGTTGCTGCATTCTAGTGGTTTACTTTTCTATAATATAGTTATATAGATGAGTTGTTCATCATCTGTTCACCAAGCAATAATTCTTACAAGGTATCACACAAGCAAAAAATGATTCTAATTTTTTGATACTGTCTAACCAACAAAACATATTGATTCTTAGATTGCAACACACTGAACAACATTTTAAAAAAAAAAAAATCCATGATGAAAAGTGAGTATCTTACAGAATTGGCAGGCTGAAGTGTCATCTGAGCATATATTTCATCAGTCTCTTTGTCGGCCTGTAACAGATGCCAAAATCAACAATGTATATAAATAACTCTTTTCTGAAAAGATGTGGATTGACAACTTCAGTCAAAGTATTCTCACATGTAACGTGACATTATGAACTTGGCACATCAACTGAGGTGGGAGATCTGTGTAGGCAGGGATCTGTGAATTTGCTATTTTCCTAGTCGATGCAGTCACCTAGCAGAGTGCCAGTAGAATACGCAAGAAATAAATACTTATTTGTAAAATACTTTAGAAGCAACAAAAAACTGATCATGTCTCATTGTAGCTATACGCTGTGTAAATGTGAACTTTTAGTCATAATTTTAAGCGAAAACAAAGCTTGAAGTTCTATCCATATGGATTCTTGAGCAAATAGATCGTATCATGGATGTTGAAACTTTTGAAAATATGTTAAGGAAAGAAGGAAATTAACCTGCTCGCTATGCCCTTGTGGGAAATAGTAGACAAGGTTGCCTGGTTGGGGTAATGATACAAGTGGCCCAGCACAGGCATGCCAAAGCTCAGAGTTTATCACCTTTCTTGCGCCTGCAAAACCAAATTGGTTGCTTCAACAGCAAGAACACCAGGATGAACACCATAAAGCTAAGTAACAGAGGCACACGCTTTGGATAGTTGCAAGAGTGATACACATTACGCAAGAGTTATGACATGCGAGCAAGATACTAACTTGACTTATTGGGAGCTTCTCGCAACAGCTTCATTTCATCGAGCAGGGCAGCTGCATTATTTAGACTAATGGAAGACATTTTCAAGTTGTAGTATTAGAGTAGTTTCTAGTGTGAGATATGTGAAGACTGAGAGCAAAGCCACTGTTGCCGCATTTTGAATCCCTCTGAAGAGAATCCTTCAACGTCGTCAAATTTGCATCTTTGTGAAGCATGGAGAATTAAAATTTCATTTTTAGTGGAAGAACGCTGAGGAACAGGGCACACATCGAACCAACAGAAAAGAGGCGAAATCGCAGAAAAATCCAAGGCCAGAGAAGCCAAAGTAGCAAGAGACCAAACTGTCCCAGTTCGCAGGAAGAAGAAGAAGAAACAGATTACGGCCACAGTAACAAGCAATCGACTTATGAGGAGCTAGATTGTGACGTGGGCGGCGAATGCGAATGCAAGTTTTCGTCGTCGAGCTGATGATGAAGAGGAGGCAGAGGGCCACAAGATGCGTTAGAAGAAAAAGGTGGAATTTTTTGTTGCCAGCCAAAGAAGCACGCGAAACTATAGCAGCATCGCAATGAGTGGTCGAATTCGGGGCGCTCCTTTTTATCTTTTTATTCTCTTTTCGCCATAAAGATACCGACCTTTCGATGATGGAAGACGCCATGATTCACCCCCCTCTCTCTCCCTACGTACCCTTTTTAACCTTTCTACCATTCCAAATAGTGTAAACGAATCCAAATCCTCGCATCTCTTCTCATCATCCATCGTTTTATCTAATCCCATTCCAAATTGTTTTTAGCGGAGCAACAAATTCTTTTTCGAGAGCAAAGTGGCTTCTTTTTCTCATGGCATGTTGTCTGAGTTGTGGCAGCTTTAGGCACAGCAGCGGGCAAAGTCGAGAACTACACGAAAGCAGTGGCCTGCCACAGAGTCGTTGTTGCAGAGCCTCAGCAAGAACGAAACAGCTCACTGTTCTTGTTCTTGTACTTAATGTCTAAAAATATGCAAATAAATCACTCTAAACGCAGCATCAATCTCTTCAGTTGAGCCCCAGGCGCGTTGGGTATGCTTTAAGATTTTCTGCGTGAATGGAGCAAATCCTCACTTGACTGCGATCTCAGACAATCTAATCCGGGTTGCACTTTCCCGTGCAAGGCCGGCAATTCATTGGCACAGAAAAAGCTCAGCTTTGACCGGGCTATTTATTTAGCTTATCTATCCATCACGCAAATTAGGCAGAAGAACGGGGAAAATTTTTGCGCCAACTCCGAGGAGGAGTGCAGTCTGCATCGTCATCTACGTGGTTTCGTACGCAAGGAGCGTGCATGAAGCATCAATTCGCCGATGGAACAGCGACTTGGACGGTATCTGGTTGCAAGCATGCATGGGCATTGGATGCGGTGAGCAGAAGGCATCAATGGCGACGGGGCCACCAGGGGAGGAATGAGCCATTCAAGAGCAGGGAATGCTGCGACCATGCCTGCTCCACACGCGACAGGGTCGCCTTTGTGACGTCAGGCGCGAGGACCGACGGCGCAAAAGCGAAGGGCGGAAGAAGAAGAAAGCGCCTGCCGCTGCTCCCCTGTTTCACTCATCATGGCACGTCACCACCAATCCAAAAGCATGGAACTGAGACGAAATACAAATTTAATAATTCTATATTTTTATTTTATAAAATTATTATTATTATTATTTGGATAAAAAGTAAGATGAACGAATTCGACATAATATAATATTTAAATGTAATATGAAAAGCACTTTATCAATTTTTTTATTATAGATATTCTAATTCCAATAATGACATTAGTTATACTTATTATAAGTTTTAATACCTAACTTAATAGTAAAACACTCACATAATAATAAGAAGAGTCCTCCCGACTTGATTAAAACCCAACTCTCCTCTTGGCTCGATAGATAATCGAGTCTTTTCAATTTACTCGGAGCCTCTAGATATATGATCCAACCGAAATTCTTATCGGATCGGATATCGAGTTTCTAAGATGGTCAATCTTTTTCAGGTGACTTAACTTACTTAAGAGCGATGTTCAACCGGACAATAAAGGGGACTCAGATCAGCTCACTGTTAAAATACGTTTCGTCATTCCAAAAGTCCAATATCCCTCAGCGTCTTGTATAATTATTATTAGAAAATCAAAGGCATATTTTTTTTACAGTCCGTACAGATATAAACACTGAAGTGGTGAGCCCAATTTAGAAAAGATGATAAAATATCTAAATAATTGATCATATTTTAACAATATATCCATATTCATTAAACTATACTTTTCTTATTCACTATTTTTTTTTTCTTCGTCCTCTAACTAACTTAAGCGTCAAAATATCTGTATGAAATCCCTCCGATCCTTAGTTGGGGCGTTTTTTTCTTTTAACTCTTCTATTTGACATCATGACATGCATACTCAATTGTGACATTAGATTCTTTTTGCTTGGAGTCTTTTCATTATGACAAAGGTGAATATATTCGTCCCCAGCGTCTCCGTCAATCTGTCTCAGTGTCAACACGGAAGAGGTAAATCATAGATGACTACTAGCCTTTGGAATAGTGACTAGCACATAAGGGAGGTATTTACTTCGACTTTACTGAGATTCGAACCTCAGACCTCATTATAACAACACCTTATGTGCTAGCCATTAGACCTATCCGAGAGGACACTTGGAGTATTCTCATGATCAAACTCGATGTCACCTTGTTAGCACGTCATTTTCCCTTATTTCATAGGATTATTTATCCATTAGATTTTAAGTCGAGTTAAAGCGTGTGTCGTGTAAATAGTTCTGAGTGCAAGGGTGAAAATGAAAAAGTACAAATGCTAAATTTGTGTTTATAATAAATGGGTACGTTATACGTAGGGGGAGCGGGAGAACAGGAGAGGGGGCTTTTTGTGAATACGTGGTGTTTTGGAGTGGGAGGGAAAGCTTTTTGTTTTATCCGGACCATGAAAAGCATGCGTCGGCATCGGCGATGGCGATCAGCAAAGCCGACGGCCACGATGGCGGCGCGGCCTCCGAAGAGCACGCGCGCTGGTAGTCTGAGGGCCCCGCGGATACAAGAGATCAGAAGGAGGAGGAGTATGCAGCGCAGAAGATTCAGGAAGAGCCATATGCGTTTACCTGGAGGGGAGGGGAGGGGAGGGGAGGTGGAAGGACAGGCTGCAGGTAGAGGTGTACAGAAAGGAAAAAAAAGGAAAAATTCGAACGCGTTTGTCTTCTCCGTAACAAATTTAAATATCTCTTCCCTATTAATAATAATAGTAATAATAATAACTCTCTTTCCATTTTTTAAAAAATCTCATTATTTTATTGTTTTTATTTTTTAAAAAACTAAATAAAAAATTCATACATTTTTCTTTACAAAACAATGAAGGAAAGCTTCGTAAATCTCTCGTCAAATATGAAAAGAGCTCCTTTCCACTATGAGAAAGAGCCCCCATCTATGACATAAATGGAAGCTCCTAATATGCTTCAGGAGCATCCATGTTAATTTTTCTAAATACAAAATTTTTATTAAATTTTATATTTTATATAATAAAACGCTTATATCAATTACCATATTCATTTCCTAAAATTAAATTTTACTTCTCTAAATTTAGAAAATAACATTCATTCTTTATAAATATTAAAATATTATTTAATTTGGAAGAGAGAATAAAGGGGATGAATTGGATAATGAAAAGTAAATATTATATATAAGATGAGAGAAAAAATAATAAAAAATAAAAGAGAAAAGAAAATTAAAAATATAATGAAAATTTTAGGATAAATGATGTAGTGTATAGTGAAAAATAATTACCTAAATTTAATAAAATAAATTATTTACTCTAAATTTTGGAGATATTATACATGATGTGGTGATGAAGGGGGATCCACCCGAGGGAAGTCAGAGTCAAAAAGGGCAGACACGACGTGGCGGTCAAAGTCAACAATCAAAGGACAAGTTTCTAGTGGCCAAGCGACCTACTTGTCCGTCCGATCAGACGACTTCTCCGACCGGGTGGACGATAGTTTTCTACGCTCTTGTCAATATAGGAAGGGCAGTAGGTTCTTATGTTCGCAACAACCGCAGAAAGGGTCGTCCGCCCAGATTGACGGTCGGGAAGAGCTACTCAACCACGCGGTTGTAATAACTGATTGCCCAAGTGGCGAGGCGGTGGCCCCAAGCTGAGCGGCTCTCCCACTCGGCCAAGTAGTGGGACCCCTTGCCCCACTCAGCATACCTTCTTAGGAGTCTGTGCCACTGACATAGGGGCATGGTCAAGCGGTGAATCGTACGATAGAAGATTTTACCTTCACATCAAGGATATGCACGCCCCGTTAAGATAAGGTGTCAGAGATGCTTTACTGATATATCATTTCATAGGACAAGTATGGAAATGTGTAGGTGCCTTGGGACGTGTACCTACACGTTTATATGGCTCCATACGTCTTGGGACGCCTGCTTGCACATCACCACAACTCTATATAAAGGGGGGTCCAACCACCGGAGGAGGTACACACGTGCATTCTCACTGTTGAGAGCTTTCATCCACTATTTTACTATTCCTCTTTGCTACCGGTGACTAACTTGAGTGTTCGAGGGTCAACGCCGGAGACCCCTTCCGCAGCCTGACACTAACATTTCTGTTCTTACAGATCACGCGTAATCTTCGCACAGTCAATCGAGGAGTCATATCCTCAGCCAACCGTCTTTATCAAGTTTGGACAGGATCAATACATTTTAAGGCCCTAAACAAAAATATTTTGCGTAAATATTTTCTCTTACATTTTTGTTCTTCCAGAATCTGACTTTAACTAGCTTTAAAAATTAATTAAGCTAGTTAAAAATTAATTAAATATTATTAATAAAAATTAATTAGGTATTATTTTTAAAAATTAAATATAAAAATAGTTGAGAAAAAATATAATTGGCTCATTAAATATAATATTATTTTGACACATTTAATAATTAACCCTAAAACTTTAAAACAAAAAATCATTTATATCCATTTAACATTATCTTTTAAAAATAATATTCTAAAATTTAGGATAAAAAAATTACTTTATTAAATTTAGATATCTAATTTTCACTTCACAATGCATGAGTTTCTTTATAATTTATCATATATTTATTTTTTAATTATTTTTTTCCTTTCCTTCCTATTTATTAATAAATGAAGAAGATAGAAATTATTTTTTTATCAGATAAGAGGAAAGAGAAATACTATTTTAATATTTAGAAAATAAAATTTATATTAGTTATTATCTCTAATTGATGAGTTTAATTGTAAGTAAGTTGTATATATGAGTATCAACTGAACTCATTAAAGTGATCTAACTTAGGTTTATTGAGTTTTAGTTATTGGATGTAGACCTTGTATGTGTAGAACCTATAGTCACACATCTATTATCATTTATGAGTTGATAATAGATATTCACTATATATAGGGTTGATCCCCAAGAGTTTAGAGTTTTAATCTTGACAGAGCTTTTGGTTCCCCATTGACCTAAAACTTTTCGACGCCGTCACTCTTAAGCCCCTTGGAAGATCTTCATTTTCTTTCCGCTGCATCTTCTTCCACACGGATTATTTCTGGACGACGCTAAAGACAATGATGACCCTTCAATCAGGTTCTTTGTCATATTTGTTTATGCTTTATGTTATTATGTAATGTTCTCGATGAAACGAAGATCCATGCTCATATGTTCTTGTATTTCCTATATACGAATTCTTATACGGTTCTTAGAATCCATGTGACTTAGGTTTACAAGAACTAACAATTGGTATCAGAGCCATATGTTCTATTTCATCGTTTGCATTGGCAATAAAATTTAAGTTTTTCATCAATTTATTGTTTGTATATTAGATCAAGTTTTATATAAATTCTTATACCGTTCTTAGAATCCGTGTGGCTTAGGTTTTACAAGAACTAATAATTGAGCCACATGTTTTATTTCATTGTTTGCATTGGCAATAAAATTTAAGTTTTTCATTGATTTATTGTTTGTATATTAGATCAAGTTTTTCCTCGTTAATATAAATTTTTTTGATCGTCAAAAATCATCATATAAGAGAAAATTAGGATAGACTTATTTTTCGAGTGTTTCTACGAAGAATACGAAAAACAAAAAAAAATTGTTAGTATTTGATCCTGCCCCGAAGTTGAGGAGATGACAGCCGAGAAGTAACGCTGAGGTGACTCTTTGTCTTCACTGATGATCCACAAGTCGTTAGTGTCAAGCCGGGAGGGGGTTCCCGACGACGGCCCTCTGACACCCAAGTCACACATTGGTAAGTAAAGCTAGGAGCAAAGAGAAAGTGATGAATAGTGGATTCCAGGGATGTATTCTGCGTACCTCCGTGGAGGGCGATCTCTCTTCTTATATAGAGCTTCGATGGGTAGACTGAACGCTTCCCGAGTGGACACGCTTCCCCAAGCTTTCCCCAAAAGCTAGCATCGAGAAGGTGTCCTTGACATCTTACCATAACGGGACGAGCATATCTCTGCAGAGGCTGTGGAAGCTTCTTCCGTACGATTCTCTATCTTGCCGTTCGATTTTCTGTCCATCTGCGCCGATCGTCGGCAACACTAACTCCCAAAAGGATGTAGGCACGTGCCCCCCTGTCCTGTTTGTTGGCTACTAGTCTGACTGGGCTCCCCTCGGTTGGTTCGGTCGGCCGATTCTTTAATCTTATATGCATGTGTTGTGGCTGATCGGCTAGAGTATCCTTGGCCTTTATGCGTTGTAAGCTCGACCATCTCTCGCCGAACTCTTTCGGCCGATCGAGGATGGAGAGCTTTCCGATCGGTTGGTCACTTAGTTGACCCCCACTGACCTTGACGCCTACCGAAGCCCTGAACTTCCTCGGAGGTGGGCCCTCCTGAGTCATCACTGAGTCATCACCGGATCACATGTCTCCCCTTTAAGTCTAGTCGAAGGATACTGCAAGTCTGACTGACTGGACAAAATGATGCGAAAATATTACTCTCTAATCGACGTTTCGGTCGACTATGCCTCTTTTCTGGAGCTCCGTTGATTGGCCTAAGTTTTCTTCTCGAGGCGATGCCTTCAGCGGGCTGATCAGTCATTATGAGGGAGCGTCTGACCACGAGTCTGCTATTCTTGTTCGCTCAGCCCGTAGAGCCGTTGCTTTGGTACTTCCCCTTCCCTATAAGCAAAATCTCTTGGAACCCGCACCAATCCGAGGCGTTAATACGGAGCATGCCTCCTTAATTATTCTGACAACCGCCCTATGAGCGCACGCCACGTGTCACCGCCTGTTGCCGCACGCTTGAGGTGACAGGATGGGACGTGACCCTTGGCGATTTGAATTCGACGGCCAGATTTACCTCTAGGTATTCGTGCTACCGATCGGACGACCTAGCCTTGCCTTTTGATGTTTATAAGCTCACGGTCGCCGCCTTCCCCCCACCTTTACTCAACGTTCTTGTTTCCGGCGATTTCCTCAACGTTCCTCGGCGAATCCTTCTGCTTCTCTCGCTGTTCCTGCCCCCGGTGAGTCCGTTACTTTCTTCTGTAGCCCTTTTCTATTATGCCATCTCCGACACCCCTCCGGCGAACTCTTTTACCTACCCTTTGCCCCTTTTCCTTCGCTTCTCCTCGGCTTTTCTCGGTTATTTCTTCGACCATGGCCAGTACCTCGCAGCTCTCGATCCCTGTCTCGGGTCCTTGGTATGACATCATGGAGTCCAGGTTCGACGAGGGCGATGCTCGGACTCTCGTGAATACCTTTAAACTTCCTCCCGGCTATGAGATCCATGTTCCGTTGGCCACCGATCGACCATCCACTCCGCCTAGAGGCTGTGTTTGCTTCTTCCGGGACCAATTCGCGGTCGGCCTGTGGATCCCCCTCCATCCCTTTATTATAGATGTTTGTAACTATTTTGGCTTATCCCCTTCCCAGTTAGTCCCAAATTCTTTTTGCCTTTTGTGCGGGGTAATTATCTTGTTCCACTTGCATCGCATCCCTTTGACCCCTTCGATTTTCCATTACTTTTATTACCCAAAGCTTTTCGATCAGCCAGGCACCTTCCTCTTGTAGGCTCGCCCTGGCCTGGTCTTTTTTGATAGGATGTCTTCCTCTAATAAGCATTGAAGAGAGTATTTCTTTTTTGTTCACTTTCCCGATCGGCCACCCTTCCAAACCACTTGGCAACTTTCGTTGGGGCCCCAACCTTCACTGCCCCGTTATAAGAGCACTCCGACTTACTTACACACTGCCTCGATGCTGGTTGGTCAGAAGTTCAACATTCACAAGCTGCTGGAGGAAGGGGTCCTGACACTCTTCGGCCTTAGCCCGATCAGCCCATCCGAGCTGATCAACTTAGGTAAACTGTTCACCCGCTTCTTTTCCTTTTGTCTAACTGATTTCTTTCTTTATTTTGCAACCGACATCATGATGAGGGCACACTTGGTTGGGAAATCGAAGCTTACCAATGCCGACATCGACAAAGTAGTGGTCGAAGTTTTGGCCGAGCGCGGATTCCGACTGGACGATCTTCCAGAACAGACACCCATCGAGCGCGGGCTTGTTTTCATTCAAGAGGCTGGTGGGGAGTCGGGTCAGGTGTTGATCGAAGGAGCGGCGATTGGTGCGCCGATCGCAGAACTTCCAACCACTCATTCCACTCCAGAAGAGGGCTCGCTATCGGAGACGCCGCTCGAGAATACGCGCAAGAGGCGCCGATCGGAGAAAGCTGCCCGTTCAGCTTCCTCAGCGACAAGGATCATCGATCGGACTAGTATTTCTAGACCGGATGTGCAGGAGGCCGCCAATGTCTCCTCCGATCGGACACCCTCTGACCCTCTTGTCGCCTCTCCAATCACCAGCTTCCCGCCGCCATCGGGTCAGGGTCGTCTCTTAAGGTCAAGCATTCACCCCGCACCCTCTTCTTCTCGCATCGGCCGGTCGACTTCCTCTCACTCAGCCCCGACCGGCTGAAGACGCGTCACTGCCACCCTCCATCTTCCTACCGAAGAGCTTTCGGAACCGGGGGGCTTGGCGGGTCAGACTGAGCACCAGATCATCATTCGAAGCCACCTGGCCGAGGTGTGGGAGGATGCACGTGCTCGAGCGGCGACCGCGCCCCCAGGTGTGCTGGCGGATAGCCACACTAGGCAACTCACCGGCGTGAGTTTTTCTTTCAGGTCTTGCACTGGTCTGGCCTCGTCTCTGATTTACTCCAGGTTCTTATTACCGCAGTTTTGGATGGACGGCTTGGCGATGTGCCAAAGGCTCACTTTTGTGGAGGATGAGCTGAGATGATTGAAGGAGGCTCTCGGCCAATCGGGGGCCACTCATGGTCTGAACGACACTCAGGTGGCTCAACTGCAGGTTGACTTGGCCAAGAGTGAAGAGTTGTTAACCGTCGAACGGGGTAAGAGCACCGAGCAGGCCGAGTTCATCGACCGACTCAAAAAAGAGATCACTACCTTCGAGAGCAAAATCACGCTAGCCACCACCCGTAAGCAAAGGGTCATTGATGATCTGGAGAAGAAGAATGTGGAGGCCCGGGCTCTCAAGCAGAAGCTGAAACGAACAGAAGACGAGCTGAAGAAGGCGGAGGACCTCCTGGTGTCCGAACGGCAAAACCGCGAGTCTAAAGAAACCTCTTTAAGGAGCCAGCTGTCCAACAAGGATGCCGATCTTGCGGTGGTGAAGGCGGACCTGGAGAGCGCCCTTCGGCCCTAGAGGCGCATAAAGAAAGCGAGCATAGCCGCTTCGAGGAGATGAAGGTGGCCTACATCCGGTCTGACACCTTTGTTGACAAGTTCGTTGCCCAGGTTCTTAGACTCTTCGGCTACGCCGTGGACAATATCTTTGATCAACTTAAGAAAAAGGGGCACTTGCCTGCCGATCTACCCGGCACTATCATTGAACGCGATCAACTCAATGACTCTATCCCTGACGATGCTTTGGATTATTTGGAATGAACCCTTAAAAACCTTTCCTTTTGTTCACCTTGCTAGTTAATCTTTGAACTGTGCTTTTGTCTGCCCCGTAAGTACCCGGTCGACAGAAATTTTAAGGCACAACTCGGGTTTGCTTCATATTCGACGTCTTTCTCCGTTTTTTCGGTGGCTTTCGAATATGACAAAGCGATCGTCTCGACCCATACTTATCCGACCGACGATTTAGGTGCAATTTTGATGACGCGAGGGTTTAAGGTCGCCACTCGATCGCCGATGACGTGAGGGTTTAAGGTCGTCGCTCGATCACCGATGATGCAAGGGTTTAAGGTTTCCACTCGACCGCTGATGACGCGAGGGTTTAAGGTCGCCGCTCGACCGCCGATGACGCGAGGGTTTAAGGTCGCCGCTCGACCGCCGATGACGCGTTGGTTAGACGAGGACTTGAGGAAACTCTGAGTTGTTTTCTTCCCACATTCAACAAGGATATACAAACGAAGGGATACATGAATTCATTCGTGCACCTCTTCACCTAGCTCTATAGGGTTGGAGGTGGTTCGCACTCCACGGTCAATCCAGCTTTCTTCCCTCGGCGTCTTCCAAATAGTAGGGGCTTGAGCATATCTTTTCCAACACTTTGAACGGACCTGCCTATGGAGCTTCCAACTTCTTGACATCGCCGACCGGCCTGACCTTCTTCCATACTAGATCGCCCGACTGAAAAGATCTAGGGATTACCCGCCGATTGTAGTTTTTCCGCATCCTTTGCCTATACACTGTCAACCGAGCGGCTGCCTTATCATGAACCTCATTGACCATATCGAGTTCCATCAGCCTCCGCTCCTCATTTCCTTCGTCGTAATGCAACACCCGATCAGACTCTACTTCGATTTCCACTGGGACTACCGCTTCCCCATCGTATACTAGATGGAACAGAGTGACACCAGTTCCCTCTTTGGGTGTCGTATGCAGCGCCCATAATACACTCGGCAGCTCATCCATCCAACTACCTCCCATGTGATCGAGCCGGGCGCGCAGTATTCTGAGAATCTCTCGGTTGGTGACCTCCGCTTGTCCATTGCTCTGGGGGTAGGCTACGGAGGTGAAAGCTTGCTGTATGCCATAGCCCTCGCACCATTCTTTCAGCTCTTGGCCGGTGAACTGTCTCCCATTGTCCGAAACAAGCCGGCGTGGAATGCTGAACCGACATATGATATTCTGCCATATGAACTTCTTGACCATACTTCTATTATCCTTGCTAGCGGTTCGACTTCCACCCATTTGGAGAAGTAATCCACAGCTACCAGCAAGAACTTTCTTTGACCAGTTGCCATAAGAAAAGGGTCGACTATGTCCATACCCCATTGGTCAAACGGGCAGGCCATAGTGGATGCCTTCATCTCCGTGGTCGGTCGGTGTGTCAAACTATGATACCTTTGGCAGGACAAGCAGGTGGCCACCGCTCGGTTTGCATATTCCTGGAGCATGGGCCAGAAATATCCTGCCAGGATGACTTTCCTGGCCAATGACTGCCCACCCAGATGCCCCCCGTGTTGGGGTTGTAAGGTTGTAAATATAGTTCCACATTGAAAACACATGGAAAAGGCTTATAAGAGAAAAGATATCTTCATTGGAATGAGACCTTTTAGGTAGAGCCCAAGAGCAAAACCATGAGGGCTTAGGCCCAAAGTGGACAATATCATACCATTGTGGAGATATTTAAATTCTCTTCGATCGTACAATTGGTATCAGAGACTGGACTACTAGAAGGTTTAACCGTTGACTGTGCACAAGAGCTATGATATGATTGAGCCATGTGGGTACAATATTGACCTCAAACAAAGAAAATGACTCTACCCAAAAGGCCTCATTCCAATGGGATGCCCTGTGTTTGAGCTCCTCTTGGAGGATGTATTCGGCGTCCTCCGAGCCCACACATTTGAGCAGAGGGCGGGAGAATGCCTTTTTATATAGTTGCTCGCCTACCAGTGTGAACCGGGCGGCTCTCCTCCTTAAACTCCGATCGGCGTCGTGATTTCCAGTTAAAATTCCCGATTGGAGGAGCTTCACGATGGGTGCCCTCCAATCATCCAGAAATGGTATTCCTCTCGCTCGGTCAACGTGCACCACTAGGGAGACTTGCTCTATCGGACAATTGGTGACGATCGGCGTTAGTGCGCTAGCCAACTTTGTCAGTTCATCTGCTATTTGGTTCTCCGATCGGGGAATCTTGCATACGATGACCTCTTGGAAGCTCGCCTTGAGCCTCTCAAAGGCCTCCGCATATAGCCTGAGTCGAGAGCTATTGATCTCGAACGTTCCGTTCAGCTGCTGCGTGGCCAATTGTGAATCTGAATGTATGAGTACCTTGGTTGCCCCGACGTGTCGAGCAGCTTGCAGACCGGCTATGAGAGCTTCGTACTCGGCTTCGTTGTTGGTGGCCCGGTGATCCAGCCGAATGGATAACTGCACCCGGTCCTCTCTAGGAGAGATGAGTAATATACCGATCCCACTTCCTTGGCGAGCGAACGAACCATCCACGTACACCTTCCATGAGGACTCAGGTTCCAGATTTTGTACTTCCGCGACAAAGTCCGCCAGGGCCTGTGCTTTTATGGCAGACCGAGGTTGATACTGGATGTCAAATTCACTGAGCTCAGTGGTCCATTTGATTAGCCGGCCGGACGCTCCGGGGTTGAGCAGAACTCGACCCAAGGCGCTGTTGGTCATCACAATTATGGAGTGGGCCATGAAATAAGGTCGGAGCCTTCGAGCGGCGAGGATCAACGCTTAAGCGAGCTTTTCGAGACTAGTGTAGCGAGACTCAGCATCTTTCAATATATGGCTCAAAAAAATACACTGGTTGTTGTTCTCCCCCCTCTTGCTTGATTAATGCCGATCCGATCGCATACTCAGTGGATGATAGATAAATCCAAAGCGGCTCCTCGACAGTTGGTTTGGCCAAGACGGGCAGGGAGATGAGATATTGTTTGAGCTCCTCGAAGGCCCGATAACACTCATTGTCCCATTGGAACTTGGTCGCTCACCGTAATATCTTAAAGAATGGCAAACTCTGGTCGGATGACCTGGAGATGAACCTTGATAGGACCGTGATTCTTCCGGTTAGCCTCTGCACTTCTTTCAAATTGCGGGGCGGTGGCATGTCCTGGATCGCCTTTACTTTGCCGGGGTTCGCCTCAATTCCTCGGTCGGTGATGATGTAGCCCAAAAAATGCCCGCTCTTAGCACCGAACAGATACTTGGTCGGGTTGAGCTTGATCCCGAAAGTTCTCAGCGTCCGGCAGGTTTCTTCTACGTCTGCACAAAGGTCGACCGATCGGAGAGATTTAATGAGGATGTCGTCGACATATACCTCCAAATTTCGCCCGATCTGCTTTCGGAACACTTTGTTCATCATCCTCTGATAGGTGGCGCCAGCGTTCTTTAGCCCGAACGGCATGACCTTGTAGCAGAACGTCCCATCAGTAGTGACGAAGCTGACCTTCTCCTGATCTTCGCGCGTGAGTGGTACCTGGTGGTAGCCTTGATAGACATCAAGCATGCAAATCAACTCGCATTCGACCGTCGAGTCCACCATCTGGTCGATCCGTGGTAAGGGGTAGGCATCCTTGGGACATGCCTTGTTTAAGTCTCTGAAGTCGATGCATACTCGCCATTATTACCTAGCTTGGAGACCAACACTACGTTGGCGAGCCAGGTCGAAAATTGAATCTCCCTGATGTGTCCGACCTCTAGCAGCTTGTCAACCTCGACCCAGATGATCAAATCTTGCTCGACACTGAAGTCGCACTTCCTTTGCTTGACTGGTTGAGCGTCTGGCTGAACGTGCAGTTCATGCTGTGCCACGCTCGGGTCGACTCCAGGCAGTTCGTGGGTCGACCAGGCGAATACGTCGTGGTTCCTTCGCAGGCAGGCGATCAGCTCCTCCTTTTGCTGGTCTGGCAGATCGGAGGCTATGAAAGTAGTAGCTTCTGATCGGCTCGGGTGTATCTGTATCTCCTCCTTGTCGTCGTACACCAGTGTGGGAGGCTTTTCCCTGATGACTTTCACTTCCAACCGTGGGCATTTCCTGGCGACTTTAGCTTCCTCCTTGACCATTTCAACGTAGCAACGCCGGGCTGCCACCTGGTCCCCTCGGACCTCACCCACCAGCTTCCCAACAGGAAATTTAATTTTTTGGCAATAGGTTGACACCACTGCCTGAAACTCGTTGAGAGTCAGTCGGCCTAATATCACGTTGTACGCTGAGGGTGCATCCACCACAATAAAATTCGTGGTGCGCGTCCTAACCAGTGACTCTTCTCCGAGCGAGATGGCTAGCCTCGCTTGCCCAATCGGCAAGACTTCGTTGCCGGTGAAACCATATAGCGGAGTTGCCATAGGAAGGAGCTCGACCCGATAAATTTGTAATAAATCAAATGCTTGCTTAAAAATAATATTTACCGAACTTCCCGTGTCGATGAAAGTCCGGCGGATGGTGTAGTTGGCGATTACCGCCTTGATGATCAGCGCGTCATCATGAGGGACCTCCACTTCCTCCAAGTCCTTGGGGCCAAAACTGATCTCTGGCCCTTCCGCCTTTTCCTTGTTGCAACCCACCGCGTAAATTGATAATTGCCGAGTGTGGCTCTTCCGAGCTCGGTTGGAGTCTCCTCCAGTCGGGCCACCTGAGATCATTCCGATTTCTTCGCGGGAGGCGTTTCTTCTATTTTCTTCCTCTCGTGTAGGGTGCCTATTCTGATCGGCGGAAACGCGAGTAGGGCTCCGATCTCGCGGATGATGCCCTTGTTGGTCACACGCCTTCCGACCATCGGTCCTTTGCTCGGTTCTGCGTTTGGGATGCTGCTCTGGGGTGGGCGACCGGTGCTGGTATTCCCTCATCTTTGGTCGGTGCACATCAGGGTCGCCACGACACTCCCAGGTGTTGTGCGTTCCTAACTGGTGGAATTTACAGAACATTGGGGTCCATTTTTTGCCCTTCTTCTGCCGATTGGCCTCCATATGCATTGCATGCGTCCTTGGCTCGGGATACTGTTGTACTCCTGTGGCCCGGGGTCCGCACGTCCTCCGCGTTGATATATTTTGTGGCCTTCTTATGCAAATGGGCGAAATCTCATGGTGGCCTACGGATGAGTGACCGAAAAAATTTGCCTTCTACGAGTCCCTGGGTGAAAGAGTTCACTAGTACATCCGGGGAGACTGTTGGTATATCCATCGTCACTTGGTTAAAGCGCTGGATATAGGTCCTGAGCGTTTCTCGAGGACCTTGCTTCAGCGAGAACAAGTTGAGGCTTGTCTTCTGATGTCGGCAACTACTCGCAAAATGGTGCAGGAAGGCAGCCTGGAAATCCTTGAAGTTATGGATGGACCCGATCGACATCCTGGTGAACCATCACTGAGCAGGCCCCGATAGGGTTGTCAAGAAGACACTACACTTCACCCCATCGGTGTATTGGTGCAGTGTGGCCGCGTTGTCGAACTTGGCCAAGTGATCGTCCAGGTCAGCACTCCCATTGTACTCCCCGATCGCCAACGGGGTGTAATGGCGAGGTAGGGGATCCTCCATAATTCCTCGCGAGAATTGATTGTTGACCCGTTCGGGCGAATCATCATCTCGTGGCGCTTTTCCCTTCCTAGCATCCCTTTCGGGCGCCTCATCTAACGAGCAGCCCTGGTCTCGACGGTCTCGGCCTCCTTCCTCCCAGGGCATCCGGAACAACGCTCGGTGGAAGGGGATCAATGCGTTGGGTACTGGTCCAAACATGTCTGATTTTATGCAGATTTCTTGGTCGGCCACGGGTTCATTCTCTCGACCCTGATCTCCAGGTTGGCCGGATCCTGAGACGGCTGGTTCTTGTGCTGGGCGTTCGGCCAAAACTCATTGCTACTGTTCCATCGCCCTCGCCACTCCGGCCTGGATCATCTTTTCCAATTCTTCTGTCATCAGCGTTACGATCGTAGGTCGTTCGACTTCTTCCATCTTCTGCTTCCGGGTTCAGGTTGAAGTTCCCACAGACGGCGTAAATTTGATCCTGCCCCGAAGTTGAGGAGATGGCAGCCGGGAAGTAACACTGAGGTGACTCTTTGTCTTCACTGATGATCCTATATTACTGCAACCACAAGTCATTAGTGCCAAGCCGGGAGGGAGTTCCCGGTGACGACCCTCCGACGCCCAAGTCACACACAGGCAAGTAAAGCTAGGAGCAAAGAGAAAGTGATGAATAGTGGATTCCAGGGATGTATTCTGCGTACCTCCGCGGAGGGCGATCTCCCTTCTTATATAGAGCTTTGATGGATAGACTGCACGCATCTCAAGTGGACACGCTTCCCCAAGCTTTCCCCAAAAGCTAGCATCGAGAAGGTATCCCTGACATCTTACCATAACGGGACGAGCATATCTCTGCAAAGGCGGCGGAAGCTTCTCCCGTACGATTCTCTGTCTTGTTGTTCGATTTTCTGTCCATCTGCGCCGATCGTCGGCGACATTAACTCCCAAAAGGATGTAGACACGTGTCTCCCCTGTCCTGTTTGTTGGCTACTAGTCTGACTGGGCTCCCTTCGATTGGTTCGGTCGATCGATTCTTTAATCTTATATGTCTGTGCTGTGGTTGATCGGCTAGAGTATCCTTGGCCTTTGTGCGCTGTAAGCTCGGCCATCTCTCGCCGAACTCTTCCGCCGATCGGGGATGAAGAGCTTTCCGATCGGCTAGTCACTTAGTTGACCCCCATTGACCTTACGCTTACCGAAGTCCTGAACTTCCTCGGAGGTGGGCCCTCCTGAGTTATCACCGGATCAGTATTTAATCTAATTTTAAGAAAAATTATGATAGTTCAATCAATTACTTTGGTTGGTCAATCAATCGATTGTCGAGTCTAATTTTTTTTTAAAAATAATTAAAATTTAATTAATTAACCGTCTTAAATTCACAATTAATTTATTTTTAATTCGATTGAAATTGTATTTCATCTCGATGAAACAGTATGCTTCCTGTTTCAGGGAGAACACTGTTTCAATTGAAACAATGTTTCATAAGGAAAAGAAATAGTGTTTCAATTCGTAAGGGAAAAACCCAACTGTTTCAATTGAAACAACATTTTAAAAAAACAAATTGTTCGACATCAACACTTTATAAAAAAAAAAAAATCTACTGTTTCAACAAAACAATATTTCAATAATTAAAAAACATTATTTTTCTAATGCATAAATAATTAAGGAATTATATAATATTTAATTCTAGAACTTTTCATAACTTTTAACTTCCGAAAAGCGAAGGGAGTTATATATATATATATATATATATATATATATATATATATATATATATATATATATATATATATATATATATATATATAGTAAATTTTTAAATCGATTAGGTAAAATTAATTGACTGTCATATGGTATCAATTGATTGATAAGTCTAATTTAGAGTTGTTAATGTTGATTAAGTAATTTCTGTTCGAATTAAGTTCTTATAATTTTATTAAGTCTATCCATATAACGTGCTACCAAGTTGAACTAATGTATTAGTCCAAGGAAAGACATCTTAGATAGGTTTAGTAGATTTTGTGTTGGTAAACCTATATCTATGCTAAAAGTAATCGCCCCAAAGGAAGGTTGCTTTTATACCAGATATATGTATAAAGTAGTTTACAACTATGAAATAAAATATTATTTTATTTAGATCATGCACAAAATATGTCGATCCAAAGGAAGACATATTATGTGGCCGATTAAGGTTGTTGTGAGATATAGATCAAAATATAACTCATATAAAGTATCATATTATGCACACAATGAGTCGACGCAAAGGAAGACACATTGTGTGCCCAATTAAAGTTTGAGTTATATTAAAGAGTATCGCTAACAAATAATGTGTCGACCGCTCAGCGATGCTACGTCGAGATGATCAAGTCCGAAGCGAGAAGCGCTCGGAAGAATCCGCGCTTGGAGGTAAACACAATCACTGAAAAGCCTCCTACATTGGTGTACAAAGAGAAGGAGGAGGTTCAGATCCATCCCAGCCGAACGGAAGCAACCACCTTTATTGCCGCCGACCTGGAGGTGGAGAAGAAGGCAGAGTTGGTCGCCTGCCTTAGACAAAATCATGATGTGTTCGCATGATCGACACATGAGCTTCCTGGTATCTCCCCTAGTGTGACTCAGCATGAGCTACATGTCCGACCGAATGCTCGGCCGGTGAAGCAAAGAAAGAGGTACTTTAGCGCGAAGTAAAATTTGTTCATCTGGTCAGGGATAGAGAAGTTGCTGGAGGCTGGCCATATTAAGGAAGTTCAATTCCTGAGCTTGCTAGCCAATGTGGTGCTAGTCTCCAAGCCAGACAAAAAATGGTGGGTCTGCATCGACTTCCATGATTTGAATAAGACATACCCAAAAGATTTCTATCCGTTACCCAGGATAGACTAGATGGTGGACTCGACGACGGATTGTGAACTGATCTGCATGCTCGACGCATACCAAGGGTATCACCAAGTGTCGCTCGCCCGAGAAGTCCAGGAGAAGATTAGCTTCATTACGGCCGACGAAACGTACTACTACAACATCATGCCGTTCGGACTCAAGAATGTTGGAGCCACTTACCAGAGGTTGATGAACAAGGTGTTCCGACGGTAAATCGACCGTAATATGGAGATATACGTCGGTGACATATTAATAAAATCCCTCTGAGCTACTGACCTGTGTGCAGATATCGAGGAGACCTACCGAGCGCTGAGGGCTTATGGAATAAAGCTGAACCCCAGCAAGTGTCTATTTGACACGAAGAGTGGTCGCTTCTTGGGTTATATCGTCACTAAGCGGGGCATTGAAGCCAATCCAAGCAAAGTCAAAGAGTTGCAAGACATGTCGCCACCTCGGAACTTGAAGGAAGCTCAACGACTGACCGGTCGGATCATGACGCTGTCCAGATTCATATCTAAATCATCCAATCGAAGCCTGTCATTTTTCAAAGTGCTTCACCGAGCTACAAAATTCTAGTGGGACGTCGAGTGCGATCGGGCATTGGAAGAGCTTAAGGAATATTTTAACTCATTGCTAGTATTATCCAAGCTAATTGTTGGTGAGCCGCTCTGGATCTATTTATCATCCAACGAGTATGCGGTTGGGTCGACTCTAGTTAGGTAGAACGACCAAGAACAATAGCATGTATACTTTTTAAGCCATATATTGAAGGATGCAGAGTCTCACTACACAAGTCTGGAAAAATTAGCTTATGCTTTAATTTTCGTAGCTCAGAGGCTTCGTCCATATTTCGTCGCACACTCAATCATCGTGCTGGCTAACAGCTCCTTGGGATGAGTTCTTCTCAACCCCGAGGCATCAGGAAGACTGATCAAATAGACAATCGAGCTGAGCGAACTTTACATACAATATCAACCCCGAGCGGCAATCAAGGCTCAAGCCTTAGCAAATTTCGTCATAGAGGTTCAAAGTGATGAACCGGAGGCAACGTGGAACATATATGTGTTAGAGTGTATACTAAAAGCCTAGCTTTTGGTATAAACATTTATCTAGAAATAAGAATCACATTGGTCAAATATCTACATTTATGATAAATGTAGTTGTTCAATTAATTTATATTGTAGATAACATGGTGTGTGGTGTCACACACAGAGGATCATGTTATCAGTACCTTATAAATTATAAACAGTAGCTCACGACCATAATGGAAAGGAACAAACCATTGGAAGGTCGTAGTGTAATTAGGTATTAGTTTATCTTAACTATATAATTACACTAGTACACTTAGAGTGTATTGAGTAGGACCATTAGAGGTCGTTTCTTTTATACTGACTTTATAAAGAAACAAAGACCTCAGTTATTATGGAAGTGTGTGCTCTTAATCCTAATATAATAACAAGCACATATGTTTGATATTTATTTCTTTAATTTATCAATGGGTGAGATTTAGTTCGATGAATCAATAAACCCGATAAGTTGGGAAATGGTATCACTTATAGTGTGTTGTTGATTATAGAAGGAAACTGTGTCCTAGAGATACTAGGTTGATAATGTCCCCAAGAGGAGCTCATAAGGATTGTCATGTTAAACCTCGCAGTGGACTTAGTCCGACATGACGATAAGGTTGAGTGGTACTACTGGACCTAGATATTAATTAAATGAGTTGTCAAGAACTCACTTAATTAGTGGACATTCGATATCTTAAACACAGGGAGACTAACATACTCATAATAAGAAGGAGCCCAAAAATGTAATTTGGGATTGGTGCGGTAGTTCAATGATAGTTCTCTAGTGGAATGAATTATCATTGATAAAATTGTGTGTGGCGAACACGGATGCTTAATTTTATCGAGACCAAAACCAATTCCTCCTCTCGGTCCCTATCGTAGCCTCTTATTTATAGAGTTCTATACCCACCATACCCACCTTCTATACCCACTAATGACGGCCAAGCTAGCTTGGGAACCAAGCTAGGGCCTACCTAGGTATGGCCGGCCCTAGCTTGAACCCAAGCTAGTGGGGCGGCCAAATTAAATTAAAAAGGAATTTTAATTTTAGTTTTTATTATGTGGAAGAAATAATTTTTAAAGAGAATTAAAATTAAAATATCTCTCTTGTAAAAGATCTACAAAAGATTAAAGAAAGAAATTAGATCTCTTCCTTATTTGTAGATTGATGAGTTATTTTATTTTCTCTTTAAAATTATCCACATGTTGATAAAATTAAAATTATAGAAATTTCCTTTATCAACCATGAAGAGATTTTTAAAGAGAAATTTTATTTTTAAAATTTCCGGAAACAAATTAGGAAGTTTTAATTTGTTGATTAAAACTTGTCTAATTTATTTCCTCTAGAAGTGGCCGGCCATTAGAGATTAAATTGGGAAATTTTATTTATTTTTTCTCAATTAAATCATGTCAAGGAAATTAAGGAAATTTTATTGTAATTAAATTTCCTAATTTGCCTAGGCCAAGGAATATAAAAGAAGGGGTGAGGCTGCATTCATGGGGGACATCATCTATTATTATTCTCCTCTTTTTTCCTTGGTGTGGCGGCCTTCCTTTCCTTCTCCTCTCCTTTTGATGGCCGAAACCTATCTTCTTCGTGGAGCTTTTGTTGGTGGCCGGATCAAGGAAGAAGAAGAAGCAAGTCTCGCTCTAGCATCCCTTGAGCATGGTGGTGGTCAAATTCTTCATGCTTGAAGAAAGTTATTTTGCCGGCCATCTTCTTCTTTTCTTCCTCTTTGTGGTGGCCGAAACTTATATCTTGCTTGGAGCTCTTGTGGTGGCCGGATACTACTTGGAGAAGAAGAAGAAGAAGGAGAGGAAGCTAGCATATCTTGGAGCTTGGTTGATGTTTTGATTTTCTTCCTTGGTGAAGCTTCCTTGTTGTGGCCGAACCTAGCTAGGAGGAGAAGAAGGTGGTTGGTGGTTTCTCATCTTGGTAGATCGTTGCCCACACAACGTCCGAGGTTAGAAGAGGAATACGGTAGAAGATCAAGAGGTCTTTCTAGAAGGTATAACTAGTAGTTTTTCCTTTTCCACATCATACTAGTTATTTATGGAAATAATACCAAATACAAGAGGCCCAACATATGGGAGCCGTTAATGTCCTCATCCACTTGGACTCTCAGTTGGCCATTCAGCAGCTATCCGGGATGTTCGAGATAAGTAATGTCTGACCCAGGCTCTATGCGGAGGCCTTCGAGAAGCTGAAGACCAACTTTCAAGAGATTATCATACAAAAAATCCCTCGATCGGAGAAGCAGACAGCAGATGAGTTGGCAAAATTAGCCAGTTTGTTATTGTCGATCATCATAGGGCATCCGATCGAACAGGTCTCGCTAGTGGCGCATATTGATCGAATGGAAGGAATGACCTTCCCGACCGACTGGAGGACAACTCTGATAGAATTTCTGCGGTCGAGAGTAACACCTACCGATCAGGAAGAAGCTCGCCTGCTGAAAAACAGGGCCAGACGGTTCACATTGGTCGGGGACCAGCTTTATAAGAGAGCCTTCTCCAAGCCCTACTCAAATGCGTCGGATCAGAAGATGTCGAATACATTCTGCGGGAGGTGCACCAAGGTTCCTGCGGAGGCCATCCGGGCGACCGTGCGTTACCTCGAAAGATACTCCTAGCCGGATATTTTTGGCCGACCCTCCAAGAAGATGTTGCTCGGACGGTGGCCACCTGTTTATCCTGTCAAAAGTATCATAATCTTCCGCACTGCCTAACCGAGGAAATGAAGGTGCCCACAATATCTTGCTTGTTCGACCAATAGGGTATGGATATCGTTGGGTCATTCCCGATGGCGACCGGTCAACGGAAATTCTTGCTCATCGCGGTGGACTACTTCTCGAAGTGGGTGGAAGCTGAGTCACTTGCAAGAATAACCGAGCATATGATCATTAAGTTTGTTTGGCAGAACATCATATGTCGGTTCGACATCCCACGCTGGCTCATATCAGACAATGGAAGATAGTTCACCGGTCAGGTGCTCAGAGAGTAGTGCGAGGGCTATAGCATCCAATAGGCCTTCACCTCTGTGGCCTACCCCCAAGGCAATGGACAAGCCGAAGTCGCCAATCGAGAGATCCTCAGGGTTCTACGCGCTTGGCTCGACCACGTCGGAGGCAGCTGGGTTGACAAGCTCCCCAGTATGTTGTGGGTGTTAGAATGTATACTAAAAGCCTAGCTTTTGGTATAAAACATTTATCTAGAAATAAGAATCACATTGGTCAAATGTCTACATTTGTGATAAATGTAGTTGTTCAATTAATTTATATTGTAGATAACATGGTGTGTGGTGTCACACACAGAAGATCATGTTATCAGTACCTTATAAATTATAAACAGTAGCTCACGACCATGATGGAAAGGAACAAACCATTGGAAGGTCGTAGTGTAATTAGGTGTTAGTTTATCTTAACTTTATAATTACACTAGTACACTAAGAGTGTATTGAGTAGGACCATTAGAGGTCGTTTCTTTTATACTGACTTTATAAAGGAACAAAGACCTCAGTTATTATGGAAGTGTGTGCTCTTAATCCTAATATAATAACAAGCACATATATTTGATATTTATTTCTTTAATTTATCAATGGGTGGGATTTAGTTCGATGAATCAATAAGCCCGATAAGTTGGGAAAAGATATCACTTATAGTGTGTGTTGTTGATTATAGAAGGAAACTGTGTCCTAGTAATCTAAGTTGAGAATGTCCCCAAGAGGAGCTCATAAGGATTGTCATGTCAAACCCTGCAGGTGGACTTAGTCCGACATGATGATGAAGTTGAGTGGTACTACTCTTGGAGCTAGATATTAATTAAGTGAGTTGTCAGTAACTTACTTAATTAGTGGACATTTGTTATCTTAAACACAGAGATACTAACACACTCATGATAAGAAGGAGCCCAAAATGTAATTTGGGATTAGTGCGGTAGTTCAATAATAGTTCTTTAGTGGAATGAATTATTATTGATAAAATTAAGTTGTGTGTTCGGGGCAAGCACGGGATGCTTAATTTTATCGGGAGACCAAAACCAATTCCTCCTCTCGGTCCCTATCGTAGCCTCTAGTATATAGAGATTTATACCCACCGCATACCCACCTTCTTACCCATCCAATGGGGCCGGCCAAGCTAGCTTGGAACCCAAGCTAGGGCCGGCCAAGACTAAGTGGATGAGCCATGTAAGTGGCCGGCCAAAGCTTGGGTCCCAAGCTTAGGTGGTCGGCCACTAGAATATTAAAAAGGATTTTTATTAAAATTATTTCTTATGTGGATATCATGATTTTAAAAGAGAGTTTAAAAATTAAAAATTTCCTTTTATAGCTTTCTACAAAAGATTAAGAGAAGAGATTAATCTCTTTCCTTATTTGTAGTTTAAAAGGATGGTTTTAATTTTTGGTAAAAACTTTCCTTATTTGTAAATCGTCTACATGTTTAAAAGAGAGTTTAAAATTTGAAATCTTTCCTTATTTGTTGATTAAAGGAGGATTTTAAATTTTAAGAAAACTTTCCTTTTTAACCATGTTCATGATTTAAAAGAGAGTTTAAAATTAAATATTCTCTTTTATAAGTTTCTACAAAAAATTAAGAAAAGATTTGATATCTTTCCTTATTTGTAGATTAAAAGAGATTTTAATTTATAGAGATAACTTTCTTTTTATCCACATGCTTAAAAGAAAGATTTTAATTTATTAAATTTCTTTTTTATAAACCAATCATGAAGGGAAAAATTATTGGACAAATTTTTTATAAATTTCCGGAAGCAAATAAGGAAGTTTTAATTTTTGTTTAAAATTTTATTTGCTTGGAGAATTTATGTGGTGGCCGGCCATTATAAGTTGAAAATAAAAATTGTTTTTAATTAAATAAATTTTCCTTTTCAATGGCAAAAGAATTAAGGAAGTTTTTATTAAATTTTCCTTATTTGCCAAGACCAAGGATTATAAAAGAGGGGGTAGAGGAAGCTTCAAGGCTAAGGACTCTATTCTATTTTTCTCCCTCTTTTCCTTGGTGTGGTGGCCGGGCCTTCTCTTTCTCTTCTCTCCTCTTGTTGTGGCCGAAATCTATCATCTCTTGGAGCTTGGAGGATGTGGCCGGATCAAGGAAGGAGAAGAAGGAGAGAAAGCATGCATCCCTTGGAGCTTGGTTGGTGGAAAATTCTTCATCCTTTGGAAGTTCTTGTGCTTGGCCGAAACTTGAAGGAAGAAGAAAGAAGGTGCTTTGGTGGTTTCTCATCTCGGAAGATCGTTGCCCGCACAACGTCCGAGGTTAAAAGAGGAATACGGTAGAAGATCAAGAGGTTTTTCAAGAAGGTATAACTAGTATTTTTCCTTTCCGCATCATACTAGTTATTTTTTGAAATAATACCAAATACAAGAGGCATACGATTTTAGTATTTCGAATTTGCTTTCGATGTAGTGTTCTTTTGTTTTTTCTTTTCCTTGTGATTTGATTGTTCTTTTTGGTTGACCTAAAGTTATTTTAGGAAATTAAATATTAGCTTCCCTTAAAAGGTTTTTTCTAGTCGGTGGTGGTTGCTCCCATATCCAACAAGGCCATGTGCCTCGCCACGTCAGTACTGGGAACCAATTATGGAAATTAATATTTAATGGAATTAATAACTTAGGTGATTTGGATCGAACGTGTTAAGTTCCGCAGGAGATCCAAGTCAAAACCTAAAAGAACAAATAGATTAAATTTTGGATCAAACGTGTTAAGTTCCGCAGGCGATCCAAGTTTAATTTAAAAGAACACATGGTAGCTAGGAAAAGGTTCAGACCTTTGTGCAAAATTTTTGTACAGTGGAACCATTAGGTTTTCCGAGTAGCAACCAACAATTGGTATCAGAGCTAGGGTTTTGCCTCTGTGTATTTGGTATTAGTTTAATTATGCACATGTCATACATAATTTAGGCAGGTTAATAGTAGGATGTGCTAACTTTGTGGATGCAGGATCTAACTATTATGGCTTATAGTTATTATGTGTGTGATTGGACCCTTGGACATGTCAAGGGCATTTATTGTGTGTGTATGATTGTATTATAAAATACAGCAGGAGCTGTATTTAGTTTTATTAGGATTTTATTTTTGACCTAGTTACATGTACATTCCTTTTATGGAATATAGGATCGATGGATGTAAATTTTATTTTATGTTCGATCTAGTTCACATGTACATTCCTTCGAGGAATATAGGATCAAAAATGTAAAATTCTATTTATGTCGCGGATCGAATCTTGCAAGGCGTGGAATCTTTTGAGGACCAGAGGCGCAGCGGAACAAGGAGCAAGATGGATGCGACAACTAGACCCGGTGGCAGTGGCCAAAGATGGCAGCAGCTAGGGTTGGCGACACACGGAGGATAGAAAAAGCCATAATAGTTAAAAATTAATTTTCTATTTATTGCTTTTTATGCTGTGTTGTGTGTGCTTGTTAGTATGCATGCTAAGTAGGCTAGCATAGTCAAAATTCCTCACTTTAAATAACTAAGTGGGAGAGGGATTTATTTTTAAATAAATTCCACGGTCTCCATTACTGGTTTATAAGTGATGCAACAAGCTTGCGCGTTGGCTCTGAGTGCCTTCCTCCATATCGGATGAGCTTGTTTGCGGATCACTAGATTAAACTTCCATTTTGGATTACTATAGGAAGTTAATTAAGAGCATGTGATCTTCCCCATCGGAAGGGGCATAATCTTATTAATGGACTTAGTGTCAAGTAATGGTATACACTTAGGCACGTCTAATAGTATCCTCCCCATCGGAGTCACTGCTATTATTTGTGTGACCGAAGAAAGCCAACTATTGATTTGTCAAATAAATAAGTTGACAAGATAATAAAATTAAAAACCTCTCTTATAAATGTTTGATTTTGTATACGTCCACACTATCGTGGCATACAAAATTCACGGTGTTTGAGGTAATTTTATTTGTCATAAAGATTTATTAACAAGATAATTAATGGGTAAACCCCTCCTCTTACAAATGTTTAATTTTGTATACGTCCACACTATCGTGGCATGCAAAATTCACGGTGTTTGAGGTGTTGGTGAATTTAAATAATATTGTTTGAGGAATCAATATTATTTTAAATTCAAAAGTTTTGACCAAATATTTGATCAAAGATAGATTAACTATTAATTTTATTCATCATAAAGAAAAGTTGATGAGATAATAAAATTAATGGATAAAATCTCCTCTTTGATTTTGTATACGTCCACACTATCGTGGCATACAAAATTCATAGGGATTTTTAAAAGAATTGATCTTGACCAAATATTTTTGTGATTCTTAGGATTTAAAATGTTTATCAATCCCCTAGTTGTTATACTATAGAAAAGACTTAGTAGTCCCAATTGTATTGATTGGAAATAGGACTTGGACATTAAGGTAGACTGTCTTCTTAGAACTAAGAACAATTTAGGTGTATTTAATTCATTAGTTGAAACATGTTTAGTGGTGTTATCTACCAGAACCTGGAGTATAGATACAGATGCCATTAATCATGTCTGTAATTTATTGCAGGGTTCCAGGAAACCCGACAACTAAATGAAAATAAAACACCGTCCACATGGACACTACTGCAAAAGTAGCAGCTGTTGCAGTGGGAGAGGTTTATTCTCTAATAGGAATAAAATATGGATTATTAGAAATTGTCTTTACGTACTAAGTTTAAAAAGAACCTGATTTGAGTTTCTAAACTATTATAGAATAGATATTGTGTCTATTTTGATAACAAAGCTGTTATCAAGAAAAATAGAGAAGTTATCTATTCTAGTATGTTGGTTGACAATTTATAATCCAATAACTCCCACGATGCAACAAATGGAAATTAGTAACACATCTTCTAACTTTAAGAGAAAGCAACCTTTAGAAATGAACCAGTTATATCTTTGGCATCTAAGGCTAGGTTATATTAACTTGAGTAGGATTCATTGGTAGCTGATGAACTTTTGGGTTCATTGGTAGTGGAAATCTTTCCAACCTGTGAGTCTTACTTGGAAGGAAAATAACCAAGAAGCTTTTAAGTCTAAGGGGGTATAGAGCCAAAGATATATAGAAATTGGTTCATTCTGATTTGTGTGATCCTATGACTATCCAGACAAGAGGTATTTTCAAATATTTTATCTATTTTATAGACAACTATTTGAGATACGGATACATTTACTTGATGTGCCGCAAGTCTAAGTGCTTTGATTAGTTCAAAGAGTACGAGGCTGATGTGGAGAAACGTCAAAGTAAAAGTATCAAGTCACTACGGTAAGATCGTAGTGGCAAGTACCTTTTTGGGAGAATTTAGGAGTCACTTATCAGAAGTAGGGATTCAATCCCAACTAACTACACCTGGTATACCCCAACAGAATGGTGTAGAAAAAGAAAGGTATAGGACTCTTATGGAAATAAGTAGATTGATGATGAGTTATTTAAGAAGATTACCAAATTCATTTTAAGAATATACTCTGGAAATGAAAGTGAACATAGTACTTTCCAAAGTCAGAACTCTCTACTCATATAGAATTGCTGAATAGGCGTAAGTCTATTTTGAAGCATATTCGGATTCGGATAGTCCAGCACATATGCTGAAGAGAGACAATGATAAGTTGGACAGGAATTCACTTGTTTGTGGATTATCCTAGAGAAATGAAAGTAGATTTATAGTCTTAAAAATCAGAAGGTCATTGTTAGCATCAATGACCGATTTTTAGAAAAGGACTATGTAATAAACCACATGCCGATAAGTAAATTTGTTCTTAAGGAAATAATAAATGACATGTCTAATCTAGTACCAACTATACAAGATGAAATATCACAAGGAAACTGCAACACGTATTACAAATGATACACAATTGCAGAAAGTGCCTCGTCGTAGTGGGAGGGTTGTTAGGCAACCTAAAAAGATTCATGTTTTGGGAGAGTTTTTGGACTCGATCCCTGGAGGACATGAACCTGATCTCCGGACATATGACGAAGCACTCCAAGATAAAGATGCAACATCTTGGCAAAAAGTAATGAATAATAGAATTAGAATATATGTATTCTAATAAAATCTGGAAGCTTGTAGAACCACCAAATGGTGTAAAAGCCTTTGGGTATAAAAAGGTCTATAATAGGAAAAGAGGGATAGACAGGAAAGTGGAAACTTTCAAAGCAATGCTTGATGAAAAAGGAAACTTTTTCACCGGTAGCCATGCTTAAGTCTATCCGAATTCTTTTATCTATTTGGCAAGTGGATGTCAAGACAGCATTCCTTAATGGAAGTCTTGAAGAAAGCATCCATATAAAGCAACCAGAAGGGTTCATTGCAAAGGGCTAAGAGCATCTTGCATGCAAGCTCAATCAGTCTATGGACTGAGGCAAAGCTTCAAGGTCTTGAAACATCCAGTTTATCAAAGTAATCCAGACCTTTGGATTTACTTAGTAACCGGATAACTCTTGTGTATACAAAAGGTGTGATGGAAACGTGGTGGTATTTCTTGTACTATACGTAGATAACATTTTTGGTAGTTGGGAACAATATCAAAATGTTGTCAAAAGTAAGGGTATGATTGTCCAAACAATTCGATATAAGGGACTTGGGAGGATGTATATATTCTTGAGATCAAAGGATATATATATATATATATATATATATATATATATTACTTATCCCAAGCTTAATACATCGGAAAAATCCTTGCTCGTTTTTAGCATGCAAAACTCCTAGAAATGTTTCTTATCTTTTAAGCATGGAGTGTCTTTATCTAAAGAGATGTCTCCGATGACATCAAAGGAGATTGAGGATATGTAGGCAGTTCTTTATGCTTCGACAGTTAGACAACCTACTGTATGCTATGCACGAGATCAGAAATCTGTTTTGCCAAGGGCATAGTTAGAAGATATCAAAGTAACCCTAGACAAGGACATTGGACTGCAGTAAAACATATACTAAAAGTACCTTAGAGGCACTAGAGATTATATGCTAGCTTACAAGGTAGTTAATTTGGTTCCTGTAGGTTGCACGGATTTTGACTTCCAATCGGATAGGGACAATAATAAGTCGACCTCAGGGTTTTGTGTTTACTTTAGGAGGAAAAGTCATAACTATGGAAGAGTGATAAGCATAGGTATTTTTCTGGACTCCACCATAGAAGCTGAGTATATGGCAAGCCTCTGAGGTAGCTATAAAAGCTGAATGACTTAATAACCTCAAGATAGACTTAGATATGATTTCTAGTTTGTCCAAAGATTATTACAATTTATTGTAATAATAATGGTGCAGTAGCAAACTCGAAGAAACCATGAGTCTATAAGGCAAGTAAACACAATAGAGCGCAAGTACTACCCAATACGAGAAATTGTATAACGAGGAGAAGTTGTTGCCACCTAAGATTGCATCAGATTATAACCTAAGGTCCTTAAGGCAAGAGCTTTTTGAAAGGCATGGGAATCAGATGTATGGCAGCAGATATTACAGCTTAGTCTTTTAGCATAAGTGGGAGATTGTTAGAATGTATACTAAAAGCCTAGCTTTTGGTATAAAACATTTATCTAGAAATAAGAATCACATTGGTCAAATGTCTATATTTGTGATAAATGTAGTTGTTCAATTAATTTATATTGTAGATAACATGGTGTGTGGTGTCACACACAGAAGATCATGTTATCGCCTTATAAATTATAAACAAGAGCTCACGACCATGATGGAAAGGAACAAACCATTGGAAGGTCGTAGTGTAATTAGTGTTAGTTTATCTTAACTTTATAATTACACTAGTACACTAAGAGTGTATTGAGTAGGACCATTAGAGGTCGCTTTTATACCGACTTTATAAAGGAACAAAGACCTCAGTTATTATGAAGTGTGTGCTCTTAATCCTAATATAATAACAAGCACATATATTTGATATTTATTTCTTTAATTTATCAATGGGTGAGATTTAGTTCGATAAATCAATAAGCCCGATAAGTTGGGAAATGATATCACTTATAGTGTGTGTTGTTGATTATAGAAGGAAACTGTGTCCTAGTAATCTAGGTTGAGAATGTCCCCAAGAGGAGCTCATAAGGATTGTCATGTTAAACCCTGCAGGTGGACTTAGTCCGACATGACAATGAAGTTGAGTGGTACTACTCTTGGAGCTAGATATTAATTAAGTGAGTTGTCAGTAACTTACTTAATTAGTGAACATTTGTTATCTTAAACATAGGGAGACTAACACACTCATAATAAGAAGGAGCCCAAAATGTAATTTGGGATTGGTGCGGTAGATCAATAATAGTTCTCTAGTGGAATGAATTATTATTGATAAAATTAAGTTGTGTGTTCGGGGCGAGCACGGGATGCTTAATTCTATCGGGAGACTAAAACCAATTCCTCCTCTCGGTCCCTATCGTAGCCTCTAGTATATAGAGATTTATACCCACCGCATACCCACCTTCTTACCCATCCAATGGGGTCAGCCAAGCTAGCTTGGAACCCAAGCTAGCTGAATAGTGGAGCCATTTAAGTGGTCGCCAAAGCTTGGGTCCCAAGCTTAGTGGCCGCCACTAGAATATTAAAAAGGATTTTATTAAAATTATTTCTTATGTGGATATCATGATTTTAAAGAGAGTTTAAAATTAAAATTTCCTTTTATAGCTTTCTACAAAAGATTAAGAGAAGAGATTAATCTCTTTCCTTATTTGTAGTTTAAAAGGATGGTTTTAATTTTTGGTAAAAACTTTCCTTATTTGTAAATCGTCTACATGTTTAAAAGAGAGTTTAAAATTTGAAATCTTTCCTTATTTGTTGTTTAAAGGAGGATTTTAAATTTTAAGAAAACTTTCTTTTTTAACCATGTTCATGATTTAAAAGAGAGTTTAAAATTAAATATTCTCTTTTATAAGTTTCTACAAAAGATTAAGAAAAGATTTGATATCTTTCCTTATTTGTAAATTAAAAAAGATTTTAATTTATAGAGATAACTTTCTTTTTATCCACATGTTTAAAAGAAATATTTTAATTTATTAAATTTCTTTTTTATAAACCAATCATGAAGGGAAAAATTATTGGACAAATTTTTTATAAATTTCTGGAAGCAAATAAGGAAGTTTTAATTTTTGTTTAAAATTTTATTTGCTTAGAGAATTTATGTGGTGGCCGGCCATTACAAGTTGAAAAGAAAAATTGTTTTTAATTAAATAAATTTTCCTTTTCAATGGCAAAAGAATTAAGGAAGTTTTTATTAAATTTTCCTTATTTGCCAAGACCAAGGATTATAAAAGAGGGGGTAGAGGAAGCTTCAAGGCTAAAGACTCTATTCTATTTTTCTCCCTCTTTTCCTTGGTGTGGTGGTCGGCCCTTCTCTTTCTCTTCTCTCCTCTTGTTGTGGCCGAAATCTATCATCTCTTGGAGCTTGGAGGATGTGGCCGGATCAAAGAAGAAGAAGAAGGAGAGAAAGCATGCATCCCTTGGAGCTTGGTTGGTGGAAAATTCTTCATCCTTTGGAAGTTCTTGTGCTTGGCCGAAACTTGAAGGAAGAAGAAAGAAGGTGCCTAGGTGGTTCTCATCTCGGAAGATCGTTTCCCACACAACGTCTGAGGTTAGAAGAGGAATACGGTAGAAGATCAAGAGGTCTTTCTAAAAGGTATAACTAGTAATTTTTATTTCCGCATCATACTAGTTATTTTTGGAAATAATACTAAATACAAGAGGCATACGATTCTAATGTTTCGAATTTGTTTTCGATATAGTGTTCTTTTATTTTTCTTTTCCTTGTGATTTGATTGTTCTTTTCGGTTGACCTAAAGTTATTTTAGGAAATTAAATATTAGCTTTCCTTAAAAGGTTTTGTCTAGTCGGTGGTGGTTGCTCCCATATCCAAGAAGGCCATGTGCCTCGCCACGTCAGTACTGGGAACCAATTTTGGAAATTAATATTTAATGGAATTAATAACTTAGGTGATTTGGATCAAACGTGTTAAGTTCCGCAGGAGATCCAAGTCAAAACCTAAAAGAACAAATAGATTAAGTTTTGGATCAAACGTGTTAAGTTCCGCAGGCGATCCAAAATTTAATTTAAAAGAACACATGATAGCTAGGAAAAGGGTCAGACCTTTGTACAAAATTTTTGTACAGTGGAAACTCTAGGTTTTCCTAGTAGCAACCAACAGTGGGCCCTTCGCACGACCTCGAAGGAGGCTGCCGCCGTAACCCCCTTCCACTTGGTATACGGAGTCGAAGTAGTCGTCCCTGTGGAGGTCGGAGTAGAATCCGATCGGGTGCAGTACTACGATGAAGGAAACGCCGAACGGAGGCTCATGGAGCTTGACTTGGTTGACGAAACACGGGCGAAAGCAGTTGTTCGGCTAACGGTGTACTGGCAACGAATGAAGCAGAACTACAACCGAAGGGTGATCCCGAGGTCCTTTCAGGTTGGCGATCTCGTATAGAAGAAAGTGAAGTCGGTCGGCGACGTCGCCAAGCTCGAAGTCCCGTGGGCGGGACCTTTCAAGATCGTGCAAAAGTTCCGTTCGGGCACTTACTACTTGGAGGGTGAGGGGGGAAGGTAGCTTGAGAGGCTGTGGAGCGCGAATCATTTCCAACCCTACAGGGTCGGATGAGAGGTGCGCTAGTGAGTACATGTATTTTTATATGTTTCCTGAACGCAGGGAAAATATGAATAAAAGCGAAGAATGCCACCCTTGAGATGCGTCTTCCCCAATGGCCGAGCGATGACCTTAAACCCTCGTCTTCTCCAACGGTTGAGCGGCGACCTTAAACCTCATCTTCCCAAATGGTCGATCGGTGACCTTAAAACTCATCTTTCCCAACGGTCGAGCGGTGACCTTAAACACTGGTCTACATCAACGGTCAAACGATGACCTTAAACTCTAGTCTACATCAACGGTCGAGCGATGACCTTAAACCTTGATCTACATCAACGGTCGAGCGGTGACCTTAAACCCTAGTCTACATCAGCGGTCGAGCGCCGACCTTAAACCCTAGTCCACATCAACGGTCGAGCAGTGACCTTAAACTTAAGTCTCACCCAGTTTTCATCAACGGTTGAGCGGTGACCTTAAACACAAGTCTTCGCCTATTCTTCATCAATGGTCGAGCGGCGATGTTAAACCCTAGTCTTCGCCTAGTCTACATCAACGGTTGAGCGACGACCTTAAAACCTAGTTTTTGCCAACGGTCGAGCTGCGATCTTAAACCCTCATCTCGGTAAGTGGTCAAGCGACGATCTTATAACTCAAGAATGATGAACGATTGACCACGAAATACGGTGACTGTTCATGACCATTCTTTAAAGTACTTCGTGACCAAGCGGAAGGCTGTAGAGTTGTAATACACAACTCTAAAAATAAAATGGATCGATCGGATGGATAGACTAGTCATTGCCGATCGAAGGAGTCACGAGGCCACGAGTTTATGCAAAGTTCGAGAGATGAGTTGAAAAAACAAATATAGCAGAATGGGTTAGCATTCATTGAAACTTCAAAATTTTACAAAAGAGGAACTCTCAACCTCACTTAATCTAAGGCATCATCGGGCAGCGATTCGGTCAGCTTGTCCTGACTGATGACCTTATTTGTCAGAGCGGCGGGGAGGTAACCACCTTTCCTAAGCTGTTGGAGCATCTCATCAATTGCAAGATCAAACAGGCGAAGAGCCCGATCGGCGACCTTGTCATTGAAAGCGTTCGAGCGGATGTAGTTCCTCTTCATAGCCTCAAAATCGACTAGGCTCGATGTCTTGATAAGTTTTCAAGGCCACTCGGGAGGCCTCTGTTGGTTGCTACTCGGAAAACCTAGAGGTTCCACTGTACAAAAATTTTGTACAAAGGTCTGAACCTTTTCCTAGCTACCATGTGTTCTTTTAAATTAAATTTTGGATCGCCTGCGGAACTTAACACGTTTGATCCAAAACTTAATCTATTTGTTCTTTTAGGTTTTGACTTGGATCTCCTGTGGAACTTAACACATTCGACCCAAATCGCCTTAAGTTATTAATTCCATTAAATATTAATTTCCATAATTGGTTTCCAGTACTGACGTGGCGAGGCACATGACCTTCTTGGATATGGGAGCAACCACCACCGACTAGACAAAACTTTTTATAGAAATCTAATATTTAATTTCCTAAAATAACTTTAGGTTAACCGAAAAGAACAATCAAATCACAAGGAAAAAATAAAACAAAAGAACACAACTTCGAAAAATATATTCGAAATACTAGAATCATAAGCCTCTTGTATTTGGTATTATTTCCATAAATAACTAGCATGATGCGGAAAGAAAAATTACTAGTTATACCTTCTAGAAAGACCTCTTGATCTTCTACCGTATTTCTCTTCTAACCTCGGACGTTGTGTGGGCAACGATCTTCCGAGATAAGAAACCACCAAGCACCTTCTTCTCCTCCTAGCTAGGTTCGGCCAACACAAAGAAGCTTCACCAAGGACGAAGAACAAAACACCAACCAAGCTCCAAGGGATACAAGCTTTCTCTCCTTCTTCTTCTTCTTCTCCAAGTAGTATCCGGC
Organism: Zingiber officinale; assembly: GCF_018446385.1. Taxonomy (NCBI): domain Eukaryota; kingdom Viridiplantae; phylum Streptophyta; class Magnoliopsida; order Zingiberales; family Zingiberaceae; genus Zingiber; species Zingiber officinale. The sequence continues at coordinate 10,368,207 of NC_055996.1, read as the reverse complement.
CACCACAAGAGTTCCAAGCCAATAGAGAAGGTTCGGCCACCACCAAGAGGAAGAGAGGAAGAGAGGTTGGCCGGCCACAACACCAAGGAAAAGAGAAAGAAAAATAGAATAGAGTCGTTAGCCTTGAGGCCTCCTCTACCCTCTCTTTTATAATCCTTGGTCTTGGCAAATAAGGAAATTTAATTAAAATCTTCCTTAATTCTTTTGCCATGAAAAAGAAAAATTAATTTAATTAAAAACAATTTTCCTTTTCTCAATTTACATGGCCGGCCACCATCAAGCTATAAACAAGGAGAGTTTTAATTAATTAAAACTTCCTAATTTATCTCCAGAAATTTATAAAAAATTTCTCCAATAATTTTCCCTTCATGGTGGATTATAAAAAGGAAATTTTATAAATTAAATCTTTCTTTAAACATGTGGATAATTTCCGGAAAGTTATCTCAAAAATTAAAAACTCCTTTCAATCTACAAATAAGGAAAGATATCAAATCTTTTCTTAATCTTTTGTAGAAATTAATAAAAGAGAATTATTAATTTTTTAAACTTTCTTTTAAATCATGAACATGGTTAAAAAGGAAAGTTTTCTTAAAATTTAAAATCCTCCTTTAATCAACAAATAAGGAAAGATTTCAAATTTTAAACTCTCTTTTAAACATGTAGATAATTTACAAATAAGGAAAGTTTTTACCAAAAATTAAAAACATCCTTTTAAACTACAAATAAGGAAAGAGATTAATCTCTTCTCTTAATCTTTTGTAGAAAGCTATAAAAGGAAATTTTTAATTTTTAAACTTTCTTTTAAAATCATGATATCCACATAAGAAATAATTTTAATAAAATCTTTTATTTTAAGTGGTCGACCACCCAAGCTTGGGACCCAAGCTTTGGCCGCCACCTACATGGCTCATCCACTTGGACTTGGCCGGCCCTAGCTTGGGTTCCAAGCTAGCTTGGCCTGCCCCATTGGATGGGTAAGAAGGTGGGTATGTGGGTATAAATCTCTATATACTAGAGGCTATGATAGGGACCGAGAGGAGGAATTGGTTTTGGTCTCCCGATGAAATTAAGCATCCCGTGTTCGCCCGAACACACAACTAATTTCATCAATAATAATTCATTCCACTAAAGAACTATTATTGAACTATCGCACCGATCCCAAATTACATTTTGGGCTCCTTCTTATTATGAGTGTGTTAGTCTCCCTGTTTAAGATAACAATGTCCACTAATTAAGTAAGTTACCGACAACTCACTTAATTAATATCTAGCTCAAGAGTAGTACCACTCAACTTCATCGCCATGTCGGACTAAGTCCACCGCAGGTTTAACATGACAATCCTTATGAGCTCCCTCTGGGGACATTCTCAACCTAGATCACTAGGACATAGTTTCCTTTTATAATCAACAACACACACTATAAGTGATATCATTTCCCAACTTATCGGGCTTATTGATTCATCAAACTAAATCTCACCCATTGATAAATTAAAGAAATAAATATCAAATATATGTGCTTATTATTATATTAGGATTAAGAGCACACACTTCCATAATAACTGAGGTCTTTGTTTCTTTATAAAGTCAGTATAAAAGAAACGACCTCTAATGGTCCTACTCAATACACTCTAAGTGTACTAGTGTAATTATATAATTAAGATAAACTAATACCTAATTACACTACGACCTTCCAATGGTTTGTTCCTTTCCATTATGGTCGTGAGCTACTGTTTATAATTTATAAGGTACTGATAACATGATCCTCTGTGTGTGACACCACACACCATGTTATCTACAATATAAATTAATTAAACAACTACATTTATCATAAATGTAGACATTTGACCAATGTGATTCTTGTTTATACCAAAAGCTAGGCTTTTAGTATACACTCTAACAGCCTCTAGCTCGCCCTTCGCAGTGGCCAGCTTATTATTTTTTACGGAAAGTTGGCCTCGAAGGTCAGTTTTTTCAGCCGACCATCTTTTCTGTTTGACAACCAGGAAGTCTTCGGCTTCTTTGAGTTTCTTAGCGAGGGCCTGAGCCTCTTTATTTTTCAAGTCCAGGTCTTCAATGGCTCGGAGCTTCCTCGTATTGGCCGATTCGATCTTGGCATCAAAAGTGGTGACCTGCTTATTAAGCCGAGCCAGCAGAGTGGTCTGCTCCGCGCTTTTTAAAGGCGCTAGAATTTTGTTCTGTTTCAATTTCCCCTGTACAAAAATTGTACAAGTATAGAACTTTTCCTAGCAACCTGCATATTCGATCAAACATGTGTTTGATCAATCAAGCAAGTTCTTGATGGATCAAAGCACACCTTGATCGAAATACAAGATCGCTGGCCTCTTGTGTTGGTATTCAGAATCGATACAAAGAAGATTAAACTAATTACACAGCGGAATCAAAGAACTAGTTGTACCTTTCTTTTGTAGTCAAAGACCTCTTGACCTTCTGCTGTATTCCTCTCCTCTTCTTGGACGTCGTGTGAGCGACGATCTACCAAGACAACAAACACCCTTCCCTTCTTTTCTCCCAAACTGTCGGCCACAAAGAGAGGCTCTAGGATGAGGCACATTCTCTTCTTCTTCTTCTTCTTTTTTAAGCCGCCGTCCACAAAGGATGCTAAGCAAGGGGTGCCGACCCTAGCAAGGAAGAGGTGCCGACCCCTAGCAAGGAGGAGGTGGCGCCGGTCCTAGCAAGGAGGAGGCGCCGACCCCTAGCAAGGAGGAGGTGGCGCCGACCCTAGCAAGGAAGAGAGGCGCCAACCCTAGCAAGGAGAAGAGATGCGCTGGCCCTAGCAAGGAGAAGAGATGCGGCGGCCCTAAGCAAAGAGGTGGTGGTGTCAACCCTAAGCAAAGAGGTGGTGGCGTCGACCCTAAGCAAAGGAGGAGATTAACCAAAAACCAAACGTGGATGGGTGGATGCGAGGTTTTATATAGAGGCTACAACAGGGACCTAGAGGAGGAATTGGTTTATGCCTCCTGATGGGCTTGGGCTTTCTGTGTTCAGCCCGAACACTCAACTTAAGTCCATCAATAATAACTCATACCACTAAAGGGTTATTATTGAACTATCGCACCAATCCCATATTACAATATGGGCTCCTTCTTATCATGAGTGTGTTAATATCCCTGTGTTTAAGATAGCGTATGTCCGTTAATTAAATGAGTTACTGACAACTCAATCAATTAACATTTGATTCCAAGAGTAGTATCACTCAACTTTATTATCATGCCGGACTAAGTCCACCTGCAGGGTTTACATGATAATGTTGGTGCGGTTAGCACTAACGGTCTAACTCAGGTTTTGATGAATGACAAAATAGGTTAAGTTAGTTTTGTTGTTGATCTAACACTCTGACCGAGTGTACAGGAGAAGCCCAGACAGGTCGACGGGCTGATCAGATGTCTGGCACGAAGCCCAGCTAGGTCGACGAGCTGATCGAATAGCTGGCATGAAGTCCAAACGGGTCGACGGGCTAACCGGATGTTTGGCATGAAGTCCAGCTAGGTCGACGGGCTAACCGGATAACTGGCACGAAGTTCAAACGGGTCGAAGGGCTGACCTGACGTCTGGCAGGTATGTAAAGGTAAGTCACTGGAGGGGAGTGACTGTGAGGACGCGTTCCCGGGAAGGGAATTAGGCACCAATCCGACTTAGAACCATTTCGGAACTCTAAGTCGAGATCGTGACTAGATTCCGGTCTCAGAAGGACGGAATCTAAGTCATACTCTTTCTATTTTGAATTATGAACTGTGCTAATAATCTATTTTGCAGGAGATATGAGTGCCTCAGACTAACGTTTTTCTTGCAGGAAGGAATCTGCTGGAAAACAAGGTCCGAGCGCCCGGGAGGTACCCGGGCGTCCGGAGGCAAACTTTTATCCCCAACGTCACTGAGCCATGTGGAGTTCGCTGGTTTGCTCGGCTACGTCATGGTCGAGGCTCCCTGAAGGTTCCAGGTGCCCCGAACCTCCTATATAAGGAGGGTCAAGGTTGAAGCTCCAACAACAACTCTCAATCCGATCTCTGGTGCTCCTGCGATGCTGCGAAAGCTCTCCGGCAAAGTTCTAGTTTGATTTTTCCCTTTTCTAATTGTCAGTTTTTATTTTACTAATTAATTCTTGTACCTCAATTCTGTAATTACTATTCGAATTATTAGTAATTGCCCATTGAAAGCACCCTTGTGTGCGGGCCTTGGAGTAGAAGTCGTCAAAGGCTCCGAACCAAGTAAATCTCTGTGTCGTCTTTGGCTTGTTTCTTTTTCCGTTGTGCTTAACTCTTTTCGATATTCACCCCCCCCTATCGAATGATCATGATCCAACAAGTGGTATCAGAGCAGGTACCGCTCTAGTTTGGTGCAACCACCAATAAGATAAGGGGGTGAAACTTTCTTTGTTACTCGTTTTTAGCTTTCAGTTTTTCGCATAATTCCAAACTGGTATTATTACCGTTTTGAAAAAAATTTCATTGCAATTAAATCTAAATTGGTGCAGCACCAATTTAGTTCTTTTTATTCTTAAATTCTTCCCGGACTACTAATCCAAGACCAAGTCTTGGGATTTTGCTTGTCGCTGCTTTATTGTATGCAGGGTCATCATGTCTCAGATCGAAGGTTTCAGTACGGTACGTCCTCCCCTATTCAACGGGGATGATTTCCCATATTGGAAGAAAAGGATGGAAGTTTACCTGAAGACGGACTTCGACCAATGGCTAAGCGTCACAAAAACCTACAAAGCACCGGTTGACAACTCCGGAAATCTACTTGATCCGGAACAATGGACGTCAAACATAAAGAAGAAAGCGTCGATGGAGAACAAGGCGATCAACACGCTACAATGCAGACTCATAAGCGAAGAGCTGAACCGGGTAGGACCGCACCAGAACGCGAAAAAACTATGGGACAAGTTGATCGAGCTGCATGAAGAAACCAGCGACGCTAAGGTAACAAAACACGATTTGTTATTAAATAAAATATTTAATATAAAAATACAGGAAGGAGGAACGGCAAGCTTGTTGGTGCAACCTTAGGTCAAGGTTGACCTGGTTGACCCGACTCGAGTTGACCTGACTCGAGTTGTATTTTGATGTTTGACGAGAATAGAAAAGTTGTATCTTGATGTTTGACAAGAATACAAACTTGGAAGATTGTGGGTGCAACCTTCGGTCAAGGTTGACCTGGTTGACCCGACTTGAGTTGACTTGATTCGGTAAAGTCCAAGTATGGAGACTTGGCACGGGAAAAGTCCAAGTATGGAGACTTGGCACGGAAAAGTCCAAGCAGGGAGTTTGGCATGGGGAAAAGTCCAAGTATGGAGACTTGGCACGGAAAAGTCCAAGCAGGGAGCTTGGCACGGGGAAAAGTCCAAGTATGGAGACTTGGCACGGAAAAGTCCAAGTACGGAAAAGTCCAAGTATGGAGACTTGGCACGGAAAAGTCCAAGCAGGGAGCTTGGCACGGGAGAAGTCCAAGTATGGAAGCTTGGCATGGGAAGTCGGAGAGGGCTCGATAGCTCGTTCTCCGGACTAGGTCAGAGAGGGCTCGGGAGCTCGTTCTCTGGACCGCATAAGTCGGAGAGGGCTCGAGCTGCTCTCCGGACTCAGGCCGAGAGGGCCTGTGAGCTCGCTCCGGACCGGATGAAGTTGGAGAGGACTCGATAGCTCGTCTCCGGACTAGGTCGAGAGGGCTCGTAGCTCGCTCGACCGGACGAAGTCGGAGAGGGCTCGTAGCTCGCTCTCCGCACTAGGTCGAGAGGCCTGAGCTCGCTCTGACCGGATGAAGTTGAGAGGGCTCGGTAGCTCGCTCTCGGACTAGGCCGAGAGGGCCTGGTAGCTCATTCTTTGGACCGGACGTGGAAGTCGAGAGGGCCTCGGTGGCTCGCCTCCCGGACTAGGTCGAGAGGGCCTTGAGCTCGCCTTCAGATCGGAAAGGCTTTAGGGTTTAAGGTTGAAATTCGGATCTCTGCAGACCGATCCAATGATACATTGAGTCATCTGATCGATCCGTGACCGATCGGCAACCAAATAGATTGGGAGAATGGCCCGATCGGTCCACGCACCGATCGGGTTTCGCAACCAACTCTCGTGAGAGTTGGGATCGGTCCGGGACCGATCGATTAGGCCTGATCGGTCCACGCACCGATTAGAGATCGCGCAACAACTCTCTCGCGAGTAGGGATCGGTCCGGGACCGATCAGTTTAGGGCCTCGATCGGTCCCCGACCGATCAGAAGATCTGGACCGATCGGTGGAGCCCGATCGGTCCAGGTCTAGCCGTTGAGACACAACGGCTAGATTTCTTCTTTCTTCTTCTTCGCAGGTTCATATAAATCAAGGGCCTCTATAGTAGAGAAGACTTCTAGTTCTTGCTCTTCCTCCTTACTGCGATTTGAGCTTTGCTGAGCTCCTCTTTGCTGAAGCTTCGTGTGAGCTTCCCTCGACTGGTTGATCAGCTGTTGTTGGCATCATCCGTGAAGTTGCTGCTTCATCAACGGACTCCAGTCGACGAGAAGAAGGCAAGCAAACTTGGTAGAGTGTATTTACATTCATATTATCCATTGTTTCTTGCTTTATTTCTTGTACTCCTTTATTGCTGTTGCAAAAGAGATTGTGGCGAGGTTTCTCCACCTAGAAGGAGTATTTATTAGCCGGTTTTCCGGGGTCTCATCCACTGACGGATTGATAGGATTCGTCCACCTTACGGACACGCCGAGGAGTAGGAGTATCATCTCCGAACCTCGTTATATCGTCGCGTTTGAGGTTTGATCTTCTCCACTTTCGTTTCTACATTGTATTTCCGCTGCGCTAACCTAAATTGTAGGAAGAAACGATAATTTGAGGTCGGCTATTCACACCCCCCTCTCTAGCCGCTATCCGAAGGTCCTAACAAGTGGTATCAGAGCAAGGTTGCTCTTCGTCGGATTAACACCCGGGGGAGCACAAGCTAGAGAATGGATCTACTTGGAGAAGACATCACGATTCCACCCTTCTACGATCGCGACGACTTCGCGTATTGGAAGGTAAGAATGAAGTATTTTCTTATGACTAACCTAGAAAATTGGAATTGTGTACAAGTAGGTTTTATTCCTCCGATGGATAAAGGAGGAGAACCTCTTGAGAAGAAGAAGTGGACGAAGGAACAAATCCACCAATCCACAATCAACGACAAAGTAACGAAAATCCTTGAATTTTCATTACCTAATGATATCTTGTGTAAGATAGATGGATACAACGATACCAAGGAGTTGTGGAACAACTTGGCTAAGTTCCATGAGGAGAGCTCCAATTCAAGTCATGAAGAGGAGTCAAGTGAGCCAAGTAGCTCACATCATGGAGGTATGGAATTAGAAGTTGAGGGCTACTCAACATCTAAGGAAGAAGAGGAGAAGAGTTCTTCTTCAAGATTGGAGCAAGAAGAAGAAGCCTCTACCTCCGGAAGGGATGAAGAAGAGAGCTTATGTTCATCCTCAACCCTAGGTAACTCAAGCAACTTAATTTCAAGTAAATTACATATAATGTGCTTTGAGTGTAGGGAATATGGGCATTACAAGAGTAAATGTCCAAAGAGGATTAGGAAGACTCCACCGGCACCAAAAGTCAAGGAAGCCGGAGTCCCGATACGCAAGGGCAAAGAGCACGTGGTGTGCTTCCAATGCATGCAAAGGGGACATTATAGGAGCCAATGTCCGAGGGGGAGGCAACCTCACAAGGACAAGAGACCAAGCACATCTATGGGGGGAGCTAAGGCAAACCCTAAGGTATCTTTTAAGGCACATTATTGCAATTCTAATAAGAAACATGCTAGCAGCTTTATTGCATTTGTCAATAATGATAAGCATGATAAACATAGAAACCAATACATGTGCTTAGGTGCCAAACATGTTAGTCTAGATAAGGATGATACTAGAAATGCCAATCCTAGAATTAACTCATCTAAGGTTAAGGAAAACCTAGGTAGGAATCCCAAAACAACTAGACATATGCCTAGGAATACCTCAAAGAAAAATGGAAAATTAAAGCTTGAGGTATTAGAGAAGGAAAATCAAGTCTTGAGGTCAAGACTTGACACTTTAGAAAAGGCTCTTAAGAATTTGGAAAAGCCAACTCTAGGGTCTAAGGGTCAAAAGCAAAAGCCCAAGGACATGAGAGGTTTGGGTCACAAACCTAAGTCTCAAGAGGTCAAGCCCACTTATCATAATGTTCCATTCGATTATGGAACAAGATCTAGGGCTAGGAAGACCATCACCAAGGTCACAAGGGGAGTCACCCCTAGAGTTGATCTTGATGAGTCCCAAATGACCAAGGCTCTAAAGCCTAGGAGGGTCATTAGGAGGGTTGCTAGGGAAGTCATCCCTAGTGAATATTTAGTGAACCCAATGAGCTCAAATAGGTATTGTTCGGAGCGATATTCCTTAGCTAGATGGTTTAGGGTGTGCCAACCTTAATTGGATAGGTAGTTAACCTAATCATGGCAAAAGGTGGCATTTTAGGAATATTCAAGGTGTAATCAAGCCTTGAAAATGAAATTAAGAACTATTCCTAAGGTGATTAGGATGTGCCAACCACATTTGAGGAGTTTTCTAGGGTCAATCTAATTGACACATAGTGATCTAAAAATCTTTAGTGTATGATTTTAGATCTATTACACTTAGGAATATAGAATTTATGGCAAAATGATCAAAATTATCAAAAATGGCAACTAAGGCTAGAATTAGGTATTTTCTATACCTTTATATGTTATTTGCCATATATTGTTTGTCATATGCCATGTCATGACATCATATTTATTTTATTATCATTTGAAATGTCATGATAATGCTTAGGTTAGTTATATGTCATGCCTTATTTAAGTTTCATACTTTATGACATGACATCATGACATTGGCACATGTTTTCACTTATGATATTATTTTATGTCATGTCATTATCTCTTGCATTTATGATCAATTAAATTGATTTAAGGATAAAAACTCAATTTGATATAGAAATCAAATTGTTGTCTAGAAAATGCATGAGAACTTAGCTTAAGATGACCTAAACCCATATCTCACATCAAAATTGACTTGGATGTGTTTGATACACCTTAGATGTGTGTGAGATATTAGGATTATGAGTTAGGATCAAGGTGCATAGTTCTTGTACCTAGATGAGTCTAATTCTAAATTGAGGATCATAGGGAAAGCTTGTGTACAAGTCATGTACATTTAGCCCTAAGATTGTGGTCCTAAATTGAATGGTTTAAAATCATTTCAAAATTGATTTGAAAAACCTTGATGAAGCTTTTCTAGTGATAGCATTCATCATTGAGCAAGTTGATACAAAGATTGATTAACCTTGAGCTATTTCAAAGTTTTTCAAACTTTGTATCAAGATTTAAAAATGGAAGTTATTTTCATAGAAAACTATTTTTCCATGATAATATATGTTATGAGGAATGTATCCTCAAAATTTTACAATTTTTGAAATTTTCTGTAATTTTTTAGGGGTTTCTGAATTTCGGGAAGGAAAAAAATTCAGAACTCTTATCAGAGAGTTGTGGACCGATCAGAGAAGAGCCTGATCGGTCCAGAGTAGTGTGGATCGGTCATTGGACCGATCCAGGGAAGTCTGATCGGTCTGGTGACCTATCCAGAGGAGTTCTGATCGGTCTGGTGACCGATCAGAGCGTGCCAAAATGCTGATTTTCGACTGATTGTCTGAAATTTCAGCTGTGGAAGTTGTGTTTTAGATTTCTAAAGGGTTGAAACTTTTCAAGACATTGTTGGTGCAATGGTCAAGGAGGAGTTGACCTTTAGGGGGAGTTTTACCTAATGGTCAAGGGGGAGTTGACTTTTAGGGGGAGTTTTTACTCGTCAAGATGAGTGATATGGGATGGTCACTATGTTGATTGTTGTATTTAGTATCAAGGGGAAATTAAGGGTTTCAATGAAAGGTATGAGACTTTCATTAGGAAAAAACTCTTAACCTTGATTCACTCTTTTTGATGTGTGTCAAAAAGGGGGAGAAATGTCTAGAGAATGTTCAAGGAAGAACATTGGAGTTTGGGGAGAATGTTCAAGGAAGAACATTGATTGAAGAACTATTGGAAAACCTAAGTTAGGTTATCGGGTTAACCTAACTTGATTATGATTTTTGTCAAATATCAAAAAGGGGGAGATTGTTGGTGCAACCTTAGGTCAAGGTTGACCTGGTTGACCCGACTCGAGTTGTATTTTGATGTTTGACGAGAATAGAAAAGTTGTATCTTGATGTTTGACAAGAATACAAACTTGGGAGATTGTGGGTGCAACCTTCGGTCAAGGTTGACCTGGTTGACCCGACTTGAGTTGACTTGATTCGGTAAAGTCCAAGTATGGAGACTTGGCACGGGAAAAGTCCAAGTATGGAGACTTGGCACGGAAAAGTCCAAGCAGGGAGCTTGGCACGGGGAAAAGTCCAAGTATGGAGACTTGGCACGGAAAAGTCCAAGCAGGGAGCTTGGCACGGGGAAAAGTCCAAGTATGGAGACTTGGCACGGAAAAGTCCAAGCAGGGAGTTTGGCACGGGAGAAGTCCAAGTATGAAAGCTTGGCATGGGAAGTCGGAGAGGGCTCGGTAGCTCGTTCTCCGGACTAGGTCAGAGAGGTCTCGGGAGCTCGTTCTCCGACCGCACGTCGAGAGGGCTCGAGCTCGCTCTCCTGACTAGGCCGAGAGGGCTCGTGAGCTCGACCGGATGAAGTCGAGAGGGCCTGTAGCTCGCCTCCGACTCAGGTCGAGAGGGCTCGTAGCTCGCTCGACCGGACGTGGAAGTCGGAGAGGCTCGGTAGCTCGCCTCCTGACCAGGCCGAGAGGCTCGAGCCTGCTCTGGACCGACGAAGTCGAGAGGGCTCGTGAGCTCGCTCTCCGCACTAGGCCGAGAGGGCCCTGAGCTCGCTCGGACCGGATGAAGTTGGAGAGGGCTCGGTAGCTCGACTAGTCGGAGAGGGCTCGGTAGCTCGTTCTCTTGACCGGACGTGGAAGTCGGAGAGGGCTCGGTGAGCTCGTTCTCCTGACTAGGTCGAGAGGGCTCTGTAGCTCGCTTCAGATCGAAAGGCTTTAGGTTTAAGGTCGGAAATTGGATCGGTCTGCAGACCGATCCAATGATACATTGAGTCATCTGATCGATCCGGTGACCGATCGGTAACCAAACAGATTGGGAGAAGGAATGGCCCGATCGGTCCACAGACCGATCAAGGCTCGCAACCAACTCTCTGTGAGAGTTGGGATCGGTCTGGGGACCGATCGGACTAGGGCCTGATCGGTCCACGGATCGATTAGAGATCGCGGCAACAACTCTCTGTGAGAGTTGGGATCGGTCTGGGGACCGATCATCCTAGGGCCTGATCGGTCCCCTGACCGATCAGATCCATCCTGGACCGATCAGGGTGGAGCCTGATCGGTCCAGGTCTAGCCGTTGAGACACAACGACCAGATTTCTTCTTTCTTCTTCTTCGCAGGTTTATATAAATCAAGGGCCTCTACAGTATAGCAGACTTCTTGCTGTTGCTCCTTCTTGTTCCTTGCGATTTGAGCTTTGCTGAGCTTTGCTGAAGCTTCGTGTGAGCTTCCCTCGACTGGTTGATCAGCTGTTGTTGGCATCATCCGTGAAGTTGCTGCTTCATCAACGGACTCCAGTCGACGAGAAGAAGGCAAGCAAACTTGGTAGAGTGTATTTACATTCATATTATCCATTGTTTCTTGCTTTATTTCTTGTACTCCTTTATTGCTGTTGCAAAAGAGATTGTGGCGAGGTTTCTCCACCTAGAAGGTGTATTTATTAGCCGATTTTCCGGGGTCTCATCCACCGACGGATTGATAGGATTCGTCCACCTTACGGACACGCCGAGGAGTAGGAGTATCATCTCCGAACCTCGTTATATCGTCGCGTTTGAGGTTTGATCTTCTCCACTTTCGTTTCTACATTGTATTTCCGCTGCGCTAACCTAAATTGTAGGAAGAAACGATAATTTGAGGTCGGCTATTCACACCCCCCTCTCTAGCCGCTATCCGAAGGTCCTAACAAAGCTAACTTCACGTGAGGATCAAGGACATCCTCAACGGGCTCCACGCGATAGGCCACCAGATGGAAAACAGGGATCTAATAAGGTACGCGTTAAACGCTTTTCCGCGTAACTCTTTGTGGGCATCTATCGTGGATGCCTACAAAATTTCTAAAAATTTATCGAAATTAAAATTAGATGAACTATTTTGCGAATTAGAATTACACGAGCAAACTAACGCCAGCGCCGAGAAAGGTATTGCTTTGTTTGCAGGTTCATCCAAAGAAAAGAAGAACAAGCCTGAACCTGAAGAAGATTCTGATCAGGATTCTGAAGACGAAGAGTACCTGGTGAACTTGGTAAGGAAAATGTTCACCAGGCGGAAGAAGAGCTTTAGCAAGAAGGATCTACAAAAGATCAGTTCTCCAACCGAACCGAGGAATGTGACGTACTTCGGATGCAACAAGAAGGGACACTACAAGAAAGAGTGTCCGAGATTGAAGAGCGACAAAACAAAGCCGACCAAAAAGAAGGCCCTCAAAGCAATGTGGGATGACTCGTCTTCGGAAGAATCGGAGGACGAAGATTAGAAGAACTAGAGTTACCTCGCGTTGATGGCCCGCGAAGCAGAGTCGGAGGACGAATCGGAAGATGGGTCCGAACCCGAATCGAGCCATGAGTCCGTACTCATTTCCGAAGGTCTCGAAGAGGTATACTTAAAGTTAAATAGAAAGTTCTTTAAAATTATTTCTTGTTTAAATAATAAATTAGTTAAATTATAAAATGAAAACAAACTACTCCTTGAGGAGAATCAAAACCTCAAGGAACAAATCACAAATAATAATCCAACTCAAGATCTAACACTTGAGGAGGAAAATTTGACACTAAAATTAGAAATTAACAAATTAAAAGATATGTTAGAAAAATTCACAACAAGATCTAAGAACTTAGATCTAATCTTAAATAATCAAAAAGTAATTTACAATAAAATCAGACTTAGCTATAAGTCAAGCTCAAATAAAACATTTAATTCATTAATAACCCAACACAAACCAACAAGAAAAGCTTGGGTTCTGAAAGCGTGCTTAACCACGCAAGTAGGACTTAACTAATACTACATACCTAAAGAAAAAATATACTATATAAAATCAGATAATTCAAATAAAAAACCTAAATACAAATCTAAACCAACAAATTCAAAAACTAAACATTTTAAAACCCACCAAAATTTAGAATATCATGAAGTTAAATATAACTATAAAAGAAATAAACATAAACCAAGAATTTAAAACCAAAAATAAAAGGCAATAATTCAAGGGGAGACTCCAGAATAGCTGTCACCTCCAAAACTAACCTACCCGGAAAGGTAACCCAAACTAATCTACCCGACAGGGTACTTAAGGACTAATTAGAAAGGGATTCAAGTTTAACTTGAAAAATGGTACCGGTGAAATTTTGGATGATAGTATGTTAGGGAAGCTTAGTCTATGCATGTCTAGGAAGATATGACTTCGACCTGGTGCATTTGGCTAAGTGAAACTGACCGAAGCTACCCTTTATGGATCCTAACAAGTTAGACTAAGGTTTTGTACTAAGTCTAGTGGATAGGACTATTTGGAAAACCTCGAAGGAATGGTTACTCTAATGATGTCCAAGTGACTCACCATAGCCTAGAAGTTTATCCAGAGAATGTCTATCTGTTGAACCCAAAGCTAAATCTGAATCTAACACAAAGTTTAAACCAAACCCTGAATTTGAACCTAATTCATCTTACAAAATTATAGGATTTCCTGATTGAAAACATAGATCGGGTGAGATGACGAAGGACTCAATTAAATGTTAAAATTAAATTAAAATATTAAATTTAAATTAAATATAAATTAAAATATTAAATTAAATTAAATTACAAAATTCATTTTAAAATTAAACTTATTTTTTTAAAACTCAAAAATTCATTTTAAAATTAAACTTATTTTCTTAAAAACTTAAAAATTCATTTTAAAATTAAACTTATTTTTTTTAAAACTCAAAAACTCATTTTAAAATTTAAACTTATTTTTTTAAAACTTAAAAATTCATTTTAAAATTAAACTTTTTTTAAAACTTAAAATTCATTTAAAAATTAAACTAATTTTTTAAAACTTAAAAAATTCATTTTAAAATTAAACTTTAAAAAAAAAAACTCAAAAATTCATTTTAAAATAAAACTTTTTTTAAAAAAACTTAAAAATTCATTTTAAAATTAAACTTATTTTTTTTAAAACTTAAAAATTTATTTTAAATTAAACTTATTTTTTCTTAACTTAAAAAAATTCCTTTAACTCTGTTTGCTTGAAAATTAACTCAAATTCTCACATAAAATGACCAACCTTGAAAATAATCTTAAAGGAATAAAATTATACTAACTTTAATTCCTTCCCATTGTAGGAAACCAGGTGGATTTTGGACAGTGGTTGCTCCAATCATATGACTGTAAATCATACCAAGTTCACCCAACTTACTTACAAGAGTCTAGGAACAGTTGCCTTTGGAAACTGATCCGGTGGTAAGGATCGGGGGCCCACATAGGAAGGGGTCAACGACATGGGAGAGTCAAAGTCAAGATCAGACTTGGGACCCGGTTGACCGGAGTAAATCCCGGGCCGGCGCGAAGATAGCTCGACCTCGGGTCGAGCTTCCGATGCTCACGATTTTCCCTTATAGAGGAACCGTTGTGCCGAGCGGCCGATTCACTCGGCCGAACTGCAGATCAACTAGCTCGTACTCCCGTTCGAGTATGTGACCGAGCGGCCTTCTCACCCGGTCCGATGCGCATACATACCCGAGCGCCCTGGAGGCCGAGCGACCATCCCGTCCAGCCCAGTAAGAGACAAAAGACTTAGAAGAGGACAAAAAGGGCAGCTAGTGATATCATTCTCGAGACACCTGCCACTGACAAACAGCATGGTCTGCGGTCGGGCCGTACCGAGGATCGTACGGTGGAAGTTTCCACTGTCATGGCAAAGATATGCTCGGACGGTTGTGGTATGGCGTTAGGCATACTTTTCTGACACAACCATTCTGAGGTATGCTTTGAGGAGTGTGCGCGCCTCGAGAAGCATGCACGCGCCTCTCCGGGGTCCTATATAAGGGCCTCTAGACTTCAACGGAGGTATGCTTTTCTCATCTACTGTAGCCACAGTCTCGTTATTTTGCCTCTGCTTCATCTCGTCATTGCCTGACTTGAGCGTCGGAGGGTCGTCGCCGGGAACCCCTTCCTGGCTCGGCTTTGTTGCAGGTCCACCGGAGGTCCACGTCATTGCAGAGATCACCCGAAGGCAGCAGAGAGCGCCACATCCCCAGTTTTCATTGACTCAGCGCTCAGACAGGATCAAATTGACGCCGTTTGTGGGAACACACCTGAATCCGAGTAGAGAAGATGGAAGGAGCCGGACGACCGCACACCGTGACGCTTTCTCAAGAGGAACTCAACGCTCTAATTGAGGCACGAGCGGCCAAGATCATGGAGCAGCAGCAGCAAAAGGCGCTAGCCGAGCGGCTAGCACAGCAGACAACATCAGTATCGGGCGGCCGGGCGATGCGAGAGGACCGACCAGAGCAGCTCTCAGTATGGGGGAAGAACAAAGGTCCGACCGGTACTCAAGTGGAAGCACCGCCCGCCCTGATACCTTTCCATCAGGCCTTGTTTCAAACGCCATCAGAAGTAGCGCAAGCCAATCTCGACCGGGGGTCTTCATCCGACGAGGCACCCGTTCGTGACGCAAGGAAGGGCAAGGCACCCCGAACGTAGTTCTCCGAAGCCATCTTACGAGACCCACTGCTAAGGCATTACACGCCCCCAACGATCGGAGAGTACAACGGGACCACCGACCCGGATGACTATCTGGGTAAGTTCGACAACACAGCCATTTTACATCAGTATACAGATGGTGTGAAGTGTCTGGTGTTCCTCACCACCCTTTATGGATCGGCACAACGGTGGTTTCGGAGGCTGTCGGACGGATCAATCACGAGCTTCAGAGAGTTCTGCATGACTTTCCTTCATCATTTCACGAGCAACAGACGCTACCAGAAGACCAGCGTCAACCTGTTCGCTATAAGACAAGGCTCAAGGGAGACGCTCCGAGCTTACATCCAGCGCTTCAACCAGGTGGCCATGGATATTCCGACAGTTACCTCGAAGACTATGATGAATGTGTTCACACAAGGGCTCGCGGATGGCGACTTCTTCCGCTCGCTCATACGAAAGCCGCCCCGTAACTACGACCACATGCTAAACAAGGCCAGTGAGTACATCAACGTAGAGGAAGCTGAGGCGGCCAGAAGAAAAGAAGCGCCACTCGAGCCACCGGCCACTGCCGAGCGAGGCCGCCCACCAGCTATCAACCACCGAGAGGACCCCGTGCGGAAGTAGTACGCCCTCATCAGGGAGCAAGGCCGCATGTCGTCCAACACGTGGTAGCCGATCGGCCCAAGCAAAAAGGAAAGGTATGGACTCCCATGTTTTGTTTGCTCCATCAGTCAACAAACCCACAACACGCGCGATTGTCGGAGCCTCCCCCCGATCGCTCACCCTACTCCACGAAGCTATCGCCGCCGATCACCTTCACCGGACCGACGACACTGACACCAAAGCCCCGGTCGGCGCGGTGCTAGAGAGTCACCTGAGCGGCATCATCATCGCTAGCCAAGGGTCAATCCCCGAGCATCGCAGGAACGGACAATGCCTTCCGCTTGGGAGGAGGAGAATAGAAACAACGCAGCTCGGGGCGAGATCAACATCATTGCTGGCGGACCTACAGACGGTGACTCGAACCGGGTGCAGAAGTCACATGCTCGGTAGCTCCGGATCCACGCGGTCGCCTGCAGTCAGGAGCGGGCGAGTGGGCCCGAGATCAGCTTTGGGCCTAGAGACCTCGAGGGGGTCGAAGTCCCGCATGATGACACCCTTATCATCCGAGCGGTAATAACTAACTACACTATCCACCACATATTTATTGATACAGGCAGCTCAGTCAACATTATCTTCAAGAAGGCATTCGACCAACTTCAAATTGACCGAGCCGAGCTACTGCCAATGACGACCCCGTTATACGGGTTCACTGGCAATGAGGTTCTGTCGATCGGGCAGACCAGATTAGCTATCTCGCTAGGAGAGGAGCCACCTAGGAGAACTCGGACAACTAACTTCATTGTGGTCGACGCCCTCTCCGCATACAATGTGATCTTGGGGCGATCGGCTCTCAACGAGTTCCGAGCGGTCGTCTCAACATTTTGCCAAAAAATCAAATTCCCTGTGGAAGATCAGGTGGGATAAGTCTGAGGAGATCAAATGGCAGCTTTGCGATGTTATGTGGAGTTGGTCCGAGCCGAAGCAAAGGTCGTTCGGAAAACACCATGCATCGAGGTAAACGCTATAACTGAAAGGCCCCCTACTTTAGTTTATGAAGAAAAGGAGGAGGTACAAATCCACCCGGCCCGACCGGAGGCCACGATGTTCATAGCCTCCGACCTGGAGGCAAGCCAGAAGGAGGAGCTGATCAGATGTCTCCAACAAAACCGCGATGTCTTCGCTTTGTCAACTCATGAGCTGCCGGGAGTCTCATCGAGCGTGGCGCAGCACGAGCTTCATGTTCGACCAGACGCTCAGCCTGTGAAGCAAAGGAAGAGGGACTTCAGTGCCGAATAGAATGTCATCATCCGAGCTGAAGTCGAGAAGCTTCTGGAGGCCGACCATATATGGGAGGTGCAATTCCCGAGCTGGCTCGCAGATGTGGTGCTAGTCTCCAAGCCTGGCAACAAATGGAGAGTCTGCATTGACTTCCGTGATCTGAACAAGGCGTGTCCGAAGGATTTTTACCCGCTGCCCCAGATTGACCAAGTGGTGGATTCAACCGCCGGGTGCAAACTGATATGCATGCTGGATGCTTATCAGGGTTACCACCAAGTGTCGTTCGCCCGGGAAGACCAAGAGAAAGTCAGCTTCATTACGGCGGACGGTACCTACTGCTACAACGTGATGCCATTCAGACTGAAAAATGTCGGAGTAACGTACCAGCGACTCATGAACAAGGTGTTCCGAAAGCAGATCGGGCGAAACTTGGAGGTATATGTAGATGACATACTTATTAAACCACTTCGAGTAGCCGACTTGTGTGCAGAAATAGAAGAAACCTTCCGGACGCTGAGAAAGTATGGAGTCAAGCTGAATCCCCAGAAGTGTCTATTCGGAGCCAAAAGCGGACGCTTCCTGGGATACATCGTCACCGAGCGTGGCTCGAGGCGAACCCTAGAAAGGCGAAGGCATTGTAGGTATGCCGCCACCCAGAAATCTCAAGGAAGTTCAGCGTCTTACCGGTTGGATAACAGTATGACGGCCGACCGAGCCTTGCCCTTCTTCAAGATTCTGCGCTGAGCTACCAAATTCCAGTGGGATGAAGAATGTGACCGGGCGTTCGAGGCTTTGAAGGTTTATCTGAACTCTATGCCTGTATTAGCCAAGCTAATTACCGGCGAGCCGCTCCGCGTCTATTTATCATCAACCGAGCATGCTGTTGGCTCGACATTGGTGCGGCCGGACGGCGAAGAATAGCCGGTGTATTTTCTGAGTCACATTCTAAAGGATGTTGAATCCCGCTACACTGGTCTCGAGAAACTTGCTTTCGCGTTAGTCCTCGCTGCTCGGAGGCTCCGGCCTTACTTCTTGGCACACATGATAATCGTTATGACGAACAACCCTCTAGGGAGAGTCCTCCTCAACCCAGAGGCGTCCGGACGGCTGATCAAATAGACAACCTAGCTCAGTGAATTCGATATACAGTACCAGCCTCGAACGACAATTAAGGCACAGTCCTTAGCAGATTTCATAACCGAAGTACAGAACCTCGAGCCTGCAGCTTTATGGAAAATATTTGTGGATGGATCATCCACTCGGCTCGGAAGTGGAATCGGTATCTTACTACTTTCTCCTCAAGAAGAGCGGATGCATCTGTCTGTCCGACTGCATTACCGAGCAACAAATAATGAAGCTGAGTATGAGGCCCTCATAGTCGGCCTACCGGCTGCTCGACATGTGGGGGCCGGTTGAGTGGTCCTCTATTCGGACTCTCAGCTCGCCGCCCAGCAGCTTTCAAGAACTTTCGAAATAAACAACGCACGGCTCAAGCTCTATGCGGACACCTTCGAGAAGCTCAAAACCAACTTCGAGGAAGTTGTCATACAGAAGATTCCCCGAACGGAGAACCAGGCGGTGGACGAATTAGCTAAACTCGCGAGTTCAATATCACCGGTTGTCATCCAGCAACCGATCGAGCATGTATCTTTGGTGGCACACATCGACAGAATGGAGGGCCTCACGTTCCCGAGCGATTGGAGAACGGGCATAATAGAATTTTTTCGCTCTGGAACTACACCGTCCGATCGGGAGGAAGCCCAGCTGCTAAGAAGAAGAGCTGGTTGGTTCTGTTGGTGCAACCTTAGGTCAAGGTTGACCTGGTTGACCAGACTCGAGTTGACCTGACTCGAGTTGTATTTTGATGTTTGACGAGAACATGATGGGAGATTGTTGGTGCAACCTTAGGTCAAGGTTGACCTGGTTGACCAGACTCGAGTTGACTTGACTCGAGTTGTATCTTGATGTTTGACGAGAACAAGCTTGGGAGATTGTGGGTGCAACCCGTGGTCAAGGTTGACCTGGTTGACCCGAGGTGAGTTAACCTGACTCGAAAAAGTCCAAGCAGGGAGCTTGGCACGGGAAAAGTCCAAGCAGGGAGCTTGGCATGGGAAAAGTCCAAGCAGGGAGTTTGGCATGGTGAAAAGTCCAAGCAGGGAGCTTGGTACGGGAAAAGTCCAAGTATGGAGACTTGGCACGGAGAAGTCCAAGTATGGAAGCTTGGCACATGGGAAGTCAGAGAGGGCTCCGTAGCTCGTTCTCCGGACTGTGGTCAGAGAGGGCTCGGGAGCTCGTTCTCTGGACCGGATGGAAGTCGGAGAGGGCTCGGTAGCTCGTTCTCCAGATCGGTTGGAGAGGGCTCGGGAGCTGTCTCGGCGGATGTGGAAAGTCCCGTGAGTGAAGCCAGGTTGGAAAGTCCCGTGAGTGAAGCTGTGGAAAGTCCCGTGAGGAAGCTGCAGGGAAAGTCCCGAGGAAGCCGCAGATCGGAAATCGGTGAGTGAAGCCGTGAAACCCTAGTGAGTGAAGCTAGGTGAAAGTCCCGTGAGTGAATCGGCAGGAAAATCCAGATGGATCAAGGGTGATCGGACATCTGGTGTTGAGAAGGTCAAGTAGGTCAAGGGAGTGACCGGATACTTGGCACGAAGAGAAAAGTCCAAGTGGGTCAAAGGGATTGACCGGACACTTGGTAGGGAGTCTTAGCAGGTCAAGGGAGTGACCGGATGCTAAGCATGATGTACCAACAGGTCAAGGTTGACCGGATGTTGGTTTGGAAGGTTTGGGACTTGGTTTGGGCAAAAACCAAGATCTGGATCGATCAGTGGATCGATCCAGTGATACACTGGGTATCTGGATCGGTCTGGTGACCGATCAGTAACCAAACAGTAGCCTACTGAGTGTTATCTGATCGGTCTGCAGACCAATCAAGAAACAACGATCAAAAGGCAAAAGTTCGGGAGAAAAGGAAGGGAATGCATGCTGATCGGTCCCTGGACCGATCATAGGAAGCTCTGATCGGTCCCCAGGACCGATCAGAGGTAGCCTGGACTGATCAGGTTGAAGCCTGATCGGTCCAGAACTATCCGTTGTGAGCCAACGGTCTTATGTCTTCTGGCTTCTTCTTCGCAGGTGGATGCAGGTATAAGAGAGCTGAGGGCTTCTACAGTGCGACAACAACTCTCACTCTTCTTCTTCCTCCACGAGCTGCTGTTCTTCTTCACTGCTGTGACTTGAGCTTTGCTGAGCTCGCTTCTGCTTGAAGCTTCGTGTGAGCTTCATCGGCTGGGTTCCTGCTGTTGTAGGCGTCGTTTGAAACTGCTGCTTCATCCAGTCGACAAAAAGGCAAGCTAGGGTTATTACATTTTTGTATTGTACTTAGTTTCTTGCTGTATTCTTGTACTCCTGTTTATCTTGCTGTTGCAAGACATTGTGGCGAGGTTTCTCCACCCAGGAGGAGTGATTATTAGCCGGGTTTTCGAGGACTCATCCACCGACGGATTGATAGGCTTCGTCCACCTTACGGACACGCCGAGGAGTAGGAGTTTCATCTCCGAACCTCGTTACATCCATCGAGTTTGAGGTTTCTATTTAGTTATTTCCGCTGCGCTAACCATAATCGTAGGAAGAAACGAAGAATTTGGGGCATCTATTCACACCCCCCCTCTCTAGCCGCGATCATTGATCCTAACAGGTTCACCCTCATAGGGGACCAGCTCTACAAGAAGGCTTTCTCCCGATCGTTGCTAAGGTGCATCAGCTTAGAGGATGCGGAATATATATTGAAGGAAGTGCACCAGGGATCTTGCGGAGGACATCCGGGCGGTCGCTCGCTGGCGAGGAAGATCCTGTTAGCAGGGTACTTCTGGCCGACCTTTCAAGAAGATGTCGCCCGGACCGTCGCCAACTGCCTTTCCTGCCAAAAACACCACTACTTCTCCCATCGGCCAATGGAGGAGATGAAGGCGTTTACGATATCCTGCCCGTTCGACCAGTGGGGTATGGATATTGTAGGGTCTTTTTCCATGGCGACCGGACAACGGAAGTTCTTGTTGGTAGCGGTAGATTATTTCTCAAAATGGGTCGAGGCCGAGCCGCTGGCGAGAATAACTGAGCAGATGGTCAAGAAGTTCATATGGCAACACATAATATGCCAGTTCGGCATTCCCCGCCGGCTCATGTCCGACAAAAGGCGACAGTTCGTCGGCCAAGAGCTCCAAGCATGGTGCGAAGGGTACGGCATCCAGCAGCACTTCACTTCCGTAGCGTATCCCCAAAGCAATGGGCAGGTCGAGGTCGCCAATCGGGAGATCCTTTGGATTCTTCGCGTTCGGCTCGACCATATAGGGGGAGCTGGGTGGATGAATTGTCGGGCGTGCTATGGGCCATCCGCACGACCCCAAAGGAGGGAACAGACGTTACTCCGTTTCACTTGGTATATGGAGGAGAGGCGGTCGTCCCAGTCGAGGTCGGCGTGGAGTCCGAGCAGATATTGAGCTACGACAAGGACAACACTGAACGGAGGCAGCTGGAGGTGGATTTGATTGACGAGGAGCGAGCCAAAGCTGTTGGTTAATCCTAGGAAAACGTACCGACTCCACTGTACAAAAATTTTTGTACAAGTGTCGAACCTTTCCTTAAATAACCTATTGTGTTCTTTAGAAGTTAAATAAGGAATTGCAGACGGAACTTAACATCACTGATTCCAAATTTAACTTATCTGTTCTTAATGGTTTAGATTTGAATCGCAAGCGGGACTTAACACTATTGATTCAAATTTACCTAAGTTATTAATTCCATAAATATTAATTTCCAAAATTGGCTTCCAGGACTGCATGGCGAGGCACATGACCTTCTTGGATATGGGAGCAACCACCACCGCCTAGGCAAAGCCTTTTAAGGAAAGCTAATATTTATTTCCTTAAATAACTCTAGGTTAACCAAAAAGAACAATCGAATCACAAATTCAAAAAAGAAGAAAACACAAAATCAAAAAATAAATTCGATAAACTAGATCTAATTGCCTCTTGTATTTAGAATTCTTACAAAGAAAATAACTAGTATGATGCGGAAAAAAATTACTAGTTATACCTTCTCTTTGTAAGCTAATAACCTCGAGATCTTCTACCGTATTCCTCGCCTCGCCTTGAACGTTGTGTGGGCGACGATCCTCCAAGATGAACACCACCCAAAAGAGTCCTTCCTCTTCCTCTAAGATTCGGCCACCGCCACCACCAAGGAGAAGAGAGCAAAGGGAAAGGGAGAAGGGAGAGGGCCGACCACCAAAAGACCTCCAAGCAATAGAATAAGAGTTATGTCTCATGAACCCCCCTCACCCCTTCTTTTATATTACTTGCCCAAGACAAATAAGGAAAAACCTTTTACAAAAAATAAAATCATCCAAGAGTTTTTCCTTTTTCCCTTTTTATTTTTTCTTTTCTTTCCTCTTGATTGAATCAATCACCAATCAATGGTTGTGATCAATCCTATATGGTTTAGGATTAAGTTTGGTCGGCCCCTTGCTTGGGCACCAATTAAGGTGGCCGACCACTATATTTAGGAAAGTAATAATAATTTTTTTTATAAAATTTTACAAGAAAAAAAAAACTCTTATAAAATTTTACAAGCTCTCTTTCCTAAAGTAGGAGTTAAAAAAGGAAAGTTTTTAAAAATTAAAATCATGTTTTAAATTTAAAAACTCTCTTATAAAATTTTCTTTTTTAACATGATGATAGAAAATATTAATTTTAAAACTTATCTCCCTTTTTTTCTTAAACCATGAGGCTGGTTAAAAAATGAAAGTTTTAAAAATTTTAAAACTCTCTATTAAAACATGTGGGCAAATTCAAATAAGGAAAGTTTTAAAAAAAATTAAAATTTCTCTTTTAAAACTTATAGTTTTCTACAAAGAGAAGATTTTAAAAATTCAAAAACAACCCTTCTTGTTTGAATATTATGGCCGACCCCTTCATGCCTGGTCACCAAGCAAAGGGCCGGCCCCTATAGGAGAGGATGTGGCCGGCCCTTGCTTGGGCCCACTTCTTGGACACCAAGAAGAGCCTTACATTTGGATGGACTTGAGGCTATAATGAGGCTACGACAGGGACCTAGAGGAGAAATTGGTTTTGGCCTTCCGATGAGCTTGAGTATCTCGTGTTCGCCCCGAACACACAACTCAAGTTCATCGATAATAACTCATTCCACTAGAGAGTTATTACCGCACTACCGCACCAATCCCAAATTACATTATGGGCTCCTTCTTATCATGAGTGCGTTAGTCTCCCTGTGTTTAAGATTACGAATGTCCACTAATTAAGTAAGTTACTGACAACTCATTTAATTAATATCTAGATCCAAGAGTAGTACCACTCAACTTTATTGTCATGTCGGACTAGGTCCACCTACAGGGTTTAACATGGCAATCCTCATGAGCTCCTCTTGGGGACATTCTCAACCTAGATAACTAGGACACAGATTCCTTCTATAATCAACAACACACACTATAAGTAATATCATTTCCCAAGTTATCGGGTATATTGATTTATCGAGCTAAACCTCACCCTTTGATAAGTCAAAGAAATAAATATTAAATATATGCGCTTGTTATTATATTAGGATTAAGAGCACACACTTCCATAATAACTAAGGTCTAGTTCTTTTACTAAGTCAGTACAAAAAGAACTTACCTAAATGATCCTACTCAATACACTTAAAGTGTATCAGTGTAATTTATTAGTCAAGATAAACTAATACTTAATTACACTACGACTATTCTGATGGTTTGTTCCTTTCCATTTTAGTCGTGAGCAACTGTTTATAATTTATAGAGAACCGACAACATGATCTCCTGAGTGTGACACCACACTCCATGTTATCTACTTTATAAATTAATTGAACAATTACATTTAACAAATAAATACAGATATTGACCAATGTGATTCTTTTATTTCAAAAATAAATGTTTACAAAAGCTAGGCTTTTAGTATACACTCCAACAAAAGCAGCCGTTCGGCTAATGGCATACCGGCAAAGGATGAAACAGAATTACAACAAGCGAGTAATCCCCAGAGCATTCCAGGTCGACGACTTGGTGTGGAAGAAGGTAAAGCCGGTCGGCGATGTTAGTAAACTGGAGGCCCCATGGGCTGGTCCCTTTAAGGTCGTTGAGAAGCTCTGATCGAGCGCCTAATACCTCGAAGATCAAGACGGACAACGGCTGGAATGGCCATGGAGCGCTAATCATCTCCAGCCGTACCGAGCTGGGTGAAAGGTGCGCCAATGTAATCATTTATGCATGTTTTCGTTCTCCTGTACCCTTTAGCTGCAGGAATGGAATCACAAAACACAAGGGTATACCGATTTCCACCGAACGACTGAGCTCCATCAAACCGTCGAGCGACGACGTTAAACTCTAGGGTCGAAGTGGCGACCATAAATACCCTGCTCGGAAGACCGTCGAGCGGCGACGTTAAACTCTAGAGTCGAAGCGGCGACCATAAATACCCCACTCGAAAGACCTTCGAGCGACGACATTAAACTCTAGGGTCGAAGCGGCGACCATAAATACCCCGCTCGAAAAACCGTCGAGCAGCGACATTAAACTCTAGGGTCGAAGCGGCGACCATAAATACCCCGCTCGGAAGACCATCGAGCGGCGAAGTTAAACTCTAGGGTCGAAGCGGCGACCATAAATACCCCGCTCGGAAGACCGTCGAGAGGCGACGTTAAACTCTAGGGTCGAAGCGGCGACCATAAATACCCCGCTCGGAAGACCGTCGAGTGGCGACGTTAAACTCTAGGCTCGAACCGGCGACTACAAAACCTCGACCCGAAGATCGCCCAATGGCAACATTGAAGCTCAACGCCCAACGAGAGATGAGCGACGATTATTAAAGGCCAGGATAAGGAGGGAATTGACCTACTGAAACGGATCCCGCTCGGGATGCATGATTATTTATGTTGACCAGAGAAAGCGAGCCAGCAAAACACGAGCAAATTTTCATTAAACAAAAAGGGGTCTTTAGACCGATCGGTAGGATTACAAAAAAACACTTCATTCAAGAAAGTTAAAAACATCCTTGGGTATGCCGCTAAGGAGCGCCGTGTGTTCCTGGACGGGAATAATCAAGGACTCCGGAAGGTGGCCCTTAGCCTTCAAATAATCGGCCGTGGCGGTGATAGCCAATTCAAAGGCGTGAACGAGTAGGTGGCAGACCTTTTCAACAAAATCGTCCGAGCGGATGTACTTTTGCCTCAGCACCGCGAATCGGCTCGGCTCGGCCTCCTAGTACTCCTTGAAAGCTGCACGGGAAGCATCGAGGGCCTCCTGGAGGGCCTTCAGCTCGTCCTTGACAGCCGCCACCTCCGTCGAACGACCCTTTTTCTCGTCGTCCAGCAGCTCAGCCAATTCCTACACCCGCTGCGCCAAGGCTCGAGCCTCAACATTTTTCGCGTCTAGATCGGCGATAGCGCGATTCTTCCGAGTGGTCGCCAGTTCTATCTTGTGGTCATAGGTTTTGACCTGCTTTTCGAGCTGGCCTAGCATGAACGCCTGATCGGCAGATTTCTTTCGCTCGGCCTCAAGCAGCTCTTTAGTATTCGCCAGCTCCTTCTGCAGCTCGGCGTATGATGGTACCTGAGAGGAGGATGGTCCGTCGGAAATTTTGAGCTTCTTCAGCTCTTATTCTAACATCGCCAGGCGGCCGGAGATGGCCACGCTTTCTACCCAGTTCTGATAAAGGCCAAAGTTGTCAAGCACCGAGCGGAAAAGTCATGTGAATAAGTTGCAAGAGACTCACCCCGGTGGCATGCTGCAGGTAGCTATCGCCCAGCTGACCGGGAGACATCGCGGCGGCACGAGCGCGCGCATCTTCCCATACCTTGGCGAGCGGCCACCGAATCGTGATGACGTGTTCGGGAGCCGTCGGCCGAGCGGATTCAGCCATATAGTCCTCTGTTGGAAGGCGCAGGATAGCCTTTATGATGCGGCGCCCGCTTGGCATCGTATGAGCAGACACCGAAGGACCAGACGGCTGGTCGGACGGTGCTGAAAGTATGCCCGAGCGGAGAATCCTTGGAGGCAAGGAGCTGACCAGCATCACCTCGAGGGGGTCTGTCGGCACGTCCAACTGAGAGGGTATTCGGTCAGAGGAGAGGGCCTCAACTGATGGAGCCTTGTCTTTGGGAGAAAGATCCCTCGTCCGCTTGGACGCTTGTACTGCAGAGGCAGCCGAACACAGAGGCATCTCCGTCCTGCGTCTCTTCCGATTAAGGGGGAGATCATCCTCCCGCTTAGAGTCCCCCTCCCGAGCGGCAAGCTCCTTGCTAGAAGTTGCTCCGTCCGTTAACTCCGCGGGAGAGGTCTGAGCGGCCGACTCCCCAGCGCCCGCCTCGCTCTCACCCTTGTGAGAGCCGACCGGAGCGATGTCCAGTCGCTCCATTTCTTTGGCTACTGCAGCCTCGATCGCTTCAGCCTTCTTCTTCAGGATCCGGAACAACACAGACTCCATTACGATGTTCACTGCGAAAGAAAAGAAAGAAAATCAGTTAGACTCAAGGTAAATGCACAAGTGAACTTCTTACCAAAGCTACTCGGAAGCTTGGTTCGGCTCGGACTCAGGCCGAACATGTACATCACCCCTTCTGGTAAAAGCTTGTTGATATCGAGCTTAAGGTTGACCAGCATATTTGCGGCTTGGAGGTAATCCGACCGGGTCTTATACCTCTTCAGCTCGGGAGAAGTTGGTGGTCCGACCCGCCACTTGGTTATAAAAGGAAGCCGCCCGGGGAGACGAAGGAAAAAAGAAGTACTCCTTCCAATGTTTGTTGGAGGAGGGCATCTTATCGAAAAAGACTAAGCCGATTCGAGACTGGAACAGATATGTGCCCAGCTCGGATTGCTTGGGGTAATAGACGTAGTAAAAAACCTCCGGACGGAGGGGAATGTTGTGGATTTTGAATAACACAACAACTCCACACAAAAGGTGGAAGGAATTAGGTACAAGCTGGCCGAGCGAAATGCCAAAGAAATTACAGACTTCAACTATAAAGGGGTGGAGAGGAAAGTGCAGCCCGACCACAAACTGATCGCGAAAAAAACAAATCGTGACGTGCGGCGGTTTGTGTGGCCGATCGGAAGGTGAGGCCAGAATGATTTCGAGAGCAGTAGGAAGGCCAAAGGCATTGACCAGACCCTCCGCATCCCGCGCGTCAAACCGTGACTCCATGGTCGTGTACCATGGGCCGGGGGCGAGCTCAGAGGGCTGAGAGGTGCTGGCCATCGCCGGAACAGTATGAAGAGCGAAGGCCGAAGAAAAACGGAAAGGTTGATAAGTAGGTAGTGCGGAACAATGCCAGCGGAGCACAGCACCGCTAGAATGCGAAGAAAAGCACGAAAAGAACGAAGAAAAGGTGGGCAAAGAGTCCTTACAGAAAGATGGTCGGAGAAGAAGGCGAGTGGCTGGAAGGTTGAGGACGAGTTCACCAGAGCACTGAATAGGATGGAACAGAAGCCTTCGGATGCACGCACGCGATAACGTGAAGCGACGGAGGAAGAAGAGATGGCCTTATAAAGGTTGGGCTCGACCGACCAGAGCCGTCCGATCCAGGTCACGGGATCCGAGGAGTAGATCTGATCATCGAATTCAAAAGGCCAAAGGTCACATCAGCCCTGACAGCTCGAGCGAGAGGTGATGGCTGCGTGGCCACGTGGCGCCCGCTCATGGGTCGCATTTAATGAGGGCCATTACGCAGGCGTGGTCGCGTGCTCATCCTTAATGGCGAGGATTTGCACGAATTCTGGGGAGATTCTAGGGACATCAGCTTGGACCAATGTCGGGGTGGCGGGACAACCACTGGCAAACAAAACTTTCCAAGTGCCAGCAGGTGTCAGGCCAAGCGACATCGCCCACTTGCGCAGTTCCCGATCGAATAGACACTAACATCAGTAGCAGAATGGCAGGCGTGTCACCAGGCCAATGGTCCAGTCAGTCGGACTTGTAGCCTCCTTCGACTAGACTTGAAGGAAAGACACGTGATCCGGTGGTAAGGATCGGGGGCCCACATAGGAAGGGGTCAACGACATGGGAGAGACAAAGTTAAGATCAGACTTGGGACCCGACTGACAGGAGTAAATCCCAGGCTGGCGCGAAGATAGCACGACCTCGGGTCGAGCTTCTGACGCTCACGAGTTTCCCTTATAGAGGAACCGTTGTGCCGAGCGGCCGATCCGCTCGGTCGAACTGCAAATCAACCAGCTCGTACTCCCGTCCGAGTATGTGACCGAGCGGCCTTCTCGCCCGGTCCGATGCGTATACATACCCGAGCGCCCTGGAGGCCGAGTGGCCATCCCGTCCAACCCAATAAGAGATAAAAGACTTAGAAGAGGACAAAAAGGGCAGCTAGTGATATATTCTCGAGACACCTGCCACCGATAAATAGCATGGTCGGCGGCCGGGCCGTACCGAGGATCGTACGGTGGAAGTTTCCACTGTCATGGCAGAGATATGCTCGGACGGTTGCGGTATGGCGTCAGACATGCTTTTCTGACACAACCATTCTGAGGTATGCTTTGAGGAGCGTGCGCACCTCGAGAAGCGTGCACGCGCCTCTCCGGGGTCCTATATAAGGACCTCCAGACTTCAACGGAGGTATGCTTTTCTCATCTACTGTAGTCACAGTCTCGTTTTTTTGCCTCTGCTTCATCTCGTCGTTGCCTTACTTGAGCGTCGGAAGGTCGTCGACGGGAACCCCTTCCCGACCCGGCTTTGTTGCAGGCCCACGTCATTGCGGAGATCACTCGAAGGCAGCAGAGAGCGCCACGTCCTCAGTTTTCATCGACTCAACGCTCGGACAGGATCATAAACAATGGCAAACTCAAGGTAATTGGCATAGGTAATATTGAATTAAAAATAGATTTTATTATTACAAATGTTTTACTTGTTGAAAATTTTAAATATAATCTCCTAAGTATAAGTCAATTGTGTGACACTAGGTATAAGGTTAATTCTTACCTACAGAATGCTTAATAAAACATCTAGATAATCCTACTATAAGTCTAAAGGGGTTTAGAAAAGACAATATCTATACAATTAACTTAACCACTTCTTCAGTTAAGTGTTATTTAACATAAAAAGAAGAAACTTGGTTATGGCATAGAAGAATGTTACATACAAATTTTAGAAATATAAGCAAATTAAATGGATTAGTTAGAGGCTTACCAAAGTTACCCAACTTAGACTCAACCATATGTAATGCTTGTCAATAAGGTAAACAGACAAAATCTACTCACAAACCAACTAATCAATCACAAACCAACTCCATGCTAGAACTTCTACACCTAAATCTATTTGACTCCCATGGAGTCAAATCAATGGAAGTTTATATTGCCTAGTAATAATAGATGACTATTCTAGGTTCACTTGGGTTAAATTCTTAAAAAATAAAGATGAAACTTTTGAAATATTTACAAACTTTTGCAAACAAGTTGAAAATGAAAAAGACCTTAAAATCAAAAGAATTAGAAGTGACAATAGGGGAGAATTTAAAAAACATAACTTTAATAAATTCTATCTAGAAAACGGCTATCATCACGAATTCTCGTGTCCCAAAACTCCCCAACAAAATGGCATTGTAGAAAGAAAAAATAGAACTTTGCTTGAAGCATCTAGAATAATGCTGAATGCATACAACCTACCTAAGTACTTTTGGGCAGAAGCTGTTAGTACAACCTGCTACTTACAAAATAGAACAACACTAAACAAAACACATAATAAAACCTGCTTTGAAATCTATTATAATAAACAACCCAATATAAAATATTTAAAAGTATTTGGGTGCCCAGCTTTCATTTTAAATACAAGAGAACACTTAGGAAAATTCACATCTAAAGTAGAAAATGGAACATTTGTAGGATACTCCCTAAACAGCAGAGGTTACAGAGTTTATAATAAGGTTACCTTAAGAATTGAAGAAGCTACTAATGCAAAATTTGAAGAATCCAAACAAAACCAAGAACAAACCCAACTTCAACCAATTGAATTTGTTCAAGAAAATACCAATTCTAAAGGAACAAATCAATCTGTAAATCACGAAGAGGAAGAAGAACTTCAAGAGAGTCAACCTCCTAGAACTATTAGAGTCAACCCAAATCATCCAACTAGCCAAATAATTGGTGATCCAGACCTAAGGGTTCAGACTAGGTCGTCCTTTAGAAACCTAAGTCAAATTTCATTAATTTCAAAAATTGAACCTAAAACAGTGGCTGAGTCGTTACTTGGCCCAGACTGGGTAATTGCTATGCAAGAAGAACTAGCTCAATTTGAAAGAAATGAAGTTTGGGATTTAGTGCCACCACCCAAAAATAAAAAGATAATAGAAACAAAATGAGTATTTAGAAATAAATTAAGTGAAACTGGGGAAATCACAAGAAATAAAGCTAGACTAGTTGCTAAAGGGTTCAGTCAAGTAGAAGGACTTGACTACGATGAAACTTATGCCCCAGTGGCTAGACTAGAGTCCATTAGAATGTTACTTAGTTATGCAACCCACAAAGGGTTTAGACTGTACCAAATGGACATTAAGTCAGCCTTCCTAAATGGACTGATAAAAGAAGAAGTCTATGTAGGACAACTACCTGGGTTTGAAAATTTAGAACAGCCTGATTATGTCTTTAAATTAAAGAAGGCTTTATATGGACTTAAGCAAGCCCTTAGGGTATGGTATGAAAGACTTACTTCGTACCTAATTTCTAAAGGGTTCAACCAAGGTCAAATTGACCCAACCCTTTTCGTTAAGTTAATACAAAAGGATATTTTCATAGCTCAAATCTATATAGATGATATCATCTTTGGGTCAACAAATTCAGAATTTTTAGATGAATTCACAAGTCTAATGGAACAAGAATTTGAAATGAGCTTAGTAGGAAAACTAACTTATTTTTTAGGATTACAAATCAAACAAACAAATGAAGGAAACTATATTTATCAACAAAAATACACTAAAGAATTACTTAAAAAATTCAGAATGGAAAATACTAAAGAGATAAAAATGCCTATGGCCGTGAACACAATCCTAGATAATGACCCAAATGGAAACCGATTGACTTAAAATATTATAGGAGTGTCATAGGTAGTCTACTATACTTAACTGCAAGTCGACCCGATATTTTATTTGCAGTTAGTATGTGTGCTAGATACCAAACCTGCGCTAAGGAATCACATCTAACTCAGGTTAAAAGAATCTTCAGATACCTCAAAGGAACAACAAATGTAGGTATTTGGTATCCTAGAACTAATAACTTTGAATTAATAGGGTACTCTGACTCAAATTATGCTGGGTGCAAATTAGACCGTAAAAGCACAAGTGGTGGTTGTCAACTACTAGGTCCATCACTTGTTAGCTGGTTCAGTAGAAAGCAACACTGTGTTGCGCTATCCACAACTGAGTCAGAATATATAGCCATAGGAGAATGAATTGCACAATTATTATGGATGATGCACACTTTAAAAGATTTTAACTTAAACCTTACAAATATAAAAGTGTTAATTGACAATATTAATTCAATTAATTTAACAAAAAATCCAGTGCATCATTCCAGAACCAAACACATTAAAATTAAGTATCACTTTATCAGGGATCATGTCACTAAAGGAGACATTAAACTCAAGTATATTGAGTCAAAATCTAATTTAGCTGACATATTTACTAAACCTCTCCCTGAAAGTGAATTTAGCAATCTACGTAGGAAATTAGGGATGCGCCTAATAGATTAGGATTTTTTTTTCAAAATTAAGCATTTTCAAATTCTAAGGTAAAATGCCTTTATGATTTCAAAACCTTTTATTTTTTAGAATTTCAAAAAGGTTTTAGCCTTAGACTAGAATAATTCCGTAAAAATCATGTTCCCCTAGGGCTAGTATTTGAGCACCTCACCAACACCCTAGGATTCCCTTATTTGTGATTGTCAAACATAGAAAGGGGTGAGATACATAGGCAGATTGTCTGGACTTAAGATGCTTATATCAGTGCATCGATATAAGTCTGGGCGTTAAACACCAAACAGATATTAATCAAATTAAGTCATTCAGTGAAGTCAAACACTAACTGATGCTTAGACTTAACTTGACTAACCAAGTGAAAGATGCTATCCTCTAATAGTCAGTAAGTAACTAACTGGTTAGATAGATTTAACAATGTCAGGTTCAGGGGGAGCAATAATTAGTTTTACACTTTTTTAAATATTTTCTTGAAATTAAGTTTTGGAAAATATTCTTCTAAAATTGTCTTAGAAACCTAACCTTTGTAAAACCAAGTTTTATATTATTTTTTTTAAAATTGTATGTTATAAACTTGGTTTGAAAATTGGCTTTGAAAATCGAATTTTACAAACTTAGTCTTGAAACTATGATTGTTTAAACTTGAATATTGAAAATTAATTTAAGCAAATAAAAACTTAGTTTTGCAAATTAGATTTCACAAACTTAACTCTGAAGAATTAGATTTTGAACATTAATCTGATTTTTTTTTAAACCTAACTTTTATAAAATTACTTTTATAAAACTCATGATACACTTATGTTTCAAGTTCAAACTTATTTTGAAACTTATACACTTATGTTTGAAAAATTAGCCTCTTTTGAAGTTAGCTTTAGCTTGAAAATTAGTTTTTATAAATTTATGGTTGTTTAAATTATCTGTTGAAAATTTGCAAACCTATTACTAAATTATTTTTCTAAAATTAGCTATTTTTTTTGATAACTTAGCTATTTTGAAAAAGTTAACAGATACTCTTTAACAGCAAAATCTTTAATTATTTTAACTCCCCCGAGTCAATCTGACTTGTTTTTTTTGCAATTGTCCATATTCTTTATTGCAGTTTTCTGTATTTATAATATGTTTGTGTTTGATGAATGCCAAAGGGGGAGGGTTAGGTGATTAAGTTATCTAAAATGAATTGAAAATTAAAACTAACTTAGAAACCTGTTAATGCTTGTTTTACTTGCATTTTACACTAACTTAACCAAGTTGTCATTCCATCAAAAAGGGAGAGATTGTTGGTGCGGTTAGCACTAACGGTCTAACCTAGATTTTGATGAATGAAAAAATAGTTTAAGTTAGTTTTGTTGTTGATCTAATACTCTGACCGAGTGTGCAGGAAAAGCCCAAACAGGTCGATGGGCTGACCGAATGTCTAGCACGAAGCCCAGCTAGGTCGACGGGCTGATTGGATAGCTGGAACGAAGTCCAAACGGGTCGACAGGCTGATCGGACGTTTGACACGAAGTCTAGCTAGGTCGACGGGCTGATCGGATAGCTGGCACGAAGTCCAGATGGGTCGAAGGGCTGACTTGACGTCTGGCAGGTAGGTAAAGATAAGTCACTGGAGGGGAGTGACTGTGAGGACGCGTTCTCGGAAAGGGAACTTAGGCGCCGATCCGACTTAGAACCATTTCAGAACTCTAAGTCGAGATCGTAACTAGATTCCGGTCTCAGAAAGACGGAATCTAAGTCATACTCTTTCTATTTTGAATTATGAACTGTGCTAATAATCTGTTTTGCAGGAGATATGAGTGTTTCGGACTAACGTTTTTCTTGCAGGAAGGAATCTGCTGGAAAACAGGGTCCGGGCGCCCGGGAGGTACCCGGGCGCCCGGAGGCAAACTTTTATCCCCAACGTCACTGACCCACATGGAGTTCGCTGGTTGTCTCGGCTACGTCATGGTCGAGGCGCCCTGAAAGTCCCAGGCACCTCGAACCTCTTATATAAGGAGGGTCAAGGCTGAAGCTCTAACAAAAACTCTCAATTCGATCTCTGGTGCTCCTGCGACGCTGCGAAAGCTCTCCGGCAAAGTTCTAGTTTGATTTTTCCCTTTCTAATTGTCAGTTTTTATTTTACTAATTAATTCCTGTACCTCAATTCTGTAATTACTATTCGAATTTTTAGTAATTTCCCATCGAAAGCACCCTTATGTGCGGACCTTGGAGTAGGAGTCGCTAAAGGCTCCGAACCAAGTAAATCTCTGTGTCGTCTTTGGCTCGTTTCTTTTTCCGCTGTGCTTAACTCTTTTCGATAAATTTTAATTCGATATTAACCCCCCGCTATCGAACAATCATGATCCAACAGATAATCCTTATGAGCTCCTCAAGGGGGCATCATCATCCTAAATAATTAGGACACATATTCTTTCTATAATCAACAACACACCATATAAACAGTACTATCTCCCAACTCATCAAGCCTATTGATTTAACAAATAAATCTCACTCATTGATAAGTTAAAGAAATAAATACTAAGTATACGTGCTTGTTATTATATAGGGATTAAGAGGACGCACATCCATAATAACAGAGGTTTTATTTTTTTATGTAGTCAGTACAAATCAAATAACCTCAAACGGTCTTGCTCAATACACACATAGTGTACTAGTGTAATTTTATAGTCAAGACAGACTAATACCAAATTACACTACAACTGTTCCAATGATTTGTCCCAATCCATCTTGGTTGTGAGCTACTATTTATAATTTATAAGGAACCAATAACATTATCTTCTGTGTGACACCACACACCATGTTATCTACAATATAAATTAAATGGACAACTGCATTGACATATATATAAATATAAAATGCAAACATTTGACCAAAGTGATTCTCATTTCAAAATATTTCAAAATAGATATTCATACAAAAGCTAGGTTTATAGTATACATCCCAATACTTTTTCCCCGCTCGGCCTCGAGCAGTATGGTGCTCTTCATCAGATCGGCCTTTAGCTTTGCAACCTCAGCATTTGTCTGCTCTTGAGAGGTAGAGGATTGGCCGCTCGATGCCTTCAACTTCTTGACTTCCTCCTCCAAGAATGCGAGCCTCTGGCACATGGCCAGACTCTCTACCCAATACTACGAATAACTATGCAAGTATAAGTGTCGACCATGGAGAAGTTACGAAGAATAGAACACTTACCCCAATGGACATTTGGGTATGGCTATCCGCAAACGCCTCCGGAGGCATCATCGCCGCACGGTCTCGGGCGTCAACCCATATTTGTGCAAGCGGCCCTTGGATGATTATTTAGTGCTCGAGGGCTCGGGATTCAACGCTCGTCGACTCGTGCCATTCTGTAATCGGTAGATGAAGAACTGCCATTATTTGGCGCTGGCCGCTCGGGGCTAACTGGGTCGATGTCGCTCATCCAGACGGTCGAGATGAGGACGCCGGGTGGATGCCAGATTTCTTGACCTTCGATGGCAGTGGCATGAAGGCCACCGACGGCGTAGACATTCCCTTGTGACAGACCAGATAATGATGGCATCCGATCAAACGACATGAGGGCCACAGTCGCTTGAACTGGCACGGGGGTCGACGTTTTAACCTATTCTGCAGATCGCACCGCTGAGGATGCAGAGCGTGATGAAGGCTACACCCGACGCCTCTACACCTGATCAGCGGCTCCCCTAAGGAGGCTGAGCCTGATGCCCCCTCAACTTAAATGACCGAATGCTGTTTGGAGGGAGTTGATGATCCCCCAACCGCTCCACCACTCATCAAGACTGGAGCACTTCGCTCTCATTTGGTGATCTTCTTAAGAGCCGACCGGCTGCAGATCACGGCTCTCTAACTCCTCCACAGTCACCGCATTGATCGCGGCATCTGCAAGTTTAGCCTTGCCAGCTAGACGCGCACGTAACATGACTTTGGCTATAAAAGAGGGAAAAAAATCAGTTAGAATCAAAGGAAGAAGTGAAGAAGTTGCATACATAGGCTGAACGGAAGCCGGGTGCGGATCGGACTCAGGTCAAAAATGTAGAGGACACCCTCCAACAGCAATTTATGGATGTCATACTTCTGACCGGCCAACATTGAAGCTGCGTTGAGGTAGTCCGATCGACTCTTGTACTATTTAAAGGGAGGCTGACTCGCCACTTCGAGCTGCCAATGGGTCGAGAAGTCTGGCCGCTCGGGAAGGCATGCAAAAAAGAAGTATTCCCTTCAATGCTTATTGGAGGTCAGCATTTTGTCAAAGAAAACTAAGTCCACTCGGGCTTGGAAAAGAAAATTTCCTGGCTCGGACAATTTCGGATAATAAAAATAGTGAAAAATCTGAGGAGTGAGAGCAATGTCGTGCAGGCGGAATAGAACAATTACCCCGCACAACAGCTGAAAGGAGTTTGACACTAATTGATGAAGGGAGATGCAGAAGTATTTACAAACGGTAGGAAAGAAGGGGTGAATAGGAAATCATAGACCGACGGTAAATTGATCCCTAAAGAAGGTAAGACAGTCAGACGATGGAGAGTTTGGCCGGTCCGAAGGAGAAGGAAGGACAACTTTGTACCCAGAAGGAAACTCAAAAGCAGCTGTCAAGCTCTCAGCGTCATCGACGTCAAACCTGGACTCAGTAGAGGTGTACCAAAGCCCAGGGATGCCGACAGACGGCTGTGGGGAACTTGCCATCGAAACTAAAGCTTAACGAAAAACAGGGAAGAAATGCGACTCGGAAAATAGAATCCTACGAGCAACAAACAACTTCAATCAAAGGAAGACAAAGGCGTACTAGAGAGATCATAGAGATTGCCAGAAAAGGAAGGCGATGGAGCACAGTGCGGTGTCACCGAGAGGCTTGTAGGCGAAGACGATGAAGCAAAGTGAAGAAGATGGAGCAGGTGATGTTTATAAACCACGGAGCTGGTCGATTGGAGCCGTCTGATCTAGGTCGCGAAAACCCAAGTAGAAATCAGACCATTGAATTTGAACCGTCAAACATCACATCGCCAGCGGATATCCGCCTGTCACGTCAAGCGTGTGGCGACAACGGGCGGGATACGTGGTGCCTCGCCACGGGCCAATATTTAATGAGGACAATTAAAAGGCATGGGAGCACGGTCAACCATAATGTGCAGAGATTTGTACGATTTTCCATAAATATGGGTGACGTGAGCCCGGATCACGCTCGCCCAAGGCAGCGCCAGTTGAATGCCCGTTGTGCCGATCGGCTTAAGGGAGCAGACCAATGGCCGAACGACAATCTTCAACCAGCCGACCGGTAGAGAGCGGTCACATAGCCGACTGTTGCGCTACGTTAGTTGATCAGAACCCAAGGAATGTCGAAGCTGATCGGGTGGAAAGCTTCACAGACCATTTTGTCCAGTCAGTTGGACTTGCAGCCTCCTTCGACTAGGCTTGAGGGAGAGGCATGTGATGCGGTGATAAGGAGGGGCCCCACCCCAAGGAGGATAGTTGCCACAGTGGAAGTCAAAGTCAAAGCGGTCAACGCTCAGATATCATCAGCCAGTCGGGCGAGCAAATCAACACTCATATAACATCGACCGATCGGGCAAGCATGCCTCGACCGGGAGGAGAAGGTTCTAGTCTGACTCCGCCTTTGACACGAGGAGGTGACAAATGACCGAAGATCAAAAGAGTTGGACGCCAGAGGAAAAGATATACAGAAGCCGAGCTAACATTGGCTCAGTGGAGCTCCGACCAATTGGACGCGAAGCAGGCATAGGGATGTTTTGACCGAACGGACGTAACATAAGCATAGTGGAGTTTCGGTCGAGCGAGCGGTACACAGGAACAACAAATTCTCGACTGAGCGGCTAGTCCGCTCGGCCTAGCAGTATACTATGTTATCCATCGACATCCTTTTGGGAGTTAGTGCCGCCAACACCGGGTTTGGACAAAGATCGTACGGCGGAGACTTCCACTGTTACTTCAGAGATATGCTCGTCCTGTTAAGGTACTGTGTCAGGGATAATTTACTGACAAGTTTTTTCAGGTAAAACTTTGGGAAGTGTGCTTACCTTTGGGAGCGTGCACGCGCGCTACAGTTGCTCTATATAATGGGAGGGAGGGTCCAAGCATCGACGGAGGTACGCAATATGCGATAGACACTGTTCTCGCTACTATTCATTCTTGTTGCATTGCCTTCTACTTCATCGTCATTGACTGACTTGAGCGTTGGAGGGCCAACGCCGGGGACCCCTTCTTTGGCTCGGCACTGACGTAATCTATGTTGCATGTTGGAGCAGAATCTATAGGCGGTCAGCAGGAGTGTCACATCTCTAGCTTTTCATCTCATCGACTTTCAGGCAGGATCAACTTAAAATTTAAATTAAAAATTAAAAATTAAAATTAAACTTAACTTTTCCGCCTTAATCGAATCTCAAATCAAATTTAATTTAGTTGGGTCGCTGCTTGTCGTAGCACTCTCTCAATCGATCAGCTGATCGATTGGGCTTGGGTCAATCGATCAGCCGATCGATTGCCCCAACCTTGACTTTCCTAAACTCAAGTTCAAGGTTCCCAAACCCAACATCCAGTCAATCGTGACCTACTGGGACTCCTTCTGCCTAGCATTTGGTCAACTTTGACCTGCTGGAATTTCTTCACGGTCAATCCTTTGACCCACTTGGACTTTTCTCCTTGTACCAAGTGTCCGGTCAATCTTTACCCACTTGAACTTACCGTCTCGTGTCAAGTGTCCAGTCCTCTATGACCCACTTGGACTTCTAGCAGATGTACGGTCACCCTTAACCCATCTGGATTTCCTCGTGCAAAGTATTTGGTCAATCCTTTGACCTACTTGAGCTTCCCAACACCAGGTGTCCGGTCAACCTTGACCCACCTGGATCTCCACGTGCCTGACTTCATTCACCAAATCTTTCCATCTTCCTAGCTTCACTGCTTGACTTCACTCACTAGGACTTTCATCTGACTTCACTCACTAGGATTTTCACCTGGCTTCACTCACCAGGATTTTCCCACTGCCCAGCTTCACTCACCGAAACTTTCACCTAGCTTCACTCATTAGGGTTTTCACCTGGCTTCACTCACCAAGATTTTCCTTCTGCCTAGCTTCACTCATTAGGGCTTTCCTCCTGCTTGACTTCACTCACCAGGACATTCACCTATCTTCACTCACTAGGGTTTTCACCTGACTTTACTCACTAGAATTTTCCAATTGTCTAACCTCCAATTAGGACTTTCCCAGTCAAGTATCCAATCAACCTTGACCTACTTGACTTTTCTTCACATCAACTGGTCAGTCCTTGACCAAAGGGGAATTGTATCAATAATCTCCCCAATCGGACGATTGCATCTGCAATCTCCATGTATTGTCAAATATCGAAACTCAAACATCAAAACTCAAGCTTGAGTCAACTCAAGC
Source organism: Zingiber officinale (assembly GCF_018446385.1). NCBI lineage: Eukaryota > Viridiplantae > Streptophyta > Magnoliopsida > Zingiberales > Zingiberaceae > Zingiber > Zingiber officinale. The sequence goes on along the minus strand of NC_055996.1, from coordinate 10,328,362 downwards.
TTAGTCAACCTGGTCAACTTGACCCAGAGAATATTGCACTAACATGTATAACCACGCAAGTAGGACTCAATCAATATTATATACCTAAAGATTAAATTTATTATATAAATCAAAATAAATCAAAAGACTCTCTCTTAAACTCTAAAGTTAAATCTTCAAAAATAAATATAAAACAAAAGAAAAACCTTAAGTTATTTAGACCTAACTCAAATGAATACAACATAAACACAAGCTATAACCGAGTATACTACAACTATAAAACTAATCGACGTAAACCCAAAACTTAATCCAAAAGATTCAATAATTTAGGGGGAGGCTCCAAATTAGTTGGCATCTCCAAAATAATAATTTACCCGGCTGGGTAATTAGGACTAGCTAAAATAGGGACAACAATTTAACTTGATCAACGGTACTGGTGAAGTTTTGGATAATAGAAAGTTAGGGAAACTCTGTCTATACATGTCTAGGAAGATATGACTTCGACCTGGTGCATTTGGCTTAGTGGAACTAACTGAAGCTACCCCTTACGTATCATAACTAGTTAGACCAAGATTTTATACTAAGTTCAGTGGATAGGACTATTTGGAAAACTTCGACGACATAGTTACTCTAATCATGTCCAGGTGACTCACTATAGCTTAGAAGTTTATCCAAAGAATGCCTATTTGTTGAACCCAAAGCTAAACCTGAATATAACATAAAGTTAAACCAAACCCTGAAATTAAACTTAACTCATCTCACAAAAGTATAGGATTCTCTAATTGAAAATGTATATCAGGTGAGATGATTAAGGAATTTAAAATTAAAATTAAAATTAATTAAATTAAAATTAAAATTAAAATTAAGCTTAAACTTAAATTTAAAATTAAAAATTAATATTAAAATTAAATATAAAACTTAAACTTAAACTTAAAATTTAAATTTAAACATAAAACTTAAAATTAAAATTAAACTTAAAATTTAAATTTAAACATAAAACTTAAAATTAAAATTAAACTTAAAATTTAAATTTAAACTTAAAACTTAAAATTAAAATTAAAATTAAAATTTAAAATTAAACATAAAACTTAAAACTTAAATTAAAAATTAAAATTAAACTTAACTTTTTTGCCTTAATCAAATCTTAAATCAAATTTAATTTGGTTGTAGGAAACTAAGTGGATATTGAACAATGGTTATTCCAAAGACATGTTTGGGGATCACCCCAAATTCACTCAATTAACATACAAAGGGTTAGGAATAGTTGTTTTTGGAAACAACGGCAAACTCAAGGTAATTGGGATAGGTAATATTGAACTCAAAACTAATTTTTATTATTAAGAAAGTATTACTGGTTGAAAATCTCAAGTACAACCTTCTTAGCATTAGTCAATTGTGTGATTCTGGATATAAGATTAAGTTTATATCCTCTAAATGCTTAGTTTAACACATAGATGACCCTATCATAAAACTAAAAGGGTTTAGGAAGGACAATATCTATGCAACCAACCTAACTTCTTCCTCACTTGAGTGTCACTTGATACAAAAAAAAAAAAGAAATCTGGTTATAGCATAGAAGAATGTCACACACAAACTTTAGAAATATAAGTAAATTAAATGGATTAGTTAGAGGCTTACCAAAGTTACCCAACTTAGACTCAACAATTTTTAATACATGTCAACAAGGAAAATAAACAAAGTCAACTTACAAATCAACTAATCAACTTGAAACAAATTCTATACTAGAACTATTGCACTTGGATCTATTTGACTCTCATAGAATCAAATCAATAAATGGGAGCCTTTACTGCCTAGTAATAATAAATGATTATTCTAGATTTACCTGGGTAAAATTCTTGAAAAGTAAGGATGAAACGTTTGAAGTCTTTAGTAATTTTTGCAAACAAATTAAAAATGAAAAAGACAGAAAAATTAAAAGAATCAGAAGTGATAATGGAGGAGAATTTAGAAATCACAACTTTAATCAATTCTGCCTTGAAAATGGGTATCATCAAGAATTTTCATGTCATAAAACACCCCAACAAAATAAAATAGTAGAAAGAAAGAATAGAACGCTACTTGAAGCTTCTAGGACAATGTTAAATGAATATAAACTACCAAAATATTTTTGGGCAGAAGAGGTTAACACAACCTGCTATGTATAAAACAAAACCACAATAAATAAAACTTACAATAAAACCTCATTTGAACTCTATTATAATAAACAATCTAATATTAAATGCTTTAAAGTATTTGGATGTCTAACCTACATACTAAACACAAGAGAACACTTAGAAAAGTTTACCTCAAAAGTAGAAAATGGTATCTTTGTAGGTTGTTCATTAAATAGTAGATGTTACAGAGTATATAATAAAGTCACACTAAGAATTGAAGAAACCTCAAATGTAAAATTTGAAGAGACCAACCAAAACTTAGAACAAACCCATATTCAAACAATTGATTTTGTTCAAGGTAACAGTAGTCAAGGGGGAGCTAGTGAAAGCCTAAGTCACGAATATGAAGAAGATCAACCTCAAGTAAGTGAACCTACTAGAACTATAATAGTTAACTCAAACCATCCAATTGACTAAATAATTGGTGACCCAGACCTAAGAGTTCAGACTGAATTATCCTTAATAAATTTAAGTCAAATATCTTTAATCTCAAAAATTAAACCCAAAATGATAGAAGAATCTTTACTTGACCCAGACTGGATCATAGCTATGCAGGAAGAACTAGCCCAGTTTGAAAGAAACGAAGTCTGAGACTTAGTACCACCACCTAACAAGAAAAAGATAATAGAAACAAAATGGGTATTCAGAAATAAACTAAGTGAAAATGGAGAAATTATTAGAAACAGGGCTAGACTAGTTGCTAAGGGGTTTAGTTAAGTAGAAGGACTCGACTATGATGAAACATATGCCCCAGTAGCTAGACTTGAGTCTATTAGAATGCTACTTAGCTATGTCGCCCATAAAGGATTTAAGCTTTATCAAATGGATGTTAAATTCACTTTTTTAAATGAACTAATAAAAGAAGAAGTTTATGTAAGTCAACTACTTGGGTTTGAGAGTCTAGATCATCCTGACCAGGTTTTTAAACTTAAGAAAACATTGTATGATCTTAAACAAGCACCTAGGGCTTGATATGAAAGGTTGACCTCATACCTAATTTCCAAAGGATTCAACCAAGGACCAATTGATTCAACTTTGTTTGTGAAATCAATCAACAAAGATATATTTATAGCCCAAGTTTATGTAGACGACATAATCTTTGATTCAACTAATTCAGAATTTTTACAAGAATTTATAACCTTAATAGAACAATAATTTGAAATGAGCTTAGTAGGGAAACTAACTTACCTTTTAGGTTTACAAATTAAACAAACTAATGAAGGAAATTATATCTACCAACAAAAGTATATCAAAGAATTACTTAAAAAATTTGGAATGGAAAACACTAAGGAAATAAAAACGCCAATGACAACTAACACAACCTTAGACAATGACCCAAATGAAAAATCCGTAGGCCTAAAATACTATAGGAGTGTGATAGGTAGTCTTCTATACTTAACCACAAGTCGACCTGATATTTTATTTACGGTTAGTATGTGTGCTAGATATTAAACTTGTGCTAAAGAATCCACCTTAACTAAGATAAAAAAGAATTTTCAGATATCTAAAAGGAACATCAAATGTAGGAATTTGGTATCCTAGAACACTTAACTTCAAACTCATAGGTTACTCTAACTCAGACTATGATGGTTGTAAACTAGATCGTAAGAGTACAAGTGGTGAGTGTCAGTTACTTGGACCATCACTTGTCAGTTGGTTTAGTATAAAGCAACATTGTGTTGCCTTATCCACTACTGAGGCAGAATATATAGCAATAGGAAAATGTGTTACACAATTATTATGGATGATGCACACTCTAAAAGATTTTAATTTAAACTTTACAGATACAAAAATACTAATTGACAATGTTAGTCCAATTAATTTAACAAAAAATCTTGTACATCATTCAAGAACCAAACACATCGAAATTAGACATCGCTTTATCAGGGATCATGTTACTAAAGGTGACATTGAACTCGAGTACATTAAGTCTAAGTCAAACTTAGCTGACATATTCACTAAACCCCTCCCTGAAATTGAATTTAGTAACTTACGTCGACAATTAGGAATGTGTGTAATAGACTAGGACCATTATTTTCAAAATTATTTTCAAATTTTTTTAAATTCTAGGGTAAAATTCTTTATACAGTTTTCTTAAAATTCCTTTAGTTTTAGAATTTTCAAAATCAATTTTAGCCTTAGCCTAGATCAAATCCATAGAAAATATGTTCCTATAAAACTAGGACTTGAGCATCTCGCCAACACATTAGGATTACCTTGTTTGTGTATTGCCAAACTTAGAAAGGAGTGAGATGCATAGGCATATTGTCTGGACTTAAGATGCTTATATCAATACATCAACATAAGTTTGGGCGTTAAATACTAAATATATAGCAATTAGGTTAAGTAATACAGATTAGTCAAACACTAACTGGATACAAAGACCTAACCTGACTAACCAAGTGAATACTGCTATCTTCTGATAGTTAGTTTGTAACTAACAGTTAGACAATTAAGGACAATTTATATTTGACTAGATTATTTTGAAATAAGCTCAAGTTCAGGGGGAGGATTAATAAGTCAATAAATTTTGAAAACATTCATGTTATTTTTTCAACAATCCATTTTTGAAAAAGATTATCACATGTTTTGAAAAATTATTTTGAAAACTGTTTCAATCTTTCGGAACTACTTTAAAATAATTTCAAATGTTCAAGCACTTAGTATTTTAACTTTTGATTTGGAGAACTTTAACTTTAAATCCTTTAAGTTTTTTTCGGAGAACTTAGCATTTTAATTTTTTTTTAGAAAACTTTAAAATTTCTAAAGTTAGTAGATTTTAAAGTATTTTCAACTTTATTAGCTTTGTCAAAATGCTAATATACAATGTTTTCAAATTTGTTTTGAAAGATGTTTTTAATTTTTTTTTTGAAATCTGCTTTACAAGATGTCTTGAAAACATTTTGAAAAAGTTTTTGAAAAGGTGTTTTCAAAACTAATTTTTTTTGAGATTTTTAATAAGTTATTTTTTTTATCATTCTAAAATGCTAAGTGGTTTCAAAACTATTTTTGAACATACTTCAACATATGTTGTAAAATATTTTTAATTTTGAAAAAAAATCATATGTTGTAAAACATTATTTTTGAAAAGGGTTTATGGTTATAACATTTTTCCTCCCTCAAGTAATCCTGAAAATTATTTTATTGTAAAAAAGCCGTCACTGTTTACTTTCCTTAGCATATATTTTTATATATCTATTCATGTTTTTTAATGAATGTCAAAGGGGGAGAGTTAAGGGGGTTAAGTTGATTAAGTTAGCAAACTCTGAACCAAATCAAAATCCGAATAACTTAAACCATATTGTTTGTCTATTTTTGCAATATTTTTTCCTATCCTAACCCAGGTTGGCATTGCATCAAAAAAGGGGGAGATTGTTGGTGCAATTTTGACTAACGGTCTAACTCAAGTTTTGATGAATGACAAGTAAGTTAAGTTAGGTTTTGTTGTGATCTAACCATTTGATTAAGTGTATAGGAAATCTAGTTAGGTCAACGGGTCGACTGGATAGCTAGTACGAAATCTAACTAGGTCAACGGGTTGCCGAATAGCTAGTACGAAGTCCAGATAGGTCGACGGACTGACCGGATATCTGGCAAGAAGTCCAATTAGGTTAATGGGCCGATCGGATAACTGACATGAAGTCCAGACAAGTCGACGAGCTGATCGGATGTCTGGCAACAGGGTAAGTTAAGGTAAGTCATTGGAGGAGAGTGACCAAGTGAGGACGCGTCCCGGTTGAAGGGACAGTAGGCGTCGGTCCAGATTAAGCCCATTTGGGATCTCTAAGCTAAGACCTGGACTAGTTCCTAGTCCTGGGAGGACAGAAACTAATTAATATTGTTCATTATTATTGTACTAACATTTGTCTTGTAGGTTATTATTTCATTTATTGGACTAATGTTAATTTGCAGAACAAAGGAGCACATTTTGCCTTCAGATGAATAGTATCCGAAGGCGCCTTCAAGCTTGATGGAAGGCCTAAAGCTTTTCGGCGCCATCACTCCTAAGTCCCTTGGAAGACCTTCCTTTTCTTTCCGTTATATCTTCTTCCACAGGGATTATTTCTGGACGACGCTAAAGACAAGGATGATTCTTCAATCAGGTTCCTTATCATATTTGTTCCTACTTTATGTTATTATGTCATATTCTCGATGAAACGAAGATTCATGTTCATATGTTCTTATATTTCTTATATATGAATTTTTATATGATTTTTAGAATCCATGTGGCTTATATTTTATAAGAACTAATAATTTATTCACTAAATTTAGAGAATTATTATTTATGTATATTTAGGGAATGGGTAAGGTTGATATAGATACTTTTTTATATAAAATATAACATTTAAAATTTAAAATAAAAATTTAGTTTAAAATTATTAATGTTGATGCTTAAAGTGCGATTCTTTATTCTGTGTAAGTTTAGCTCTGTGAGTTACTTATTCTCCGTGTATACTAATTAATAATTGATATATATTTTTTAAAATTAGTAATTAATATGCACGATCGAGCGCAGAAATTATTTACGAAATCCTCTCGTCGTCTGTAATTTACATATTAAGGATGATCTATTTTATTTGATTGATTTTGATGGATCCACTTGTAAAATAAATAGGTCCATCAAAATTAACAAATTTATGTAATGGATTATCCTTTAATCTATAAATTATGAATGATGATTAAGACCTGAAATGTTGTCACATAAGATTTTGGGATCGAAACTCGGCGTGATTGAGCATAACTTCTTCCATATCTTGGCCATTTGTACTAATGACTAGTAACCATCCATGATTTACCTTCTTCATATTGGTCTAGAGACAAATTGACAGGAGTACTAGGGACGAGTGAATTGTCTTTTATCACATGAATAAACGTATCTGTCCTCTTTTTTTTATGGGTACGATCCAATTTACCGTTGAGCTCAGCTTAAATATTCCCACTTTGCATATAAAATAATGTTTTAATATTTTAAGGCGTCATTGTACATTTCCATGAAAAAGATTAAGAGAAATAATTAATCAACACATAATTTTGCAAAATAATATTACGTCTGATGACGTATGCAAGGCACTCGAAAACATGGTCAGACTTCAAACTTTCGTGAATTGCATTTTCCCTTTTCATCCATTAATTCCGAGAAAATTACAAAGTGAGGACGATTCTTACATGAACTACATTTATTATTGGCGGGCCGTCAAAGTTCGTCAATCAGGGCCTAAATAATTCATGGGCTTTAGGGACTACTACTATAAAAAAAAATTTAATAATAATAATATATCACTGTTTCCAAAATAATTATTGGTCCATGCGCCATATCCAAAGATCATAAGACATCATTTTTTCCAAAATAATTATGGGCTCATATACATTACCAGTATATATATCTTTCTATACAGTAGGACAATTCTTCTATTTTCAGTACATACAGTCAATATTCCCCCAACATATCTTGAAATATTCATTTTCACCAATTGCTAGCAATCTAACAATGTCATTGCTATTTGGAGACTGCAAGTACTCATCTCCAAAGATCGAGTTTACCGTTTTGACAAAAAAATTTATGCTCTTTATTGTTGTGGTTTCTCCAATTCTTACATACTCATCCATGAGATCAGCTCCAACTCCATAAGCAAAGATCCTCAGGGTGGTAATCATCTTTTGAAAAGAAGAAAGCCCAAGCATTCCGGTAGCATTTCTTCTTTGAACGAAGTATGACTCATAATTCTCCACATTGTTAAGAATTCGAGGAAAGAGATCACGATTCATCCGAAACCTCCTCCTGAATATATTAGGAGGATATATTGATGCATCAACAAAGTAGTCATTGAAGAGACGTATGTGACCCTCCAAACGATTTCTCCTAATAAACGCACGTCGTTGCTTGCCAAGAATGATCTGCGATCGCGAACCTTCTTTATCATCCAATGAATCTTCAATTGAAAAGGCAATTACAATTGCTTCCAATTCATCATCATAAAAAAGTAGACAATCGTAATTACTAATTAAATGATACATTATTGGAAATTTTTGGGAAAATTATAGCGGTATGAGATTGATGATATGAATATGTACTCATAATATGAATGTGATTTTATACTTAAAAAAATATGACCTTTGGAGGAATATAGATGTTGGAATAGTTGGTGCAAAATCATTAACATACATAATAATAAAAAATGTATATAAAGGAGAGAGAAATAATAATAAATAAATAAAGATATGATAAATTATAGAGTAGTTAGTGAGCATTTAAAAATGATTCTCTAAATTTAATAAAATAGATGATTTATTTTAAATTTTAAAGATATTATAAAAAATCTTATATATGCTGTATACAATATTAAGGAGTTAGACTAATTCATGATATTTAAAAAAATATTTAAGAAAGATATTTAAAAAATAAAATTCATGATTTAGGTCGAAAGATATTTAAGAAAAATCATGATTTAGGTAGAAACATATTTTAAGTATTTTTTTAAGTTGAATTATTTTATTAAATTAGTTGGCAATTTGTCATGAATATGTGTTTTATACTTTATCTTTATGACAGATCATTCATTTTGGGATCCGCTCCTTGGCTTCCTCCAACGACTTTCTTCCAAAACCAGTGCTCCCTCCACACCTTCCCCATCTGCTCCATCGGAATATTCCTCGTCTCCGGCAGCATCCAGTATACGAACGCGGTCATCGCCACCAGCCATCCGGCGAAAAAGAAGAAGATCCCCGACTTCATGCGGCACAGCATCGCCAGGAACGTCTGCGCCACCACGAAGGTGAACAGAAAGTTCACCGCCACGGTGATGCTCTGCCCTGCTGACCGGATCTCTAATGGGAATATCTCGCTGGGCACCAGCCAGCCGAGCGGCCCCCACGACCATCCGAATCCGGCGACGTACACGGCGATCAGCACAAGGAGGAGGTAGGCGTAGCCCCGGCTCACCCCTCCTTCGTCCCCCAACTGTCTCGCCAGGATTCCCCCAATCATCACTTGGGTCACCAGCATCTGGATTCCCCCGGCTAGGAAGAGCGCCCACCGCCCCACCCGATCGACGACGAACATCGAGATCAACGTCGATGCGGAGCCCACGACGCTGGTCATGACGGCCGACAACAGCGCGGTGCTCTCCCCGAGGCCGATCGTGCGGATCAGCACCGGCACGTAGAAGGCGATGACGTTGATGCCAGTCACCTGCTGGAAGAAGGGGATCGCGACGGCCATTACGAGGTGGGGGCGATGCTCGCGGCGGAGGATCTGGCAGAAGGGGCTCCGGATCCCTCGGGAGGCGTCGGCGGCCGCAACTAGGTCATCGAACTCGGCGTCCACGTCGGTGGCGCCGCGGATCTTCTGGAGGACGCGCTTGGCGGCGAGGGGGTCGCCGCCCTGCTGCAGGAGGCTGTTGGGCGTCTCCGGTAGGAAGAGCGCGCCGAGGGAGAGGAGGAACGCCGGCACAGTGGCAAGGGCGAGGGAGACGCGCCACCCCCACCCGCCGGGGATCTTCTCGGTGCCGTAATTGACGAGGCTGGCGGAGAGAGCGCCGATGCCGATGCTGAACTGGAAGCTGTTGTTGAAGGCGCCGCGGTAGCGAGGCGGCGCCATCTCCGACAGGTAAAGCGGAACTGCCTGCATCAATTTCGATTCAATTGCCGAGTTTCTTCGAAGAATTTGCATTTCATTTCGCATTCGATTTGAAATTGAAGCAATCGGAACAGAAATCTCCGTAAGAATTTCAACTTTTATGGAATGGCATTCATCTGGATCCATCGATCTCATCCATTGTTTTTGTTCTTCCTATTACTTTACAGAGAAATTTCAATTTTGACCCTCGTACTTTACATATTAATGGCAAAGAATCATTATTATGAAAAGAATATTCGCTGTTGGAAAATATTAAAAGGGTGTTTGTTTTATTTTTTTTTCATTCCACAAATAATTTTAATTAAAATAGTTTTGCCAAAGGCATTTTGTTTGTTCTCATTATTTTGCAGAGAGGCAAAATGCAATATTTTAAGCAATAGGAGTGAAAATGGAAAAATAAAATAAAATAAAATAAAATAAAATAATAGCGGTGAAATGAAATTTTCTCTTCGTACCAGATTGGTCAATCCTAGGCCGATGCCGAGCAACACCCTGCCGACGATGACCATGTAGATGGTGGTGCCGGCGCCTCCGAGCGCGGCGCCGGCGAAGAAGGACGCCCCGCCGACGATCATCGTCGGCCTGCGGCCGAGGCCCCGCGTGGCCGGCGCCGCGGCTAAGGTGGCGAAGAGCCCGGCGACGTAGAGTGAGGACGTGAAGGCCGTCAACAACTGGCTGTCGAACTTGCAGTAGTTGCTCACGAGCGTGTCGCCCCGCATCCGGGCGTACACCGCCGGGAAGAACTTCTCCAGGAACGCCTCCATGGAAGTCACTCCGCCTGCAAACAATTAGCGCAACTTTAAGCCGGCCGGACTCCAGAGAAAGTTTATAATTGATCAGTTGGCCGGATCATCCGTCACCTGAGACGCCGATATCGTAGCCGAAGATGACACCGCCCATGACGGCGGTGACGCAGGAGAGGACGACGAAGAGCGTGATCTTGTCATTGTAGGCGGTGGTTCCTGCTTCGATGGGAGCAGAGAAGTGGATAGCCATTGTGTGCTGTGGGAGAAAGCAGAGTCAATGGCTTGGACTAAGTATGGAGAATTAATTTTTTGATGTATTATTTATTAAAGTTAATAAGTTTATTTATATAAGTTAAAACGGAAAGATTAAATATAGTATATGATTATAAATATAGTAATAAATATAATATATTTAGAAGTATTATTTTTATTATTTGATTCATGTTTATTTTGATTTTGATTTTGATTTTGATTGTGATTTTGATTGTGTTATCAAATATAATAAATCTTAATTGATTGTAATCAATTTAAGATTATTTTCTATTATTGTAATTACTCCTGACAAACTCAATGGAAGGGTATGAATATTGAGTTCGAGCGCTCATTTAATGAAATGTTGTCTGAATAATGATTTAGTAAATATATCAACAATTTAATTTTTAGTAGAGATGTAAGAAACTAAAAGTTGTCGGATCACCATATGCTCACAATAAAATGAAAATCAATATTCACATGCTTCATACGAGCATGAAAAATAAGATTTGCCGCAAGATAAGTTGCTCCAATATTATCACACTAGATTTTGGACGTAACAGTTGAGGAAAAGTGTAATTTCGAAAGAAGAGATTATAGCCAAATAATTTCTGATGTCGCGTTAACTATAACTTTAAATTAAGCTTCAGTACTTGAGCGAGAGACTGTAAGTTGCTTCTTTGAAAGCTAAGAAACAAGATTTCACCCAGCCACTAGTAGAACGTTAATCTTTGGGAGATCTAGCTCAATTTGCATCACTGTAGGTAATCAACTCTCGTGAGGATTAACGATATAAAAGAAAACCATGTAAAATAGTACTTTTGAGATATCGAAGAATTATCTTAACACATTCCTAATAGTGTTTAGTAGGAGCATGCATAAATTGATAGGCACAATTCACAGCGAAAGTAATATCGGATCATGTAATGGTGACATATTGTAGGGCACCAACAATACTTCGGTAGATTTGGGGGTGAGCTAATGAAGAGGAGGATGAAGATGCAGTGAAACCACCTTCAATGATTGGTATGGAGATAGGACGTGTACCATCCATTTCAGTTCGTTGTAGAAGTCCAATAATATATTTACTTTAAGAGAGAAGACAACCTTCAGAATGTGAGAGAAATTCTATACCAACAAAAAAACAAGCATTGTCAAGATCCTGGATAGGAAACTCTTGACGAGCATTCTCCTTAGAGGAGTAGGTGAGGATGCATTCCCCGTTGAGGGAACAGTAAGCATCGGTTTGACTTATGATTTTCGGAAAATCTGAAAGTTAAACCTAACAGTCCAGAGACTGTCAAGTAGCTTTATTATTCATATTTTATTTTTGCTAACTTTATTTTGCAAGATATGCTTGATATTTTGGACTAACGTATCTTGCAAGGAGTGAAAAGTATTGGTGTAGTTTGCACTAACGATCTAACTCAGGTTTTGATGAATAACAAGTGAGTTAAGTTAGGTGTTTTGTGATCTAATTGCGTTACCAAGTGTGCAGGAATTGACAAGTACAAAGGACCGGACACCAGATTAAAATCCAGCTAGGTTTGTGGGACCGGATAGTTGGTGTGAAGTCCAGATATGTCAACGGGCCGACCAAATATCTGGCAGGAAGTCAAATTGGGTCCGCGGGATCGGACAACTGGCATGAAGACATGGTGGGTCAGAAGACTAGTCAACCAACTGCAAGATGGTAAGTAAAGGTAAGTTACTGGAGGAGAGTGACTTCATAAGGGCGTATCTCGGTTGAGGGACAGTAGGCGTCGGTCCATGTTAGGTCAATTTTGGATCCCTAATCTAAGACCTTGACTAGTTCCTGGTCCTGTAAGGACATGAGCCAATTACTACTTCTTATTTTCACTGTACTAACTTTGTTTGTAGGTTGGATGTTTTAATTTTTGAACTAACACAACTTGTAGGGCAAAATGAGCAAAAAGTTTTCGGATGAACAGTACCCAAAGGTGTCTTCAAGCAGTGGAAGACGTCTTCACACTGTTCATGGAAGGTGACTTCAATGTCTTGAAGACGCCTTCCAAGAGATAAAATTTGAATATCGTCGCAGATAAGGCACAGTGATTTCGGGATCAGATTTAATTTGACCCATTGGAGGCACCTTCAACGCCTATGGAAGGCGCCTTCCATGCCCTATTTAAAGCAATCTCGACCAAGCTTCATTCAACAACTAATATACGAGTTTATACACATCAATTCGAGGTTTCGACTACTTTGACTTCTTGTTACGACTCTGTTGCGAAGCTGCTATGCTCGATGACTGCTCCGAGGACTTTTGATCGCGACCGGTAGACTGACACCAACACAAAAGCGCTATCACATCAATCCCTAAGTGTTAACAAATTTTTTATACTTAATTACTGAAAAAGAGAAGTATAGCGTGTTACACTTCGCCTAAATTCTTTGTACTTGATTCCCTCTTCTGGAGGTATCGGAAGAGGCATTTTAGTGGATTATCCATCGATAGGTCCACGAGACCTGGGTCTTAGAGTAGGAGTCGCCGAAGACTCCGAACCAAGTAAAACCGACCGTGTTTTCTTGTGCTTCCTTTCTTTTTAATTTTCTACTACGTACTTCTCTTTTAAATTTCAAAAAGAAACAAGTTTTCAAAACCATGTGATTCACCCCCCTCCCACGTGCGACTCGATCCAACAAAAAACACATTTCAAGCTTGGATGAATAGTATTCAAGGCACCTCCAGGGTAGTTGGAGGCGCCTCGAGTGGCTTGGTTGAAGGCCCGCGCGAAGAGGCATGAATTTGTTGATTCCCGGGTAGCTTCTGGAGTATGCAAACTGATCGTCGAGGCTAGTGTTCGACACTATCTCCGTAAACGATATTGCTCCGCTACGGTGCTTAACGGATTGTTGCAATTCGTTCCCAAGATACAACGACGACGAACGTCTCGGAATCGTAGCACTCCGACTTCCGAGACCAGCGAACCTTTTAGTAGACTTCTTGGACTCTTGTATGCACAAGATGAGATGAATGCTTGAGGAAGAGAAGAGATGATTGAGTGAGTATTCCATCATCTGGAGGGTTCTATTTATACTGAAAGAAGAGGTTGAGTGTCCTTTGGGTGAGTGGATGTGTTCCTTGGGCTGGATCGATCTAGATCATCTATTCTGAAGGGTTGTAACCCTTCACCAAGCTCACTTCAATCTCATCCATCAGATCTGAGGAGTTGTGACCCTCAGATCCGCCTATTGTCATCGGCCATCGGATCTGGATCCATTGATTCGATGCTTCAGATCAAGTCTCATCCCAGGCCGTCAGATCGTTACTCTTTGCGATCTAACGCTCTAGATCGCATCACAAGCGATCCATCATACCTATTTGATCAACGTTGATCAACGGTAGCCATCCATTCCCTAAGTCAACTGTCCAGTCATCTCCCTTTGCCCACGAGGATGCCGCGTAGGTACTGCCACGTCAGGTACGAGCCTGACACGTCACCCGAGTGCCACGTAGGCACTGCAATGTCACCTGGAGCATAAATTTAAGCTCCTCAATGCTCCTTGCGACGATGCGTACGTGCAAAGTGCAAAGTGCGCCTACAAAGCGCCCATTGCGCACGTGGCGGGCTCACAGGTGCGAGCACCTGCTCGCCCTGGGCTAAGGGATCACCTGTCCTTTTATTTTTTGTGTTAACTCCATTAACACATCTTCATTAATAAGTAGAGAATACACATCGAGAATTTTCGATGTGGGACTATTCTCCCATGCACTTTATTAATGAATAATAAATGTTATTTTGTGCTGACTTTAAACATTAATTTCTCATTCACCCTTAATCGGTTTTGAGCAAATTAATAGTCTAAATCTATCTACGCGAATCGTAGATTTCAATTTTGAAGTCAATTACGACTTTCAACAATTGATGGCTTCCTTCCTCTAAATCGTTTTGGTCCATTTAAGGCCCCAATATCCAACAGAATTCGCCTTCCGTGTGCCTAAAAGTGCCTTAGAGACCGGATGGAAGACGCCTTCCATGAGTTTGAAGGTGCCTTTGAAGGGATAAACTTTGCAGATTGCGGAGGTTATCGTCTCTAACACTGTAGGGATCAATTACACCACTGGAGGCGCCTTCAATGGGGTTGAAGGCACCTTTAGCACTCTATAAAACAAGTCCTCAAGCAGATGCATGAACACAACTTGAATTCATGACTACTCTCTTGTGTGCTGCTACGAAGATGATATGATGAATCCATAACTCTGCTCCGACACCCAGAAGCTTGCAATTTCAACACTGTCATTGTTGGTATATTGTAACTGCACTTGTAATTTTGCTATTTGTAAATATTTTTTTGAAATTATAGTGATTTCCCAACGAAAGCGATCAACAATCGCGAGTCTTAGAATAGGAGTCGTCATAGGCTCCGAACCAAGTAAAACTTGGATGTGTTAGCATTATGTTTTCTTTCTCTTTCCGCTACATTGTTCTTTATTTTCTGAAAAGTGTAAAAAAGTCACGAGCGATTTTCACCCCCCTCTCTAGCGCAATGATCCTACAGATACCATCGCCCCTTGTACTTTCAATGTGTCCTGATGAAGCAATCTGTGAGGATTCTAGTATATTATTCGGTGATATTAGATAGGTTCCTTAATTATCTGAAAGAGGATCCGAGGTAGCAACTGCAAATGGAAAAAGACATTCATCAAAAGTAACACATTGAAAAAGGTATATCCGCCCAATCGAAATATGGTGGCAATGATACACATAATGCAAATTACTATAATCAAGGAAAACACATTGTTGAGAGCGAGGGTTTAATTTGTGTTTAGAGTAAGGTTGTAGTCAAGAAAAACATGTACAACCAAAGATACGGAAGGAAGAGTAATCTAGAGGACGATTACAAAGTCTCTTCAAGAGACATTTGCTTTGAAGTAGTGGAATGGGTGGACGATTGATAAGATAGACTATAGTTTGGACGACATCATCTTAAAATTTAAGTGGAACTGAGGTATGATTAAGAAGAGCTAAGGTAATTTCAACCACATGATGATATTTTCTCTCGATAGATCCATTTTTTTCAGGAGTGTGGTGACAAGAGACTCAATGGAGGATACCAGAGGAAGTAAGATGAGTATAAAGCGCTTGATACTCTCCACCCCAATCAAATGAAGGGAGATTATTTTACTATTAAAATAACTCTCAATATACTTTTGAAAATAATAAAAAATATCAAAGAGATCAGATTTTCTTTTCATAGGAAAAATTCAAGTGAACTTACTAAAGTTATCAATAAAAATAACATAGTAAAAAAAACTCTTATTAGAAAGAATAGGAGTAGGTCCCCATATATCAGAGTGAATATTTCTAAAGGAAAAATAGAGTTGCGAGTAGAGGATGCAAAAGGTAGTTTATGAAATTTTACTTTTATACAAGTTTCACATAAATGAGATGATGACGTTAAAAAAGTTGATAAACTAAAACGATTAATAATATTCTAAACAAGATGTAGAGACGGATAACCAAGACGTGCATGCCAAGAAAATTTATCCGTACAAAGGTTTTGAGAGAGGTGGGTTAAAGATGATAAAGGTCATTTTTAGTGTCCCCTTGGAGTAGAATAATTCTTATCGCAGGATCCTTCACAAGACAATAATGAGGATGAAATTTTAAAAACACATTATTATTAAGAGCAAATTGACGCACGAAAAGTAAATTTTTAGTGATAGAAAGAACATGAAGAGTGTTGCGCATGCGAAAAGTATGACCACATGAATGAAAGGATGTGTTTCCAATGTGAGCAATTTGTAAACCTGAGTCATTGCCTATTTGTACCATGTTAGGTCCATGATAAGGCGAAGCTTCTGTAAGAATATTATATTCCTTGTAATATGATGAGTCGCTCTAAAATCCGAATGTCATCCTGGGGTTTTAGAAATCGATGACGTTGCATTAGGAAGGATGGAGAGTGAGAATGCTCTAAAATGAGATGATTGAGTACTAGATTATCAAGATGAGAGAGGAGTCGATTTGATGATACAGGTCCTTCTTAAAAATTTAAAATCAATTTAAGATTATTTTCTATTATTGTCATTATTAATCTTCGACTAGTACTTTGAAATAGTATTTTTATATAAAAAATAATTTTTAATTTTTAATTTTTTTAATCGTATCAAGTTCACCCGATTAATCTAGAAAATGACCGATCTAATCCAAAAAATTTCTATCAACTATAAGATAAATTCAAAAAACACATATGGATCCTAACGAATGACCAGTATTATAAGTGTTTGAATATCACGAATGTATGATCATAACTATCGTGCCCCAGGAATAAATTAAAATTTTTATTGTGTTACCATTCTTAAATCCTTTTCAGATAATTATTAATTTTAATTATAAAGTGACATCAATTTTCTTAATGATAATGTGGCTAACCACAATTATTATTATTATTTCTAATTAATTTTTTTTTATAAAGTTGTTGTTTCTAAACTAAAGTAAAGAATAATTAATTTATTAAAATATCTTAGAGTCAATTTTAAATCAGCAGTTATTTTATAAAAAATTAACTTCACCGTCGTATGAAAATGGTAGTGATTTCGATTGAAGAAGATGGACAAAGACATCCATTTCTTTTTTCCTTAAATAATTTCGTGACAATACAAACTAGCTTTTAATGCTTGATTGCTATAATCTTGTCTTTTTCTTCTTATATTTTAAGGAAAAAATAATTTATATCGACTAAAAGACTTTGTGATAGAAGGAGACAACCACGTGAGTCCAAGTTTGACTGCTAGCTTCTCAATCCCCATCACATGGTAGTGATGGATTCACAAAGTCTCAAGCCATCACACTCCGTATAATTATGATAATTTCACTAAAATGGTAAGAATGACTTATGGGGTAAAAAAAATGATTTCCTAAAATATGATAATTTCACTAAAATGGTAAGAAGGACAATTGCTTATTCATCGATAAAATTAGAAAGATTTTGTTTCTATGGCTTCCTAAATTATTTAGAGTTCAAATTTGATCCGAGGACAAATTATTAATGGGAGAATTTGAAAATTCTTACTTTGATGGCTCATAAAATTTTTTATGGGATTAAATTGATTACTTTTAGAAATCATAAAAATTGAATACCTAAATTATATAAAAAATATATAAAAAGATTTCGTTTCTTCAAATAGTAAAAATGAATTGTTAAGTTGTCATTAGTTTGGTAATTTTAAATCAAAATTGCAATTCTGCAAGAATTAGAATAATTTCTCATGCAAACCCAAATGACAATACCCAAAACGGTTAGGTTGATGACCTTAGTAATTCATCTATTATTTAACCTCTTTTGATTTAAATAATGATTGATTTCCAAGTTATCAAGGGCACGTCATGAAACAATAGCAAAGGATTTTGCATCCTAAAATCTGATTACCTCGAAAGTCTAAGGTAGATCTAACTACTGTTTGGAATCGATAGTTTGATACTTTAGAATCATTGGTTAGACGATTTATGATAGGTCGATCTTTAACTTTAATCATCTAAGATGATTATAGTTCATGGTTCGAAACCGTCGGTTTTCAATTCGTCACCGTTTAAGATTATTATATTAAAAATTATAAATTTTAAAATTTATTTAAAAAAGGGTATGTACTTATTGAAGTTGCTTGTATATCCCCTTAGGGTATAGGGGAATCAAATATCACGTAGTTTTTTTACATATTTACCCTTTTACATTAGAAAATGGCGTTGTTACTCACTTTAATTTCCCGTTCCCATTGCATTCGTTTATTCAGTATCAAAATCTTAGACTTTGTCATTTGAAAGTTGTATTCCTTTGATTCTTTTCTCGGCTTTGGTCCAATCATCGAGTAATGCTTAGACTTCCAATGAGTCGAGAGACAAGTCGATTGTTGTTCATCTAATATATGTTACCATCTACACTGAACGTTTGCTTCATAGCAACAATTGACACTAGACAAGTTAAAATTTCTTTGCCGATCACAAAGAGTACAAGAAAGCTTTGAGCCTTAACCACCACTTTAGGATATCAAAATTTTCACTATCTACTTTATTATAATAAAAAAGTTGTAAAATAATTTTCAAGTTCCTATATGAAACTTGAGAATTCTCGTGGATGTTTCGTCAATTCTTTTAATAAAAGTTATATTTTGTAAGTTTTAAATTATTAATAGTAATTTGTTGTGTTTTAAAAATATTAGGTTATATTTTATATTTTAAATAATATTGATTTTAACTATCATATGAATAAATTCTAACATTATATATAATATTAACGACTAAGAGCATTCACATTGCTTGTTAATGGGGGTGTTATAACGGGACCGGATCCTTTGGTCCTCTTGTCCTGGTCCACTCCTAGACTGTGACAAGAGGATTGGTGGGAGGCAATGGCTCCCACCTGCAATGACCCCCACCTGTTAACAGGTGGGGGCCATTGCCCCCACCAATGCAAAGGTTGAACTATGAATTGATCCAACCTTTGCGGACCAAAGGATCTACCCCTGTTATAACACTCCTATTAGTGTTAAAACCAATATGAAGGGGTGTTATAACACCCCTTCACATTAACACGTTCATGACTTTGAACGTGTTAATGTGGTATGGGGTGGGTCAGCCCTGGCCCACCCTAGCAAGTGTATTTTTAAAATCTTTTTCATTAAAAAAATATAAATTTTAAAATTAAAAATTAAATAAAATAGGTAAATAACAAGTAATGAGTGTATTTTTAGTAGTAATAATATATTTTTTTTAAATGGTAATAATTTATATTTTCTACATACTTTTTTTTCAATGATTTAGGCTTGTATTTTATATTAGTTTATTTATTTATAATTTATTTTTTTATTTAATTTGAATTAAATTAAAAAAATTGTAATGGCTAGTTAACTGTTATTATTAAAAATAATAATAATAATTTTAATATTTTAAAATTTATTTATTTAATATGATATAATTTTAAGATAATTGAGTGGATTGTGGGACGCATGAATAATGAATATTAACGTTAAAAAGAATGTGGGTGAAAGAGATGTGTTGTTATAATGAGTATACGACAGTGGACCCTATGTTTTTTTGATGAGATGGTGAATGTTATAACATAGATCAATTGTGGATGCTCTAAGAGAAGAAGAATTTTTAAATAGAATTAAATCATCGTAGTATTGTACAAAGTAAAACTTCTAATTTAAATCTATGGTCTAAAGTAAACCTATTAAATAAATTTCAAGAATAATATAAAAATATTTTTCTATTTAGTTTTTATAAATAATATAAAAGAAGATAAAGATTCATTATTAATATGTTAATCTAAAACTAATATTATACTAAAAAAATTCTATAAAATTAAATGAGCATTGGGATAATAAATACTGAAAAGTTGTTCGATTATATTGTTAAATATTTTTAAAATTTCACAAATCTTACTACAAATATTTTATTATTGTGAAAATAAATATATATTAGTATTAGTATTTTGTGTAAAGAACATAATAATTCTTTATATTGAAATAAATTTTGTAATAATTGATATGTTAAATTTCAACGTATTTGTATATCACATGGAAAATTTGTAAGTTTCATTCTACTAGTTTTATAAAATTATCCCATTTTTATTATAGATGGATGCCACTATAAATAAGAAATTATAATTTAATTGATTTAATATGATTTTATAAAAATTTAATTCATTTTGAATACATAAATTTAAAACATGACATATACAACGAATATAAAAAAACCCCACTAATAGCATATTGATAAACAAATTTTATATCTTCTATACAAGAGGTATTAGAATTAACATTATCTAATGATATTAAAAATATTTTATGAATTAATTCATATTTTTATAAAATTAAACATAATAATTGTGCAATGTTATGAGCACAGTATGTGAGTCATCAAAAACTCTTTAAACTAATAATCTTTTTTTAGAGATTCCAAAAGTAATCGATCTAATAGTAAATCATACTCATATATGAATGTGTTTGTCAATGATCACTCTAAATATCATAATATAAATAAACTTAATTATTTAATTTACTAAATTTATCAATTAATTTTCCCCTTTGTTTTGCTAATTTTTTAATTGTACGAGCTGTTAGTGAAGTTAACACTAATAATTGAACTTTGGTTTTAATGAACGACAAATGGTTAAGTTAGATTCTGTGTGATATGATATTTTTACTAAGTTTATAGGAATTAACGGGTCTAGAAGTAGGGGTGTAAATGAACCAAGCCGCTCGCGAGCTATTCGAAGTTCGATTCGATAAAAGCTCGTTTGAGCTCGTTTAATGAGGCTCGTTAAGATAAACAAACCAAGCTCAAGCTTCGCAATATTCGGCTCGTTAGCTCGTGAACACGTTCGTTAAGCTCATTAGGCAACTTTTAAATAAAAAATAATAATAGTTTTGATATTGAATTTATAGATTTCACACTCTACTCATGAAAAATATAGACAAATATATTAAATTTATTTATTAGAATAAAATTATAAATTTTAATAATATTATTATAATTTTCTCTAAATATATAATTTAGTTTTTAATGAATATTTAAATTTATGATTTATATTTATTAAGCTTGTTTAGGCTCGATAAAAGCTCGAATAAGCTCGTGAGCCATGAATATATTAGTTAAATAAAGCTCGAGCTCGGCTCGATTATAAACGAGCCAAGCTCAAACATTCAAGAGTTCGGCTCGGCTCGGCTCGATTACACCCCTATCTAGAAGACTTGACATCAAGCTGAAGCCCAGTTTGGTCTGAAGACCTGATAACTGGCATGAAGTCGAGATAGGTCAAAGTATGACCTGATATCTAACAGAAAGCCCAATCGAGTCTGTTGGACCTGATAGTTGGCTAAAGTCCAGTTGGGTCTATGGACCTGACAACTGGAAGGAATACCTGGTGGGTCAAGAGACAAATCAAGTGACTATAAATGGAAAGTGAAGATAAGTCACTGGAGGAGAGTAATCCAGTGAGGAGGAGTCCCGGTGGGACTATAGGCGTGGTCCAGCATAGAGCCATTTTAGATGTCTAAGCTGAAACCATGACTAGATCTTGGTCTTGGAAAGATATGATCTAATTAATAATTATTTTATTTTAACTTTGCTAACTATGTTTTACAGGTTATTTTTTATTATTGGGTGAACATGAACTTTCAAGATTGAATTGCATAAAGAAGCCTAGGATGAATAGTGTCCAAGTTGCCTTAGAGCTGCGCGGAGATGGTCTGGACCCATCAGAGGTGCTCATGTGTGGATAAACTTCTAGGGATAGAAGTTTACTGTGCGAAGGCGCCCTAGAGCATGTTGGAGCCACCTCAGAGTTCATTGAAGGAGCCTTGGAGCGCTTGGAGGTTCCCTCACACGGATAAAGACCGAAGGCTTTGGAGTTGATGAAGGTCAAAATTTACGAGTTTGGAGTTGAAGGTGCCTCAGATGAGATTGGAGGTGTAAGCACCCCAAATAAGTTTTGATGTGATCAACCGAGTTAAATTATGCTCTACAGTTTGATGTCTCATGTCTAAGTGTGCAGGAACTTAGGAACACAAAAAGTCGAGCGGAAGATAAAGCGAGTGAAAAGGATGGCACGAGAAGCGAGTTGATGGACTCAATGCATCCAAGGGATGAGGAGATGCGGAAGAGTACACCGACAGAACATTTCCGAGGGGCGAGAAATCAAGAGGAAGACTGCTTGAGGAGAAGACCGGAGTAGGGTTCGGGTGAGCTCAACTCTGGATGGCTGGAAGATCACCCAAGTGATCAGACAAGTTAACTTGAGTTGACTCTATCCAAGTGTCCGGACTCCAAGTGCCCAGACTCCAAGCGCCCGGACCAGGTTCAGGTGCCCGGATCCAGGCGCCCGGACCAAGTCCATGCTTCCGGGATGTCCCGACCACGTGAGCGACCAGTTTCTAAGTGGATCAGAGTTGGAGACAACATGACCAGACTCTAGGCGCCTAGACCAAGTCCATGCTTCCGAGATGTCCCGACTATGTCAACGACAAGTTGCTAAGAGGATCAGAGCTGAAGTCCACATCAGCAGACTCCAAGCGCCCAGATTGGGTCTAGGCGCCTGGAAGTCGATAAGTCATTAATGAAGAACTGTTGCGGAGTGGATTGAGGCAATCACATCTAAGCGCTCGGAATTTGCCATGTCAGCAAATGACTAGTTCAACTAGTGGGCTATAAATAAAGCCTTTGTTCTTGAAGCTTAGAATAATATACACTTAGTAATCAAATTATCTTTCTATTTTTAAAATATGCACTTTCAACGATTGTAAGAGGTTACTTTACTTTTGTCAAAAGGAGATCCTTTATTGGAGATTTTCATTGTCTTATATTAGCAACCTTTTCTGTTGCAAACCAAGTTAATCTTTGCCTCTTATTTTTAGGTAATGTTTTTATTTCCTTTACCTAATTAAGTGTGTCCTTGCTAAAATCGATAATAAGAGAAGTTTTAATTCTATCTTGCAGGCTATTCACCCCCTCTAGCTGGCCAACAGGGGCCAATAATGTAGGGATATGCTCGATGAAGTGTGTACTAAAACACATTTCGTAAACATGTACAGCGGAAGGCTAACATAAATAAATCTAATTTATTACAATACACACACCACACACATGCAGGATACAATCACACAGACAACATCATAAAATAAAAATGAAAACGAATAACCATTATTCTAAGTGTACCTTATGAATGACCTATACTGAAAAGGGCATTAACTGTACCGACGTTGTCGAACCTCTCCTCTATTCGTATCCACGTTGAGGTCTTCAAGACAACTCTGTAAGTACAAGCTTCTCCTTCGAAAGTTACTAGCCATGAGCGAAGAAGAGGGATCAAGAGGAAGAAGAAGCAAAACAAGGAAGGAATACTTCCTTGCTTGGTTATGGCAACAAGGAGAAAACTTTTCTCCTTGTTGTGGTGGTCGGTGGCAAGGAAAGAGGGAGAGAGAGAGGAGAGGAAGATTAGGTTTCTAAAAACCCAATCAACCAAATAATGAAAAATTATGTATGTTTCTCTTTTAACCAAATCAATATATAGCTCTCATTAATGAGTTGGATTAGAAAGTCCAAATCCAATCCATTATCCCTTAACTAAAAATTAGCCTATTAACCCCTTGGTTTGGTTCATAATCAAATCAAGTTGGTTCATGACTAATCAAAATAGGGTCTAACTCTTTCATAAGAGATATGACCTATCCGCACTTCCGATTCGACAAATATTTCCATATTTGTCTTATGTATGGTCCAACTAAACATTTATCTCTTGATCTAAGAATCCTATTCTTTAATTTATTTTACGTTTTTTAGAGACCCGTAGTGCGTGTGACCTAATAGGTTCCCAGTTTATCTTGGCGATCCATAATTAACTACTTAATTATAGAATAATCATGAATGACACCTAGTAGTATATCATGATTCCCAATTAGCCGAAAAATCATAGTTGATTTTAGAATTAATTCTAAACCCTTCAGCAGTTACAGTGAATTGTGTCTCGTTCCTTTCACTCGTCTTATACCACTTGGCTCAAGATATGGTCTATGTGTTAGTCCTGTCACGCCCCAGAGGAGTCCCTGTCCGAAGAACTTTCGGCAGTATCTCCCATGTATGGGTGACAATCTGAAGCATTACTACATACAAAATATACCTCAGCCACACTCGGCTGGAACATATATATACAAAATATAAACAACAGAACACACAGTTTAATAAGCCTACACGGCTGAAAGTAAACACACAACAGCGTAAATGCAGCGGAAAACACAAAATAATATGAACATAAGACCAACAATGGTACTAACAAAAATACCTACAACCACCAGGCTAGACTCCAAAAAAAAATCCCCAGTGACTTGTTCAAAAGCAAAGTACGTAAAATTAACATACAATCCAAACGATAACAAAACCCAAAAAGAAACTATTCCCGAGTGTGACGTAGGACCCAGGACTGGCAGTCGACATCTCTCCAAGCATCCATGATTCATCTACCTGTTACCTGGCGAAAGAAAACTATTTTGTGAGGTGGTGAGTATTGGAACTCAGCGGGTAAGGAAAGAGATAGTCCATGAACATAACATATAAGTAGAGAGTGTCAACAGTATACAGTCTCATAAGAAGAATAGCAGATACTATAATAGAACCAAAATAAATGCTCATACCTGAAACCATATCCTAGGCTAGGTATAGTAGGTCAGAACTGGTACTAATCTGCTACAGTACTGCTCATACTACAGAGGTAATAAGCAAGGTATATACAAATTTCCAATAACTAAACATCTACAATGAGAATATATCTCAACACAAGTAAGCATATCAGCATATGTGAACAACAGCGGCAAGTAAGCAATAACAACATAAGTAAACAGCAGCAGTCAAAACAAATATAATAATAAACAGCGTATGCACGGATGACCACTCCCGCCCACCTCTCCGCACCATGACCCCTGTATGGTCGAGAGGCCGGGTCAGTGACAGACTGTACACCACTCCAGCTACCACTCACACGAATGGCCGAGGGGACAGTTGCATAGTAGCAATGGGGTCCCTGCTGCTCGTACTCCAGCTACCACTCACACGAGTGGCCGAGTGCGGCACGACAGGACAAGCGGCATCAACTCTAGCTACCACTCTCTCGAGTGGCCGAGGATACGGCATGCATGCAATGACATGATGCGAACAATGCAACAGTCATTATATATATATATATATATAAGCAGAAACAGGTATGCTACATGAAGCCAGCATGCTCAATATCGTACATAAATAAGCAACAGTTAAAGTATACAAATATGATATTTAGTATCTGCTACGGATCATGGACAACAAGAAGAGACTGTATGGATATAGAAACGAATTTCTCAAAGATTGCGTGGAAGTATCAAGCACAGGAAAGTAAGAGTGGAGTCAAGGTAAACAATCCTTATCCAAAATAATTCATGCACTAAGGTCAAAGTACTAAAAGAAAACGAGCAAGAAGTACCCGCCTTAAAAGAAGATCCTATCAAACCAAATCCGACGTCGAGACGCTCATCTCGAATTAGAGTCCTGCAAATTATATATTATACAATTTAACTAACAAATAAGCAATAAGTGGCTAGACCTAAAGATCCAAACCCTCAGGAAAAAAACCCTATTCAAACTGATCATTAATTATCCTCAATTAATGATTAGCTTCCACAACTCTTATCCATGAACCCTTAATTACAATCTATTCAATTCGGCCAACAAGGAACCGTACGAATCCAACCCATCACCACTAATCACAATATTAATCTAATATTCCCAATGCTATCATGTATTCCTCTAAATCAATTAATCACAAACGAACCAAACCTCTACCGAAAATAAAATTGAATCTCATCCCTAATCCAAATCCAATTAGGAAACTACACTTTAACTATATTCAATAATCCAACATTTCTACTACACCAAATATCCTTGAAATACTTCCAAATTTGTCGGAAATTACTACAGCCAACACTAGAGATCAAAACTCGATGTTTAACCATTTTAATCACCACAAATCTGTCCGAAATGTCACAGCCAATACAAGGTAACAAAACTCGATGAATAGCCTGTCCCAATCAAGCAACTCTATCTGAAACTTTGAAATCACTAAGGAAAAGCCAGAACCATCTTGGAAATGCATTAAAACTAACTGAATTTGCCCCAAAAACTGTTGATGCCCACAGTAACCAAAAACAACATTGGATCAAATTCCCCACTTCCCAAAACCCATAACTAGAGAGATTATACCTGCTGGATCAATTAGGGCACAGATGTGTTGGCGGCAGGGCTCTGTTTGGGCTGATCTGGAGTCGACCCAAACTTGTGTGGCACAGCGGAGGTGGAAGCAACTGGCTGGGGCCAACCTAGGGTTCGGCTGTCACCGGGATGAGCAACACCGGCGCAATCGGGTGTTGAGGCGGCTGTGGTGCTCGCGTGAGGACAAGATCGCCGACTGTGATGGCTCGAGAAAGGAGGTCGCCGGCTGCTGTGTGTTCGCGTGCAAGGAAGAGAGCTTGGGGATGAAAGGGGTCGGCCGGAACCTAGAGAGAAGAAGGGAGAGGCAACTGTGGCTTCAGTGCTAGGGCACGGGAGCTCGCGAGAGGGAGAGGGGAAGGATGGGTCGGCGACGATGAGGTCTCAGCGACAAAGAGGAAGAGGGAGGAAGGGAATCGACATTTTTCATATGGTTAGGGCACGGTAATAGTACTAGGTATATATATAATTTTGAACTTAGGGTTAGGTAAATTAAAACCTAAGTTTATTCCTCAATCAACTCCTATTTTAGGGATCTCTAAACAGACTTTTTCTCGAGCCCATAAATTCATCCTCTTAAAATACGTTGTACGTGCTCCGATTAATTCCAGAAAAATTTCTAAAAATTCCAATAAAATTATTTGTCAAATAACTCTATTTTTAATTATTATTTTGTTGCCGTATTTTACAAGTCCCCACTAGGTTGACTACGTCACGCCTAGCCCAAGTAATACTTCTTCATTTTGCAAATTCAAATTACTCGTACATGTGTCTAAGAGTCTTGTACTCTTAACATGTGATTCCTTGGCCAAAGACTTTGAGTAATAATTCTAACGAGTGGTCATAGGGTATATGTTTCCTCGCAAGGAGTGGTGAATCCTTTATGGGGTATCCAAACACCTTCGGGCACTTCAACTTATACTCAATCATCCTGGGTCCATACCTCAATGAGATGCTTACTTAAGATGCCAAGTATAAGTCTTCATGACCAAGATGACTTGTATACCTTAAGTCGAAGGAAACTTACACTCGTACTGCAATAAGAACTTTCATAGACATATCTATATATATGTAGAGAACTATATGAAGTCTTACAATGAGTCACTCCAATAAACTAGTTACCATAACTAGCATTCACGTTTAACTCTCGACATTCCAATGTCTTCTGCCTGTGAGAAAATAGCTACTTGGCGAACCAAGGAGTATAACCTGTGCTAGTCTTACCGAATTGATGATGTCCAAATAAATTAATTCAACGACTAGGGAAATTCTAATACGCTCATAATTGCACATATAAAGATAATCACAAGTTATGATACAATCACAAATTCTCTCAAGACATTCAGTAAATGAGTTTAAGATCATTAAACATATAATATGCACTTAAATAATGATCCTTGGGATATGCTCGAAGTGGTTGCGTGCTAGAACACGTTTCGTAAGCATGCATAGTAGAAAATAAAATAATAATTCCTAATTATTACATCATACACACCACACACATATAAGGATACAACATGCCAAATATGATCACATAATTAAAATTTTACCTAAAGTAAATTTACGCTATATATGCATTATGGATGACCTGTAACGAGAAGGGAATCAACTGTAACAACATTGTCGAACCTCGCCTCTATTCGTATCCATGTCGAGCTCCTCAAAACAACTCCTTGAGTACAAGTCTCTCATTCAGAAGTTACTAGCCATAAGCGAAGAAGAGAGATCAAGAGGAAGAAGAAGAGAAGCACACAAGGGAGAGTTTTTCTCCCTTGTGGTGGTCACGACATCAAGAGGGAGCACCCTCTTGTTGGCAGCGGGAGAGAGAGAGGAGGATTGGGTTTCCAAAAGTCAATCAACCGAATAATAAAACTTGAATATAATTCTCTTCCAATTACATCTATATATAGCCCTCATTAATGAGTTGGATTAGAAAATCCAAATCTAATCCATTATCCCTTAACAAAAAATTAGTCCATGAACCCCTTAGTTTGGTTTACAACTTAACCAAGTTGGTTCATGACTAATTCAATTTGGTTCAACTCATACATAAAATATGTTGCCCATCCGCAGTTCCATTTTGACAAATAATTTCATATTTGTCTTATGTATGGTTCAACTAAATATTTATCTCTTGATCTAAGAATCCTATTCTTTAACTTGTTTTACGTCTTTTAAAGATTCATAGTGTGTGTGATCTAATAGGTTCTCAATTTATATTGATCATCCATAATTAACTATTAATTATGAATGCTCATGAGTGGTACTTAGTAGTACATTATAATCCCCAATTAGTCAGAAAAGCATAGTTGATTTCAGAATTAATTATGAACCCTTCAGCAGCTACAGTGAGTAGTGTCTCATTCCTTTCACTTGTCTTATACCCATTTGGTTCAGGATATGGTTTATGTGTTAATCCCCACTAGGTTGATTACGTCACACCTAGCTCAAGTAATACTTCCTCATTCTGTAGATTCAAATTACTCATACATGTGTCTAAAAGTTTTGTACTCTTAACATGTGATGTTTTGACTAAAGATTTTGAGTAATAATTCTAACGAGTGGTCATAGGGTATACGTCTGCTCGCAAGGAACGGTGAATCCTCTGTGGGCTATCTAAACACTTTCGGGCACTTCAACTTATAACCAATTATCCCGGGTCCACGCTTCGATGAGATGCTTGCTTAAGATGTCAAAGTATAAGTCTTCATGACCAAGATGACTTGTATACCTCAAGTCGAAGAAAATTTACACTCGAGCTGCAGTAAGAGCTTCACAGATATATACATATGTGTAGATAACCATATAAAGTCTTACTGTGAGTCACTCCAATGAACTAGTTACCATAACTAGCATCCACGTTTAACTCTCGACAACCCAGTGTTTCCAACTAGTGAGTGTGCAGGAGCTTAGGAACACAGGAAGTCGAGTATGATTGGAAATTTCTAATAGTATCATAATATAGCTTTAATCTCTAACTAATTTGCGACTTAAAAATAAATTGGTGATGGTTGTTGTTGTTGTAAATTTAATGTTGTTCATTAAAATCCATAAGTTTACATGTCCCGTGCCAACTGGCACGCTGCAAGAACTTCATTTGTAGTGGTTATAACTAAGTTTTGATACCATGTATAGCTTCTCCTCTCTTAACCCTTCATAGGAAACGTGAATTTAAAGAAATCCAAGTATTATAGGGTCATTAGTGGATTTTGGTCAAATTCACTAATGAACCTAGACATCTCTGAATGCGATCATTTCAAGTCTTGTGAGTTTCAAGTATTCCAAGGACTCCAACAATGCTATCCATTACTCATTTAAATCTCTCTAGAGGTGATCAAACGTTACAAAAAATCTTAGACTTATTGTGGACCTGATATGAAAAACTATCAGGTCCAACGTGGGCCTAAAATGGTATAATATCAGGCCCAACATTGGCCTGATAGGTTGGGACCTTGGCCGCTTTGTTCAGCTGATCACTTCGAAGTTTTTGATCCCCATATCTAAAACTTGAGATCATCCCTCTCTTCTATAAACTATAAACTTGCTACAGATTGTGAAATAATATAGAAATTCCAATAAGCTAGGTCCAACAGTGGATTTTAAACCTACAACGTGTGATTGAAAATTTCTAATAGTATTGTAATATAGCTTTAATCTCTAACTAAGTTGTGACTTAAAAATAACTTGGTAGTGGTTGTTATTGTTGTAAATTTAATGTTGTTCATTAAAATTCATAAGTCATATGTCCCGTGCCAACTAGCATAGAGTAAGAAATTCATTTGTAGTGGTTATAACAAAGTTTTGACACCATATATAGCTTCTCCACTATTAACCCTTCATAGGGAACGTGAATTTTAAAAAAAATCCATGTACCGTAGGGCCATCAGTGGGTTTTGGTGAAAATTCACTGATGGATCTAAGCATCTCTTATTGTGGTTATTTTAAGTCTTATGAGTTTCTAGTATTTTAAGGACTCCAACGGTGTTATCCATTACTAATTTAAAAATCTCTAAAGGTGATCAAACGTTACAAAAAATTTTAGCCTTATTATGGGTATGATATGGAACACCATCGGGCCTAACGTGGGCTTGATATGGTATAATATTAGGTCCACGTTAGGCCTAATTTTGTTCCATATCAGGCCCAATGTTAGCCTGATAGGTTGGGACCTTGGCCGCTTTGTTCAACCGATCACAACCATGTTTTTGATCTTGATATCTAAAACTTGAGACCATCTCTCCCTTCTATAAACTATAAACTTGCTATGAATTGTCAAATAGTATAGAAATTCTGGTAGGCAAGAGCCAACAGTGGGTTTTAAGCCTACAGCGTGTGATTGAAAATTTCTAATAGTATCGTAATATAGCTTTAATCTCTAAATAAGTTGTGACTAAAAAATAAATTGGTGGCAGTTGTTGTTGTTGTATATTTAATATTATTCATTAAAATCTATACGGTTCACATGTCTCATGTCAACTGGCACACAACAAGAACTTTATTTGTAATGGTTATAACTAAATTTTGACACCATATATAGCTTCTCCTCTCTTAATTAATCCTTCATAGGGAACATGAATTTAAATAAATTCAAGTGTCATAGGGTCATCAGTGAATTTTGGTCAAAATCCACTAATAGACCTAGACATCTCTGAATGCGGTCATTTCAAGTCTTATGAGTTTCAAGTATTCCAAGGACTCCAACAATGCTATCCATTACTTATTTAAATCTCTCTAGAGGTGATCGAACGTTACGAAAAATCTTAGCCTTATTGTGGACACCATATATAGCTTCTCCTCTCTTAATTAATCCTTCATAGGGAACATGAATTTAAATAAATTCAAGTGTCATAGGGTCATCAGTGAATTTTGGTCAAAATCCACTAATAGACCTAGACATCTCTGAATGCGGTCATTTCAAGTCTTATGAGTTTCAAGTATTCCAAGGACTCCAACAATGCTATCCATTACTTATTTAAATCTCTCTAGAGGTGATCGAACGTTACGAAAAATCTTAGCCTTATTGTGGGCCCGATATGGAACACTATCAGGTTCAACGTGGGCCTGATATGGTAACATATTAGGCCCAACGTTGGCTTGATAGGTTGGGACTTTGGCTGCCTTTTCAACCGATCACTACCATGTTTTTGATCTCCATATCTAAAATTTGAGACCATCTCCCCCTTCTATAAACTATAAACTTGCTACAGATTATGAAATAGTATAGAAATTCCAGTAGGCTAGGTCCAATAGGATTTTAAGATTACAACGTGTGATTGGAAATTTCTAATAGTATTGTAATATAGCTTTAATCTCTAACTAAGTTGTGAATTAAATATAAATTGGTGGTGGTTGTTGTTGTTATAAATTTAATGTAGTTCATTAAAATCCATAAGGTTAACATATCCCGTGCCAACTAGCATGCCGCAATAACTTCATTTGTAGTGGTTATAACTAAGTTTTAACAACATATATAGCTTCTCCTCTCTCATACCCTTCACAGGGAACATGAATTTAAAGAAATCCAAGTACCGTAGGATCATCAGTGGATTTTGGTTAAAATCCACTGATGGGCCTAAACATCTCTGAATGCGGCCATTTCAAGTCTTATGAGTTTCTAGTATTCCAAGGACTCTAACGTTGCTATCCATTACTCATTTAAATGTCTCTAGAGATGATAGAACGTTACAAAAAAATCAGGTCCAACTAGAGATGGTCTTAAGTTTTAGATATGAGGATCAAAAACTTGGAAGTGATCAGCTGAACAAAGTGACAAAGGTCCCAACTTATCAAGCCAACGTTGGGCTTGATATGTTACCATATCAGGCCCATAATAAGGCTGAGATTTTTTGTATCGTTCGATCATCTCTAGAGAGCTTTAAATCAGTAATGAATAATACTGTTGGAGTCCTTGGAATACTAGAAACTCACATGACTTGAAATGGCCGCAATCAGAGATGTCTAGGTCCATCAGTGAATTTTAACCAAAACTCACTGATGACCCTACAGTACTTAGATTTCTTTAAATTCACGTTCCCTATATATGAAGGACTAAGAGAGGAAAAGCTATATATGATGTTAAAACTTAGTTATAGCTACTACAAATGAATGTCTTGCTCTATGCCAGTTGACATGGGACATGTGAACCTTATGAATTTTAGTGAACAACATTTAATTTAAAACAACAACAACCACCACCAATTTATTTTTAATTCAAAACGTAGTTAGAGATTAAAGCTATATTACAATACTATTAGAAATTTCTAATCACACGCTGTAGGCTTAAAACCCATTGTAGGACCTAGCCTATTTGAATTTCTATACTATTTCACAATCCGTAGCAAGTTTTTTGTTTATAGAAGGGATATATGATCTCAAGATTTAGATATCGGGATCAAAAACTTGGTTGTGATTGGTTGAACAAAGAAGACAAGGTCTCAACCTATCAGGCCAACGTTGGGATTGATATAGAACACTATCAGGCCCAACGTGGGCCTGATATGGTATAATATCAGGCTCACGTTGGGCTTGATAGTGTTCCATATCAGGCCCATAATAAGGCTAAAATTTCCCGTAACGTTCGATCACCTCTAGAGAGCTTTGAATCGGTAATGGATAGTACCGTTGGAGTCCTTAGAATACTAGAAACTCACAGGACTTGAAATAGCCATAATCAGAGATGTTTAGATCCATCAGTGGGTTTTGACCAAAATCTACTGATGACCCTATGATACTTGGATTTCTTTAAATTCATGTTTCCTATGATACTTGAATTTCTTGCTCCGTGCTAGTTGGCACGAGACATGTGAACTTATGGATTTTAATGAACAACATAAAATTTACAACAATAACAACCACCACCAAGTTATTTTTAAGTCACAACTTAGTTAGAGATTAAAGCTATATTACAATACTATTAGAAATTTTCAATCACACGTTATAGGCTTTAAACCCACTGTTAGACCTAGTCTACTAGAATTTCTATACTATTTCATAATCCGTAGCAAGTTTATAGTTTATAGAAGGGAGAGATGGTCTCAAGTTTTAGATATGGGGATTAAAAACTTGGAACTGATCGGTTGAACAAGGCGGCCAAGGTTCCAATCTATCAGGCCAACGTTGGGCCTGATATGTTACCATATCAGGCCCAACGTGGGCTTAATATGTTACCATATCAAGCCCAATGTGGGCCTGATATTATACTATATCGGGCCCATGTTGGGCCAGATAGTGTTCCATATCAAGCCCATAATAAGGCTGAGATTTTTGGTAATGTTCGATCACCTCTAGAGCTCTTTAAATTAGTAATGGATAGCACCATTGGAGTCCTTAGAATACTAGAAACTCACAAGACTTGAAATGGCCGCAATCAGAGATGTCTAGGTCTATCAGTGAATTTTGACCAAAATCTACTAATGACCCTACGGTACTTGAATTTCTTTAAATTCACGTCCCCTATGAAGGGTTGAGAGAGGAGAAGCTATATATGATGTCAAAACTTAGTTATAACCACTACAAATGAATTTCTTGCTCCGTGCCAGTTGGCATGGGACATGTGAACCTTATGGATCTTAATGAACAACTTTAAATTTACAACAACAACAACCATCTCCAAGTTATTTTTAAGTCACAACTTAGTTAGAGATTAAAGCTATATTACAATACTATTAGAAATTTCAATCACACTGATCCTATCTGAAAGATAGGGAGATGGCGCGCTGGCTCAGGTGGATAGTCTGTTGACCAGCGGAAGACTTCCTTACCCGACGATGGAGCTCCTCGACAACCCAGCACACAATCCGACAATCCAAAAAAGCGTTAGTGACCAAAGACCAGGGAAGGGGTCCCTTGCAAGACCCTCCGACGCTCAAGTCAGTCCAATTTCTGGCGAGTGAATGGAGAATAATAGAGGGCATACACGATAGTAAGGTTTAGATGATGCAAATTGCTTACCTTGCCAACGGAGAGGATCCCCATTTATATACCACCTCTTATAACCTCCATGATTATGAGGTGGCCCCTTGTGTCAGAGTTTATTAGGTGATAGAAAAAATACAGTCTGGGTGATCAATAATGATAGTCCGAGGAATCTTTTTTCTATCCACAGATGTACCTCTTTTGTTTCTTATGTCTTAGGCCTTTGATGAGGTTGCTGAGATATACTGTTGTAATGGGTCAATTAGTGAGGAAATTCCCAAGGAATATTCTCTGACAACTTTGACAACCTATCACAGTGTTGTCTGCTGCTTGTCTGCTAAATGTATCTAGGTCGGTCCTTAAGTCGACCACTTAACTGGAATGTCTTTCATTAAATCTATTTCAGGCTGATCTTTCATTTAGTCGACCCTATGAAATGAAACACCTTTAACCTGTATTGGTATCAATCCACTCTGTCGTGTGCTAAATATTGCAAAGTTCTGTTCAGAGACTAGTATGATGCTTATAGTATGCCAAAGATCTATTCAAGGAACCATATGATAAATTATATATGTTAGAGTCTTTATTTTGGGGACAATATAACATCAAGTAACTTAAACTCGATCGACCTTTGCCCGGTTGACCGTATATGTAGAGTTTCTTAAGGATAAGTGTCTTTAAACTCACTCGGTCTTTGCCTGGTCGGACGTACACATAGAGCCTTCTGTTCGACCAACCTTTATCTGGCCGATCAAGTATACAGAGATTTATGAGGCTAAGTGTCTTTAAGCCCGCCCGATCTTTACCCAGCCAGGCATACACATAGAGCCTTTTGTTCACTAGCCTTTATCAGGTCGATTGTATATTAAGGTCTTTGTGAAGCTGTGTCTTTGGGCCCGGCTAGACTTTACCTGGCCAAGCGTACACATAAAGTGCCTTATGTTCGATCGGCATTTATCCAACTGATCGTATATTAAGATCTTTGTGAGGCTAAGTGTCTTTGAGCCCAGTCAGACTTTGCCCGGCCGAGCATACACAAAAAGCCTTATGTTCGACCAACCCTTATCCGTCTAATCGTATTTTAGGATCTTTGTGAGGCTTACCCGGTCGGGCATATACAAAGAGTCTTATGTTCGACCAACCCTTATCCGGTTGATCGTATATTAAGATCTTTATGAGGCTAAGTGTCTTTGAGCTCGGTTGGACTTTGCTCAGTCGGACGTACACAGAGAGCTTTATGTTCGATCAACCCTTATCTGACTAATCGTATATTAAATCTTTATGAGGCAAAGTATCTTTGAGCCCCGCCGAACGTTGCCCGACCGAGCGTACACAGAGAGCCTTATATTTGACTGGCCTTTATCCTGCCGATCGTATATTAAGATCTTTGTAAGACTAAGTGTCTTTGAGCCTGACCTAACTTTACCCGGTCGGGCGTACACAGAGAGCCTTATGTTCGACCAGCCTTTATCTATCCGATTGTATATTAACAGCTTCATAAGACTCAAGTACCTAGAGTCCGGACGACCTTTCATCCGGCCGGGCTCCTTTGTGTTAGGATGTATACTAAAAGTCTAGCTTTTGATATAAACATTTATCTAGAAATAATAATCACATTGGTCAAATGTCTACATTTATGATAAATGTAGTTGTTCAATTAATTTATATTGTAGATAACATGGTGTGTGGTGTCACACACAGAGGATCATGTTATCAGTACCTTATAAATTATAAACAGTAGCTCACAACCAAGATGGAAAGGAACAAATCATTGGAAGGTTGTAGTGTAATTAGGTATTAGTTTATCTTAACTATAAATTACACTAGTACACTTAGAGTGTATTGAGTAGGACCATTAGAGGTCGTTTCTTTTATACTGACTTTATAAAGGAACAAAGACCTCAGTTATTATGGAAGTGTGTGCTCTTAATCCAAATATAATAACAAGCACATATATTTGATATTTATTTCTTTAATTTATCAATGGGTGAGATTTAGTTCGATAAATCAATAAGCCCGATAAGTTGGGAAATGATATCACTTATAGTGTGTGTTGTTGATTATAGAAGGAAACTGTGTCCTAGTAATCTAGGTTGAGAATGTCCCCAAGAGGAGCTCATAAGGATTGTCATGTTAAACCCTGCAGGTGGACTTAGTCCGACATGACGATGAGGTTGAGTGGTATTACTCTTGGACTAAGATATTAATTAAATGAGTTATCAGTAACTCACTTAATTAGTGGACATTCGACATCTTAAACACAGGGAGACTAACACACTCATAATAAGAAGGAGCCCAAAATGTAATTTGGGATTGGTGCGGTAGTTCAATAATAGTTTTCTAGTGGAATGAATTATTATTGATAAAATTAAGTTGTGTGTTCAGGGCGAACACGGGATGCTTAATTTTATCGGGAGACCAAAACCAATTACTCCTCTCGGTCCCTATCGTAGCCTCTTAATTATAGAGTACTATACCCACCTTCTTACTCATCCCGTAGGGACCGGCCAAGCTAGCTTGGAAACCAAGCTAGGGCCGGCCAAAGTTTGGTTCATGGGTGCTTCAAGGTGGTCGGCCCTAGCTTGGGTTCAAGCTTGGTGTGGCCGGCCCAAATTAAAATAAAAGGATTTTTATTTTTTAAAATTTTTCTTATGTGGATAACATGATTTAAAAGAGAGTTTAAAAATTTAAATCTTTCCATTTATAAGATTCTACAAAAGATTAAGAGAAGAGCTAAATCTCTTTCCTTATTTGTAGATTAAAAGGTTGATTTTAATTTTGGTAAAAACTTTCCTTTTTAATCATGTTCATGATTTAAAAGAAAGTTTAAAAATTAAAAATTCTCTTTTATTAGTTTCTACAAAAGATTAAGAAAAGATTTAATATCTTTCCTTATTTGTAGATTGAAATGAGATTTTAATTTTTAGAGATAACTTTTCTTTTTGGAAATTATAAACATGTTTAAAAGAAAGATTTTAATTTATAAAATTTCTTTTTATTAACCAATCATGAAGGGATTAAAATTATTAGAGAAATTTTTATAAATTTCTAGAAACAAATTAGGAAGTTTTAATTTTTGTTTTAATTAAAACTCTCCTTGTTTTGGGGAAAGAGGTGGCCGGCCAAATAAATTGGAGAAGAGAAAATTATTTTTAATTAAATAAATTGGAGCTTAAACTTCCATTTTGGATGACTATAGGAAGTTAATTAAGAGCGTGTGATCTTCTCCATCGGAAGGGGCACAATCTTATTAATGGACTTAGTGTCAAGTAATGGTATACACTTAGGCACGTCTAATAGTATCCTCCCCATCGGAGTCACTGCTATTGTTTGTGTGACCGAAGAAAACCAACTATTAATTTGTCAAATAAATAAGTTGACAAGATAATAAAATTAAAAACTCCTCTTACAAATGTTTGATTTTGTATACGTCCACACTATCGTGGCATACAAAATTCACGGTGTTTAAGGTAATTTTATTTTGTCATAAAGATTTATTGACAAGATAATTAATGGGTAAAACCCTCCTCTTACAAATGTTTAAATTTTGTATACGTCCACACTATCGTGGCATGCAAAATTCACGGTGTTTGAGGTGTTGGTGAATTTAAATAATATTGTTTGAGGAATCAATGTTATTTTAAATTCAAAAAGTTTTGACCAAATATTTGATCAAAGACAGATCAACTATTAATTTTATTCGTCATAAAGTAAAGTTGACGAGATAATAAAATTAATGGATAAAATCTTTTTTTTTGATTTTGTATACGTCCACACTATCGTGGCATACAAAATTCATAGGGATTTTAAAAGAATTGATCTTGACCAAATATTTTTGTGATTCTTAGGATTTAAAATGTTTGTCAATCCCCTAGTTGTTATATTATAGAAAAGACTTAGTAGTCCCAATTGTAATGATTGGAAATAGGACTTGGACATTAAGGTAGACTGTCTTCTTAGAACTAAGAATAATTTAGGTGTATTTAATTCATTAGTTGAAACATGTCTAGTGGTGTTATCTACCAGAACCTAGAGTGTAGATACAGATGTCATTAATCATGTCTGCAATTCATTGTAGGGTTCCAGGAAACCCGACAACTAAATGAAAATAAAAACACCGTCCATATGGGCATTACTGCAAAAGTAGCAGCTGTTGCAGTGGGAGAGATTTATTCTCTAATAGGAATAAAATATGGATTATTAGAAATTGTCTCTACATACTAAGTTTAGAAAGAACCTGATTTCAGTTTCTAAACTATTATAGAATAGATATTGTGTCTATTTTGATAACAAAGTTGTTATCAAGAAAAATAGGGAAGTTATCTATTCTGGTATGTTGGTTGACAATTTATAATCCAATAACTCCCACGATGCAACAAATGAAAATCAGTAACACATCTTCTAACTTTAAGAGAAAGCAACCTTCGGAAATGAACCAATTATATCTTTGGCATCTAAAGCTAGGTTATATTAACTTAAGTAGGATTCATTGGTAGCTGATGAACTTTTGGGTTCATTAGTAGTGGAAATCTTTCCAACCTGGAAGTCTTACTTGGAAGGAAAAATAACCAAGAAGCTTTTAAGTCTAAGGGGTATGGAGCCAAAGATATGTTGGAATTGGTTCATTCTGATTTGTGTGATCCTATGACTATCCAGGCAAGAGGTATTATCAAATATGTCATCTATTTTATAGATAACTATTCAAGATACATATACATTTACTTAATGTGCCGCAAGACTAAGTACTTTGATTAGTTCAAAGAGTACAAGGCTGATGCGGAGAAACGTCAAAGTAAAAGTATCAAGACACTACAGTGAGATCGTAGTGGCAAGTACCTCTTGGG
Source organism: Zingiber officinale (assembly GCF_018446385.1). Classification (NCBI taxonomy): domain Eukaryota; kingdom Viridiplantae; phylum Streptophyta; class Magnoliopsida; order Zingiberales; family Zingiberaceae; genus Zingiber; species Zingiber officinale. The sequence goes on along the minus strand of NC_055996.1, from coordinate 10,289,059 downwards.
AGAATTTAGGAGTCACTTATCAGAAGTAGGGATTCAATCCAAACTAACTGCACCTGGTACATCCCTACAGAATGGTGTAGAAAAAGGAAGGTATATGACTCTTATGGAAATAAGTAGATTGATGATGAGTTATTTGGAAAATTACCAAATTCATTTTAAGGATATACTCTGGAAATAAAAGTGAACATAGTACCTTCCAAAGTCAGAACTCTCTACTCATATAGAATTGCTAAATAGGCATAAGCCTATTTTGAAGCATATTCGGATTCGGGTAGTCCAGCACATATGCTGAAGAGAGACAATGATAAGTTGGACAGAAATTCACTTGTTTGTAAGTTATCCTAGAGAAATGAAAGTAGGTTTATAGTCTTAAAAATCAGAAGGTCATTGTTAGCATCAATGATCGATTTTTAGAAAAAGGACTATGTAATAAACCACAAGCCCATAAGTAAATTTGTTCTTAAAGAAATTATAAAGGACATGTCTAATCTAGTACCAACTGTACAAGATGAAATATCACAAGAAACTGCAACACGTATCACAATTGATACACAATTATAGACAGTACATCATCATAGTGGGAGGGTTGTCAAACAACCAAAAGGATTCATGTTTTGGGAAGGTTTTTGGACTTGATCCCAAATGAACATGAGTCTGATCCCAGAAATATGATGAAGCACTCCAAAATAAAGATGCAGCATCTTGGCAATGAGCAATGAATACAGAATTAGAATATAAGTATTCTAATCAAATCTGGAAGCTTGTAGAACCACCAGATGGTGTAAAAGCCATTGGGTGAAAATATGTCTACAATAGGAAAAGATGGATAGACAGGAAGGTGGAAACTTTCAAAGCAAGGCTTGATGAAAAAGGAAACTTTTTCACTGGTAGTCATGCTTAAGTCTATCCGGATTCTTTAGCAAGTGGATGTCAAGACAACATTCCTTAATGGAAGTCTTGAAGAAAGCATTCATACAAAACAACCAGAAGGGTTCATTGCAAAGGGCAAAGAGCATTTTGTGTGCAAGCTCAATCAGTCTATGGACTGAGGCAAAGCTTCAAGGTCTTGGAACATCCGGTTTATCAAAGGAATCCTGACCTATGGATTTATTTAGTAACCGGATAAGTCTTGTGTATACAAAAGGTGTGATGGAAACGTAGTGATATTTCTTGTACTATACGTAGATAATATTTTTGGTAGTTGGAAACAATATCAAAATATTGTCAGAAGTAAGAGTATGGTTGTCCAAACAATTCGATATGAAGGACTTGGGAGAATGAATATATTCTTGGGATCAAAGTAATAAGGGATCGCAAGAAAAGAATATTTTAATTATCCCAAGCTTTATATATCGAAAAAAAATTCTTGCTCGTTTTAAGCATGCAGAACTCCAAAGAAAGGTTTCTTACCTTTTGGGCTTGGAGTAGCTTTATCTAAAGAGATGTTTTCGAAGACATCAAAGGAGATAGAGGAAATGAAGGCAGATCTTTATGCTTCGGCTATCAGAAGCCTAATGTATGCTATGCACGAGATTAGAAATTTGTTTTGCCAAGGGCATAGTTAGCAGATATCAAAGTAACCCTGGACAAGGATATTGGACTGCAGTAAAGCATATATTGAAGTACCTTAGAGGCACATAAGATTATATACTAGCTTACAAGGCAGTTAATTTGGTCCCTGTGGGTTGCACGGATTTTGATTTCCAATCGGATAGGGACAATAGTAAGTCAACCTCGGATTTTTGTGTTTACTTTAGGAGGTAAAGTCATAACTATGGAAGAGTGATAAGCATAGGTGCTTATCTGGACTCCACCATAGAAGCTGAGTATATGGCAAGCCTCTGAGGTAGCCATAAAAGCTGAATGACTCAATAACCTCAAGATAGACTTAGATATGATTTCTGGTTTATCCAAAGATTATTACAATTTATTGTAATAATAGTGGTGCAGTAGCAAACTTGAAGAAACCATGAGTCTATAAGGCAAGTAAACATAATAGGGCGCAAGTACCACCCAATACGAGAAATCGTATAAACGAGGAGAAGTTGTTGCTACCTAGATTACATCAGATGATGACCTATAGATCTTTTCACTAAGGCCCTTAAGGCAAGAGCTTTTGATGGGCATGTTGAAGGGTTGGGAATCAGGTGTATGGCAGCAGATGTGGCAGCTTAGTCTTTTAGTATAAGTGGGAGATTGTTAGGATGTATACTAAAAGTCTAGCTTTTGGTATAAACATTTATCTAGAAATAAAAATCACATTGGTCAAATGTCTACATTTATGATAAATGTAGTTGTTCAATTAATTTATATTGTAGATAACATGGTGTGTGGTGTCACACACAGAGGATCATGTTATCAGTACCTTATAAATTATAAACAGTAGCTCACAACCAAGATGGAAAGGAACAAATCATTGGAAGGTTGTAGTGTAATTAGGTATTAGTTTATCTTAACTATAAATTACACTAGTACACTTAGAGTGTATTGAGTAGGACCATTAGAGGTCGTTTCTTTTATATTGACTTTATAAAGGAACAAAGACCTCAGTTATTATGGAAGTGTGTGCTCTTAATCCAAATATAATAACAAGCACATATATTTGATATTTATTTCTTTAATTTATCAATGGGTGAGATTTAGTTCGATAAATCAATAAGCCCGATAAGTTGGGAAATGATATCACTTATAGTGCGTGTTGTTGATTATAGAAAGAAACTGTGTCCTAGTAATCTAGGTTGAGAATGTCCCCAAGAGGAGCTCATAAGGATTTTCATGTTAAACCCTGCAGGTGGACTTAGTCCGACATGACGATGAGGTTGAGTGGTACTACTTTTGGACTAAGATATTAATTAAATGAGTTGTCAGTAACTCACTTAATTAGTGGACATTCGACATCTTAAACACAGGGAGACTAACACACTCATAATAAGAAGGAGTCCAAAATGTAATTTGGGATTGGTGCGGTAGTTCAATAATAGTTCTCTAGTGGAATAATTATTATTGATAAAATTAAGTTGTGTGTTCAGGGCGAACACGGGATGCTTAATTTTATCGGGAGACCAAAACCAATTACTCCTCTCGGTCCCTATCGTAGCCTCTTAATTATAGAGTACTATACCCACCTTCTTACCCATCCCATAGGGACCGGCCAAGCTAGCTTGGAGACCAAGCTAGGGCCGGCCAAAGTTTGGTTCATGGGTGCTTCAAGGTGGTCGGCCCTAGCTTGGGTTCAAGCTTGGTGTGGCCGGCCCAAATTAAAATAAAAGGATTTTTATTTTTTAAAATTTTTCTTATGTGGATAACATGATTTAAAAGAGAGTTTAAAAATTTAAATCTTTCCTTTTATAAGATTCTACAAAAGATTAAGAGAAGAGCTAAATCTCTTTCCTTATTTGTAGATTAAAAGGTTGATTTTAATTTTGGCAAAAACTTTCCTTTTTAATCATGTTCATGATTTAAAGAAAGTTTAAAATTAAAAATTCTCTTTTATTAGTTTCTACAAAAGATTAAGAAAAGATTTAATATCTTTCCTTATTTGTAGATTGAAAGGAGATTTTAATTTTTAGAGATAACTTTCCTTTTTGGAAATTATCCACATGTTTAAAAGAAAGATTTTAATTTATAAAATTTCTTTTTATTAACCAATCATGAAGGGATTAAAATTATTGGAGAAATTTTTATAAATTTCTAGAAACAAATTAGGAAGTTTTAATTTTTGTTTTAATTAAAACTCTCATTGTTTTGGGGAAAGAGGTGGCCGGCCAAATAAATTGGAGAAGAGAAAATTATTTTTAATTAAATAAATTTTCCTTTTCATGGAAAAAGAATTAAGAAAGTTTTTATTTAAATTTCCTTATTTGCCAAGACCAAGGATTATAAAAGAGGAGGTAGAGGAGGCTTCATGGTGAACGACTCTATTATTTTTCTCCCTCTTTTCTTCCTTGGTGTGGCCGGCCCTTCCCCTTCTCTTCTCTCCATCCTTGTGGCCGAACCTCTCTTCCTCCTTGGAGATCAAGTGGTGGCCGGATTTTAGCTTGGAGAAGAAGGAGAGAAAGCTTACATCCCTTGGAGCTTGGTTGGTGGAAAAAGATCTTCATCTTTTGGAAGCATTGTGCTTGGCCGAAACTTGAAGAAAGGAGAAGAAGGTGCTTTGGTGGTTTCTCATCTCGGAAGATCGTTGCTCACACAACGTCCAAGGTTAGAAGAGGAATACGGTAGAAGATTAAGAGGTCTTTCTAAAAGGTATAACTAGTATTTTTCCTTTCCGCATCATACTAGTTATTTTAGGAAATAATACTAAATACAAGAGGCATACGATTCTAGTATTTCGAATTTGTTTTCGATGTTGTATTCTTTTTTTTTTTTTTCTTTTCCTTGTGATTTGATTGTTCTTTTCGGTTGACCTAAAGTTATTTAAGGAAATTAAATATTAACTTTCCTTAAAAGGCTTTGTCTAGTCGGTGGTGGTTGTTCCCATATCCAAGAAGGCCATGTGCCTCGCCACGTCAGTACTGGGAGCCAATTTTGGAAACTAATATTTAATGAAATTAATAACCTAGGTGATTTGGATCGAACGTGTTAAGTTCCGCAGGAGATTAGAGTCTAAACCTAAAAGAACAATAAATTAAACTTAGGATCAAACGTATTAAGTTCCGCAGGCGATCCGAGTTTAATTTAAAAGAACACATGGTAGCTAGGAAAAGGTTCAGACCTTTGTACAAAATTTTTGTACAGTGGAACCATTAGGTTTTCCGAGTAGCAACCAACACTTTGAACCTGGCCAGCTATTTACTGACCGAGTGTATTATTTGTTTAGTTTAAGAGTAAAATCCTAGAGTCCTTATACTTGACTGGATGTGTACTCGGCCAGCCTTATCTGAACACCATGCTTTAGAGTCGCGCGGGCAGGACCCGAGAATTTTGAGGCTAGGTGATCAACAGGACCAAGTGTGAAATGTTCCTCTATCATAACTTTGATCATCACATCACCTTGACTTTGACTATCATGTCATCTTCTGAATTCGCTCGCTATAACCCGTATCACACACACTGTAGACTTAAACCCCACTGTTGGACCTAGCCTACTGGAATTTCTATAGTATTTCATAATTCGTAGCAAGTTTATAGTTTATAAAAGGGAGAGATGGTCTCAAGTTTTAGATATGGGGATCAAAAACCTAGAAGTGATCGGCTAAATGTATTTTGATCAAAATCCACTGATGACCCTAGGGTACTTGGATTTCTTTAAATTCACATCCCCTATGAAGGGTTGAGAAAGGAGAATCTATATATGGTGTCAAATCTTATTTATAACCACTACAAATGAATTTCTTGTTTCGTGCCAACTGACACGGGACATGTGAACCTTATGGATCTTAATGAACAACTTTAAATTTACAACAACAACAACCACCTCCAAGTTATTTTTAAGTCACAACTTAGTTAGAGATTAAAGCTATATTACAATACTATTAGAAATTTCCAATCACACGTTGTAGGCTTAAAACCCATAGTTAGACCTAGCCTACTGGAATTTCTATACTATTTCATAATCCGTAGCAAGTTTATTGTTTATAGAAGGGAGAGATGGTCTCAAATTTTAGATATGGGGATCAAAAACTTGAAAGTGATCGGCTGAACAAAGTGGTCAAGGTCCCAACTGTTGTAAAATTTAAAAGTTTGCAAAATTCAAAAAATTTTAAAATCTCCCCCCTCCCCTAAAATCTCCAACTTGTACCTATTCCTCCTCCTTTGATTACATCAAAAATAACGTAAGAAGTTAGAATATTTTGAAGTTAATTTTGAGGGGTACTTAATACAATAGTAAACAGAATGATTAAAAATTTTCATAAAGTCATATTTTGTATTTAAAAAAATTAATGGAAAAACATTTTTAAAAAATCTAACTTTGTTAACAGAGTAAATCATTTTAACAATTAATTAAATATTTATTTTGATAATTGACTTCCAGGCTATGGCGAGGCACTAGGCGTTCTTGGATATTGGAACAACAACTATTTTTTTGGACAAAGTCTTTTAAAAAAATTAATATTCAATTTAACTCTTTTATAATTAAAAGAATTTTAGTCTAGGTATGATCTTGGAACTCAATATAAGTTCCTATCTACAGGGTTAATCAAAAATTTTAGAGGAACATAATTTTTAGGAATATTCCTAATTTGTCTCTGGTGATGTCTGTTATACTAGTTCAAATTATTATATCTCCTAATATTTTAATTTTTTAAGCATGCATGAATTTTCATGTATTTTATTTCTATTTTTAGTTTATCATTTTCTATTTTTAAATTATCAAACAAATCTAATGGGCATGTTTTTGCCAATTATCTTTTCAAATCATTATTTTCTTTTTCTAGTTTTATTAAATCCTTAGAAAGAACTTTAATGAAATGAAAAGATTGTTCGAGTGAAAGAGCGCGTACCTCACATATCTTAAGTTCTGATGCTCCCCTTTCATCGCAGTTTTCCTCTGATGATCCTCCCCTTTCGTCGATGCTCATCTCTGAGTTGGTTTTGTCTTCCTTTTGATGGTATGCTATTAGGGCTAGTCTGACGTAGGCTTCGATTTCGAAGTCAGAGGATGACGATTCATCCCATGTAGCTTTTAGATTATGTTTGGGTCGAGCTGGCTTCTTATTATTTTTCTTGTCTTTGTTCTTCAGTTTTGGGCAGTCATCCTTGATGTGCCCTTCTTCATTATAGTTATAGCATCGGATCGTCCTTTTGTTTCGATAATGCTTTATTATCTGCGATTTAAATTTATTAGATTTAATAAATTTATTAAATTTTCTTACTAGTAGCAGTGCTTCATCTTCATCGATCGATGCTTCGAAGTCAGGATCTTCCTTCTTGGCTCTCAAGGCAAGATTATTGTTCAACTTTTCGATTCCCTTAGAATCTGCACATCGAGTTTCTTGAAATTCAAAAGTGGAAACCAAATTCTCTAGTGTACTTGCCTCGAAATCCTTAGAGATGTAATATGCATCTACTAAGGATGACCATTCTACAGTTCTTGGGAAGGCGTTGAGTGTATACCGGATTGAATCTCGATTTGTTACTGATTCTCCGAGATTGTTGAGCTGAGTGATGAGTTTTTTGATTCGTGCTTGGAGTTACGCTACCATCTCTCCATTGTTCATCCGCAGGTTTGTTAGCTGGGTTCAGAGGATATCTCGCTTTGCTAACTTTGCTTCCGAAGTACCTTCTGTTGGAGTGTATACTGAAAGCCTAAGCTTTGTAAACATTCATTATGAATAAAGAATCAAATTTGGTCTAATTATCTACATTTGTTCATTTAATTTATATTGTAAATAACATAGTATGTGGTGTCACATACAGAAGATGATGTTATCAGTACCTTATAAATTATAAACAGTAACTCACGACCAGAATGGAAAGGAACAAACCATTAGAAGGTCGTAGTGTAATTAGGTATTAGTTTATCTTGACTATATAATTACACTAGTACACTCAGAGTGTATTGAGTAGGACCATTTGAGGTCGTTTCTTTTATACTGACTTTATAAAGGAACAAAGACCTCGGTTATTATGGAAGTGTGTGCTCTTAATCCTAATATAATAACAAGCACATATATTTGATATTTATTTCTTTAATTTATCAATGGGTGAGATTTAGTTCGATGAATCAATAAGCCCGATAAATTGGGAAATGATATCACTTATAGTGTGTGTTGTTGATTATAGAAGGAAACTGTGTCCTAGAGATACTAGGTTGATAATGTCCCCAAGAGGAGCTCATAAGGATTGTCATGTTAAACCCTGCAGGTGGACTTAGTCTGACATGACGATAAGGTTGAGTGGTACTACTCTTGGACTTAGACATTAATTAAATGAGTTGTCAGTAACTCACTTAATTAGTGGACATTCGATATCTTAAACACAGGGAGACTAACACACTCATAATAAGAAGGAGCCCAAAAATGTAATTTGGGATTGGTGCGGTAGTTCAATGATAATTCTCTAGTGGAATGAATTATCATTGATAAAATTAAGTTGTGTGTTCGGGGCGAACACGGGATGCTTAATTTTATCGGGAGACCAAAACCAATTCCTCCTCTCGGTCCCTATCGTAGCCTCTTATTTTTGAGTTCTATACCCACCTATACCCACCTTCTATACCCACCCAATAGGGGCCGGCCAAGCTAGCTTGGGATCAAGCTAGGGCCTAGGTATGAGATTGGGTGGCCGGCCCTAGCTTGAACCCAAGCTAGTAGGGCCGGCCAAAATAAATTAAAAAAGAAATTTAATTTTAATTTTTATTATTATGTGGAAGATATATTTTAAAGAGAATTAAAATTAAAATATCTCTCTTGTAAAAGATCTACAAAAGATTAAAGAAAGAGATTAGATCTCTTTCCTTATTTGTAGATTGGAGAGATGTTTTATTTTTTCTTTAAAAAATTATTCACATGTTGATAAAATTAAAATTATAGAAATTTCCTTTTATCAACCATGAAGAGATTTTAAAGAGAAATTTTATTTTTTAAAATTTCTGGAAACAAATTAGGAAGTTTTAATTGTTGATTAAAACTTGTCCTCTTTTGTTATCCAATGATGGCCGGCCACTTGAAATTAATTGGGGAAATTTTATTTTATTTCTCTCAATTAAATCATGTCAAGGAAATTAAGGAAAATTTATTGTAATTAAATTTCCTAATTTGCCTAGGCCAAGGAATATAAAAGAAGGGGTGAGGGTGCCTTCACAAGACACAACATCTATTATTCCTCTCCCTCTTTTGTTCCTTGGTGTGGCCGGCCAACCTCTCCCTCTCTTCCTCTTGTGGTGGCCGAACCCTACCCTTCTATTGGAGCTCTTGTGGTGGCCGGATACTACTCGAAGAAGAAGAAGAAGAAGAAGAAGAAGGAGAGAAAGCTAGCATCTCTTGGAGCTTGGTTAGTATTTTGTTTTTCTTCCTTGGTGAAGCTTCCTCTTTGTTGGCCGAACCTAGCTAGGAGGAGAAGAAGGTGATTGGTGGTTTCTCGTCTCGGAAGATCGTTGCCCACACAACGTCCGAGGTTAGAAGAGGAATACGGTAGAAGATCAAGAGGTTTTTCTACAAGGTATAACTAGTAATTTCTATTTCCGCATCATGCTAGTTATTTATGGAAATAATACCAAATACAAGAGGCTTACGTTCTAGAATTTCGAATATGTTTTTCGAAGTTGTGTTCTTTTGTTTCTTTCTTTTCCTTGTGATTTGATTGTTCCTTTTGGTTAACCTAAAGTTATTTTAGGAAATTAAATATTGGCTTTCTATTAAAGGTTTTGTCTAGTCGGTGGTGGTTGCTCCCATATCCAAGAAGGTCATGTGCCTCGCCACGTCAGTACTGGGAACCTTTTATGGAAATTAATATTTAATGGAATTAATAACTTAAGGTGACTTGGGTCGAACGTGTTAAGTTCCGCAGGAGATCCAAGTCAAAACCTAAAAGAACAAATAGATTAAGTTTTGGATCAAACGTGTTAAGTTCCGCAGGCGATCCAAAATTTAATTTAAAAGAACACATGGTAGCTAGGAAAATGTTCAGACCTTTGTACAAAATTTTTGTACAGTGGAACCTATAGGTTTTCCGAGTAGCAACCAACACCTTCATGGAGTTCTAGGAACTTCTCCCAGAGCTCTTTGCCGGAGTCGTAGCAGCCGATTCGATTAACTTCCAGGGGAGGAAGGACGTTGAGCAGATGGAATTCTACTTTACCATTCACCACGAAATCGGCTTGCTCCTTCTTCGTCCAATGGCATTCTTCTTTATCTTTCGGAACTACAAAATTATATTTCATAATTAACAGAATCTCAAAATATGTTTTAAATAATACCTCTATCCGGCGTTTCCATTGCGCGAAGTTTTCCTCGAATTTTGGTAGGTGGATGCTTGCACCGGCCATCGTCTCATTGCTTCAGTCGACGGTTAGTCCTTCTGAAGTGGTCTGGCTCTAATACCACTTGTTGGACCAATTAGGGAAGGCAAGAGGGGGTTGAGTTTATCTGTCAAAAAGAAAAACAAACACCTTTTTTGACCATTCAACTCAGATTAGCAGCAATAGTATAATTAAAATAAATAACAAGAAAATGAAGGAAGAGACGCAGGGTTAATTTGGTTATAACCTAGGTGGTTATTAATCCAAGGACAATGAAAGCTCTAAAAATCTTCTTCGGTGAAGGCAGAGAAGCCTCTTACACTCGTTAATTGCTCAGACTATTGCTAGGAAAAGAATACAAGAGTTGTTGTCTATTTCCTAGGTCCAGGGGTATTTTTATAGCCTCTGGAAAATCTTATCGATGACTTGAAGGCGCCTTCCATAGGACTGGAAGGCGCCTCCAGCGAGGTGCCAAAGGATAAAGTTTTATCCTTTGGCAACGACTAAAATCAGCTTGGTTGAAGGTGTCTTCCATAGGGCTAGAAGGCGCCTTCGTACTGTTCATCGAAGGTGCCTTCCAGCTATGGAAGGCGCTTTCCACAGTGAAGGTGCGGGGATGCTTTCAATTCACTTTGAAGGTGCCTCCAATAGCAATTCCAGCCTCCTTTCGCTCTTCTGCACTCCGATTATCTGGGTGATCGCAGCCATCCGAAATAGGATTCACCCTGACCCATTTTTCGGCCTTCTCCTCGAGTAGGCTTTCGCTCCGACTTCTTGTCCCTCGGAACATCGCGCACGTCCTTCTCATCCACCAGTGTATTCTTCCACTCGTCTCTCAGATGCACCGAGCTCATCGGCTCCCTTCCTGTGTCATCCTTCTTGCTAGCTGCATCTTCCGCTCGACTTCTTGTGTTCCTAAGCTCCTTCACAGTTAGACACAAGAGTCAAATACAACAGGACCTAACTTAACCTGGTTGATCATATTAAAACTACCATAGGGTTCCAACACCAACCTATCATGTCAACATTAGATCTGATATGTTATCATATTAAGCCCACGTTGGGCCTGATAGTGTTCCATATTAGGCCCATAATAGGGCTGAGATTTTTTGTGACATCCTATCATCTCTAGAGAACTTTAAATCAATAGTGGATTGCACCGTTGAAGTCCTTAGAATACTAGAAACTCAAAAGATTTGAAATGGCCACAATCAGAGATGTCTAGGTCCATTAGTGGATTTTGATCAAAATCCATTGATGACCGTATGGTACTTGGATTTCTTTAAATTCATGTTTCCTATGAAGGGTTGAGAGAGGAGAAGCTATATATGGTGTCAAAACTTAGCTATAACCATTACAAATAAATTTCTTGCTCCGTCTTAGTTGGCACATGACATGTGAACCTTATGGATTTTATGAACAACAACAACCACCACCAATTTATTTTTAAGTACAACTTAGTTAGAAATTAAAGTTATATTACAATACTATTAGAAATTTCAATCACACGCTGTAGGCTTAAAACCTACTGTTGGACCTAGCCTACTGGAATTTCTATACTATTTCACAATCTATAGCAAGTTTATAATTTATAGAAGGGAGAGATGGTCTCAAGTTTTAGATATGGGGATCAAAAACTTGGAAGTGATCGAATAAATAAAGCGGCTAATGTCCCAACATATCAGGCCAATGTTAGGCCTGATATGTTACCATATCAGACCCATGTTGGGTTTGATAGTGTTCTATATCAGGCCCACAATAAGGCTGAGATTTTTTGTAATGTTCGATCACCTCTAGAGAGTTTTAAATGAGTAATGGATAGTACCGTTGGAGTCCTTGGAATACTAAAAACTCATAAGATTTGAAATGACCGTAATTAGATATGTCTAGGTCTAACAGTGGATTTTGAACAAAGCCCATAATAGTCCTACGGTACTTGGATTTCTTTAAATTTACGTTTCCTATGAAGGGTTGAGAGAGGAGAAGATATATATGGTGTCAAAACTTAGTTATAACTACTACAAATGAACTTCTTACTCCATGTTAGTTGGCAAGGGACATGTGCACTTGATTTGTATTCAATAACCAGCAACTGCTATCTTATTTTATTTTTCAAGCCCAACAACACTCATTTTGTTTAAGTCATAACTTAGTTAGAGTTGAAAATAAATTTACAAGACTTTGAAATTTCCAACCCTAACCTTTGAGCTAAAATACGCAGTTGGTTTGAGCCTATTATATTTCTTAATATTCACAACTGCTAGCATGTTTTTATCTTATAAAATGGAGATATGGTATGAAGTATTAGTTCTACCTTATTGGGATTGGTTTACACTTCTCATATCATAGATAACACTATATTGAAAAATAAATACTACATATAAAGATATAATAGTAACATCATTTTGCACAACTATTTTTCTTACAACACTATGAATGTTCTGCATACAAAATATAACGATCCACTCCACCTACTTACAAACTATATAAATCAAGCATAATATTCCTGTATACATATACAAGTAAGTCAAGAAGCAGGGGTTGACAACATTCTACAAGTCCTTCGTTTATCACCCAATTGTTTGCACCGGTTGCATTTGATTTTTACCTTCCCATTATATTTCAACTCGATTCATGCCTTCTTTCGCCTACCCGACCGCACAAGGCTACGGAAACATAGAACTATTATATTGTTTACGCCCCTAGGCCAAAATTCCTTACTTCAACTAGGGTAAATACGATCCATGTATGTCGCATTCCAATTTTATGAATGAAAATAATTCTCACAATATGGGAGTGTATTCATATTCCGGTGAATGATGACAACAATAGCATGTGAGCAAGGCAGTCCTGAAATTTAAAACTCCCCACAGTTACAAAATTTTCTTTTTATATCAACAATGAATGAAGCACCCATGTCTCACTTTCATTTCAGATTGAGAGTAAGGGTGGACTTTATATTGTCTATCTTTCTCTAGATCTCCTTGAATCCATTTTTTTGGTAACATGAGGTGTCAAAGTAACATACCATTTCGAAACTTCCTTCCTACGGTTAAAGAACTATTGAACTACCTTTCTTATGGTATTATCAATTAACCTATTTATGAGAAGTTCATGTGTATGTTTAAACAATGTATTTGAACTCTCTACACAATTGGTGGTTAGCATTATGTACCTTCTCCCACTAAAGTGTTCATTACCCCATCTTTTAGGGTCAATGTTCTTAAGCCACTTATTGGCATCTGGATGTTTTTCAAGCATGAACTGCATTATGAGATCATATTGGAGTGTTGTGTTTGCTCATGTTGCTACCCAAAACAAGCCTAAAGATGACCTACTACCAGTATCTGTTCCCATATTGCAAGACATGTGATGACAACAGAATTCTTGATAGGCGGTTGGGTAGACTTTCCTAACTATTGATATAATGCTGTGATGTATATCTGATACTATGCTCATTGACTGTGCATCAACAACAAAGAATCTCTTCGTATGATCTAAAAATAACTCCCAGGCAGACCCACATTTAACTTCAACGATTCCAAAGACTACTAGGAGGGCATTGTCATTAACATCAATTGTTGTAGCCATCAACAACACACCCGGATACTTCCCTCTTAGATGTGTGACATCAATTCCGATCAATTTACGAATATAAGACCTGAATACTCTTTGACAAGCTCTAAAATCCCAAAAATACCGCTGGAACTTATTATCACCGTCCTTTGTAGTGCCACATAGGTTTCAAGATCCCTGACTTTTAACTCATGCAGATATAGCGAAGATCTCTATAAGCTTGGTCATAATCTCTAACGACTTTTTTTATCGCTTTCTCCTGAGCTATGTATGTTTTTCTGTATGATATGGTCACTCCAAACCTTGCTTTTATATCTGATATAATCATACTTGGTTTATACTGTTTATTAACAACAAATTGCTCTTCAATAAAAGACGCTACGAAGGAGGAAGAGCATGCTTGATGATCAACACTTTCTCTAATAGTGCCACATTGGTGTTCCTTTACATATTTCATAATAGTGGACTCTACATCCCCCGGGCAACTACTCTCCAGATACATGGTTAATTGAAGCAGACAACTTTTACTTTATTTTTCCAGGTGTTAACTAGATTATATCTCATATGTTTAACCATGACATATTTCACAAGTGCATTCTTGAACTCTTGTTGAGACAGAAAAATCTATTCAATACAAAATTTATGCTCATCTGTCGCCTCTTCAATTATCCTTTAGAGCAATCAAAAATTTAGAATATATGGATCATCAGCTATTGGGAACTCTTCCTCTAAGTCACTATATTGTTCTGGGGAAATTTCATATCATCAGTTAAAAATTCTGATACATCTATATTGCGTTGTAATTCCTCTCTAATTCGAGTATAATACCCTTCCTCCTCATTCCAAGTAGGCTCAAAGTAATCACCAAGTGTTGTACAAGGATTCAAAACCTCATCTTCTAGAATATTTGCTTCTTCATTTAGATCAAATGTCAAATTGCTGCTTATATTTCTATTTGTGTTCTGCACACCACTATACTCAGAAGACGATGGAATATTTGTTCTGGATAATTCTCCTACATTAGCTCCATATCCCATACAAGAATTTGTATCAAGCGTATTCCATATCTCAGAAAGAATGTCTTTAGTAATATGATTGTCCCTGATAAATAAATTATAAACTAATTTAGTAAACTTATAACTACATAGTCAAGTGTTGTTGTACATACTAATTTAGCAAAGACCGAATAATGAAATATATGGTGTACACATTAGATTTTCATAATTTATCAGTGGTTGTGACACAATCAGACTGATATGGACCTAGGGTTTTTGTAATTTCTATAATTTCAACCACTAGGAAGGGTTAAGCGAGAAAAAGGTATATATATAGTGTAAAAGTAAAGTTTTAACCAAAGATCACGTTGGACCTGATTGATCTCATATCAGGCCCGCATTGAAGCAAAAACTTCTTGTAACGTTGGACCACCACTGAGAGCCCTAAATAAGCAATGAATAGCACAATTTACCTCCTTACAATACTAGAAACTAACAACACGTTAATTGGATGTAATCAAACAAGTTTAGGTCCATAAGTGGATTTTATTCAAAACATATTGATGGACCTAGGATAATTGAATTTATGCAAACTCCCAATCACTATGAAGGGTTGAGTGAGAAGAAGGTAGATAAGGTATCAAACCCAAATTTTGATCAAGGAAGAAGGTGGACCTCATATGATCTCATATCAGGCTCAACATGTTGATACCTACCATATCAACCTTACATGTTTGAGCAAGGTCTAGTTTGTTAGGATCCTTCGTACGGCTAGAGAGGGGGGGTGTGAATAGCCGACCCCAAATCGATCGCGTTTCTTCCTACAATTCGTTAGCGCAGCGGAAAAACAAACAAGGAAACGAAAACAAGAAGATCAAACCTCAACGCGTCGATGTAACGAGGTTCGGAGATGATACTCCTACTCCTCGGCGTGTCCGTAAGGTGGACGAAGCCTCTCAATCCGTCGGTGGATGAGTCCCCGGAGAACCGGCTAATACAAACTCCTTATGGGTGGAGAAACCTCGCCACAACACACTCTTGCAACAGCAAGTAAGGAGAGTACAGAAATACAAAGAAAGACAGCAAGAAATACAACAGTAAGAAAACTCTTGCTTGCCTTCTCTTCGACTGGAAGAAGCAGCAGCTCCAAGCGCCTACTACAGCAGGTGACCCAGTCGTGGAATGAAGCTCACGCGAAGCTTCGGAGGAGCTCAACAAAGCTCAAGTACAGCAGCAAGAAGAAAGGAAGAAGTTGTCCTGTAGAAGCCCTCACCCCTTTATACCTGCGAAGGAGAAACAGCGAAGAAACTAGCGTTGCGTCGCAACGGGACTCCGATCGGTCTACGGACCGATCAGGGACGGAACCGACAGCCTGCATCGATCTGATCCAAATCCTCTGATCTCGGGATCAAGTTGGACTCGAACTGGATCGGTCCACCGATCCCAACTGTGCTTCCGCGACATCGTCTCTGATCGGTCCCGACCGATCAGATACGATGCGGTGGACCGATCACCGCTTCTTTCGCCTCTGTTGCTTCGGTCACCCGATCGATAACGAAGCTTGATATCGATCGGTCACCGGGCCGATCGAGCAAACAGTATCCGATCGGTTCGGTGACGATCCGAGCTTTTTTGCCCAAACCAAGTCCCAAGACTTCCAAACCAATATCCTCAACCTTGACCTATTGGTTCATCATGCTTAGCATCCGGTCACTCCTTGACTGCTAAGACTCCCCACCAAGTGTCCGGTCAATCCTTTGACCTACTTGGACTTTCCAACACCAAGTCCGATCATCCCCGATCCATCTGGATTTTCCAACACCAGTCCGATCATCCCCGATCCATCTGGATTTTCCAACACCAAGTCCGATCATCCCCGATCCATCTGGATTTTCCTTGCTGGTTTCACCCAGGACTTTCCAACCGCCTAACATCCCAGTTAGGACTCCCAGCTTCACTCACGGGACTTTCCACATTACCTAACATCCCGATTAGGACTTTCTCATTGCCTAACATCCCGTTAGGACTTTCTCATTGCTGGCTTTACTCACGGGACTTTCCACACGCCTAACATCCCGCTTAGGACTTTTCCTCGTGCCAAGCTCCTGCTTGGACTTCTCCGTGCCAAGTCTCCATACTTGGACTTTTCCAGTGCCAAGTCTCCATACTTGGACTTTTCCCGTGCCAAGTCTCCATACTTGGACTTTTCGCGTGCCAAGCTCCCTGCTTGGACTTTTCCAGTGCCAAGTCTCCATACTTGGACTTTTTCCCGAATCAGGTCAACCAGGTCAACCTTGACCTACGGTTGCACCAATAATCTCCCAAACATCTATTCTTGTCCCATATCAAGAATAGAACTCTCTCACGAGTGTCAAACATCAACATGCAACTCAACTAGGTCAATCTTGACCTAAAGTTGCATCAACAATCTTCCCAAGTCAAACATCAAAATACAACTCGAGTCAAGTCAACTCGAGTCGGGTCAACCAGGTCAACCTTGACCTAAGGTTGCACCAACAATCTCCCCCTTTTTGATGTTTGACAAAACCCATAATCAAGTTAGGTTAACCTGATAACCTAACTTAGGTTTTCCAACCATCTTCCAATGTCCAATGTTCTTTCCTTGAACATTCTCTGGACATTCTCCCCTTAGGTTAACCCGATAACCTAACTTGGGTTCTCCAATAATTCTCCCCCTTTTTGACACACATCAAAAAGAATTCCAATGTTCTTCCTTGAACATTCCTTGACATTCTTCCCCTAGCTTAGGTTAACCCGATAACCTAACTTGGGTTCTCCAATAATTCTCCAATGAACACTCTCCCCTTTTTGACACACATCAAAAAGAAAAAGGAGAGTATCAAGGTCAAGAGTTTCTTCCTAATGAAAGTCCCATACCTTTTATTGAAACTCTTAATTTCCCTTGATACTAAACTCAACAATCAACTTAGTGATAATCTCATATCACTAATCCTCAAAAGTCTTAAGGAGTAAAAACTCCCTAAAAGTCAACTCCCTTGACAATTAGATAAAACTCCCTAAAGGTCAACTCCCTTGACCATTGCACCAACAATGTCTTGAGAGTTTCAAACCTTTAAAAATCCACAAAACCCAATTTTCACTGAAATTTCAGACCAACAAATGAAAATCGAAACCGCACGATCGACGGTCCCGGACCGATCGAATCCCCGGATCGGTCCCGCACCGATCCACGCTTCATCGATCGCCTTTGGATCGTCACCGATCGGTCACCGACCGATCGAACTTCCTGGATTGGTCCGGTGACCGATCCACACTCTGAAATCGAGATTTCTGATTTCCGAAATTCAGAAACTCCTAATAAATTCCAGAAAATTCCAAAATCGTAAAATTTTGAGGATACACTCCTCATACCATATACTATCACGGAAAATAATTTTCTATGAAAATAGTTTCCATTTTCAATCTTGATACAAAGTTCAAAAACTTTGAAATAGTTCAAGTTTAACTCAACTTTGTATCACAATGTTCAATGATGAATGCTATCACTAGGAAAGCTTCATCAAGGTTTTCAAATCAATTTTAAAATGCTTTTAAAACCATTTGAATTTAGGACCATAATCTTAGGGCTAAATGTACATGACTTGTACACAAGCTTTCCCTATGATCCTCCATTTCTTGAATTAGGCTCATCTAGGTACAAGAACTATGCACCTTGATCCTAACTCATGATCCTAATATCTCACACACATCTAAGGTGTATCAAACCACATCCATGTCAATTTTGATGTGAGATATGGGTTTAGGTATCTTAGACTAAGGTCTCATGCATTTTCTAAACACAACTTTGATCTCAATATCAAAATGTGTTTTCATCCTTAAATCAATTCAATTGATTATTAATGCAAGAGATGATGACATGGCATAAAATGGTATCATAAATGAAAACATGTGCCAATGTCATGATGTCATGGCATAAAGTTTGAAACTTAAATAAACATGACATAAAAACTAGCCTAAGCATTATCATGACATTTCAAATGATCATAAATTAAATATGATGTCATGACATGGCAAATGGCAAACAACCATGGTAAGTTAACACAAATAAAATACCTAGATTACCTATCTAAGTATCCTTAATCACTTAGCTAACTTAAATTCTAATCCTAGATTGCCCAAAGTGCTCCAAGAAAATGTCAAAACCCAAATTGGCATTTCTTGATCTCTTGTTTGATTTATACCATTTAAAATTTTACAAGAGTAGCACTTCTAAATTAAAGCCCGGATTGCCTTGATTACCTAAGAGAATATCAAAATCCCAATTTGATATTTTTCTAGGTTTTTCCAAATTGTGCCAATTGAGATTAAAAATGAGATTTCCAATCTTTAGGCACATTTAACTCTTCAAAGGAGTAAATGATAATTCATTTCATTTTCAAAGGTTCACAAAACCTTGAAAATGCTCCTTGAGTGTCAATTTCCTCAAAGTTGGGTTAACTACCCTTCTTATTGGAGTTGACACTCTCTAACCCATTTATGGGGTAGAGAAGATGCTCCTAGGAACCCAATACCTATTAGAGCTCATTGGGTTCACTAAATATTCACTAGGGATAACTTCCCTAGCAACCCTCCTAATGACCCTCTTAGGCTTTAAAGCCTTGGTCATTTGGGTCTCATCAAGGTCAACTATAGGGGTGACTCCCCTTGTGACCTTGGTAATGGTCTTCCTAGCCTTAGGTTTTGTTCCATAATCGAATGGAACATTATGATAAGTGGGCTTGACCAATTGGGACTTAGGTTTGTGACCTAAACCTTTCTTGTCCTTGGACATTGGTTTTGACCCTTAAACCCTAGAGATGACTTCCCTATGTTTTTAAGAGCCTTTTCCAAATTATCAAGTCTTGACCTCAAGACTTGATTTTCTCTCTCTAATACCTCAAGTTTTAATTTGTCATTTTCTCTTGAGATATTCCTAGGCATGTGTCTAGTCTTCTTGGGATTTCTACCTAGGTTTTCCTTAACTTTAGAAGCGTTAATCCTAGGGTTGGTATTTCTAGTGTTAACCTTACCTAGGCTAACATGTTTAGCTCCTAAGCACATGTATTGGTTCCTAAAGTTAACATGCTTATCATTATTAACAATTGCAACAAAACTACTAGCATGAGTTTTATTAGAATTGCAATAATGAACCTTAGAGGTTACCTTAGGGTTTGCCTTAGCTCCCCTATCGTTGTGCCCGGTCTCTTGCCCTTGTGAGGTTGCCTCCCCTCGGACAATGGCTCCTATAGTGTCCCCTTTGCTTGCATTGGAAGCACACGATGTGCTCCTTGCCCTTGCGTTTTGGGACTCCGGCTTCCTTGAACTTTGGCGCCGGTGGAGTCTTTCTTACCCTCTTTG
The DNA here is from genome assembly GCF_018446385.1 of Zingiber officinale. Classification (NCBI taxonomy): domain Eukaryota; kingdom Viridiplantae; phylum Streptophyta; class Magnoliopsida; order Zingiberales; family Zingiberaceae; genus Zingiber; species Zingiber officinale. The sequence goes on along the minus strand of NC_055996.1, from coordinate 10,269,208 downwards.
GACACTTACTCTTGTAATGTCCATGTTCCCTACACTCAAAGCATATTATATGTAACTTATTTGAAATTGAAATGCTTGAGTTACCTAGGTTTGGGGATGGGTGTGAGCTCTCTTCCTCATCCCTTCCGGAGGTAGATGTCTCTTCTTCTTGCTCCGAACTTGAACAAGAGGAACTCTCCTCCTCTTCTTCCTTGGATGTTGAGTAGCCCTCAACTCCCAATTCGCTCCCTCCATGATGTGAGCTACTTGGCTCACTTAGCTCCTCTTCATGGCTTGAATTTGAGCTCTCCTCATGGAACTTTGCCAAGTTGTTCCACAATTCCTTGGCATCGTTGTATCTACCTATCTTATGCAAGATATCACTAGGTAATGAAAATTCAAGAATTTTCGTTACCTCGTCGTTGATTGTGGATTGGTGGATTTGCTCTTTCGTCCACTCCTTCTTCTTGATAGGTTTTCCTTCCTCATCCATCGAGGGGAAAACCCTTCTTGTACACAAAACCAATTTAACATATTAGTCCTAAGAAAATACATCATCCTTACCTTCCAATATGTGAAGTTGTCGTGAGACTCGTAGAAGGGTTGAATCGTGACATCTTCTCCATAGAGATCCATCTCTAGCCCGTGCTCCCCCGGGTGTTGATCCGTCGAAGAGCGGCCTCGCTCTGATACCACTTGTTAGGATCCTTCGTACGGCTAGAGAGGGGGGGTGTGAATAGCCGACCCCAAATCGATCGCGTTTCTTCCTACAATTCGTTAGCGCAGCGGAAAAACAAACAAGGAAACGAAAACAAGAAGATCAAACCTCAACGCGTCGATGTAACGAGGTTCGGAGATGATACTCCTACTCCTCGGCGTGTCCGTAAGGTGGACGAAGCCTCTCAATCCGTCGGTGGATGAGTCCCCGGAGAACCGGCTAATACAAACTCCTTATGGGTGGAGAAACCTCGCCACAACACACTCTTGCAACAGCAAGTAAGGAGAGTACAGAAATACAAAGAAAGACAGCAAGAAATACAACAGTAAGAAAACTCTTGCTTGCCTTCTCTTCGACTGGAAGAAGCAGCAGCTCCAAGCGCCTACTACAGCAGGTGACCCAGTCGTGGAATGAAGCTCACGCGAAGCTTCGGAGGAGCTCAACAAAGCTCAAGTACAGCAGCACTTAGAACAGGAAAAAGGAAGAAGAAGTTGTCCTGTAGAAGCCCTCAGCCCCTTTATACCTGCGAAGGAGAAACAGCGAAGAAACTAGCCGTTGCGTCGCAACGGCTAGAACTCTGATCGGTCTACGGACCGATCAGGACCTGTGCTGATCGGTCCCCAGACCGATCAGTCAGTGCACAGAGCCTACTGTGCGTACTCTGATCGGTCTGTGGACCGATCAGGACACAGCTGGATCGGTCCACAGACCGATCCCAACTCTGGCTGTGCTTCCGCGACATCGTCTCCTGATCGGTCCCCAGACCGATCAGCCTGCCTTTCTTTTCGCCTCTGTTCGCTTGCTGATCGGTCACCAGACCGATCAGTAACCGAACAGAGAGCTTCTGTTCGGTATCTGATCGGTCACCAGACCGATCAGAGCAAACAAGGTATCACTGGATCGGTCTGGTGACCGATCCAGAGCTTGGTTTTTGCCCAAACCAAGTCCCAAGACTTCCAAACCAATATCCTGTCAACCTTGACCTATTGGTTCATCATGCTTAGCATCTGGTCACTCCCTTGACCTGCTAAGACTCCCCACCAAGTGTCCGGTCAATCCCTTTGACCTACTTGGACTTTCCAACACCAGAAGTCCGATCATCCCTGATCCATCTGGATTTTCCAACACCAGAAGTCCGATCATCCCTGATCCATCTGGATTTTCCAACACCAGAAGTCTGATCATCCCTGATCCATCTGGATTTTCCCTTGCCTGGTTTCACTCACCAGGACTTTCCAACTGCCTAACATCCCAGTTAGGACTTTCCCACTGCCTGGCTTCACTCACCAGGACTTTCCACATTACCTAACATCCCAGTTAGGACTTTCTCATTGCCTAACATCCCAGTTAGGACTTTCTCATTGCCTGGCTTTACTCACCAGGACTTTCCACACTGCCTAACATCCCAGTTAGGACTTTTCCTCGTGCCAAGCTCCCTGCTTGGACTTCTCCGTGCCAAGTCTCCATACTTGGACTTTTCCAGTGCCAAGTCTCCATACTTGGACTTTTCCCGTGCCAAGTCTCCATACTTGGACTTTTCGCGTGCCAAGCTCCCTGCTTGGACTTTTCCGTTGCCAAGTCTCCATACTTGGACTTTTTCCCGAATCAGGTCAACCAGGTCAACCTTGACCTACGGTTGCACCAATAATCTCCCAAACATCTATTCTTGTCCCATATCAAGAATAGAACTCTCTCACGAGTGTCAAACATCAACATGCAACTCAACTAGGTCAATCTTGACCTAAAGTTGCATCAACAATCTTCCCAAGTCAAACATCAAAATACAACTCGAGTCAAGTCAACTCGAGTCGGGTCAACCAGGTCAACCTTGACCTAAGGTTGCACCAACATAGTTGAAATATAGCATCACAGTGGAACACCTTGCAAACCGATTAAGTATTAGAGTACATCATATTGCAAGTGTTGTTGAATATTTATTCCCCACACATCCAATGAAATTATAAACACGATTTTTGTCATCACCCTTTGCTATTAAACTATAATTTTTTTTACATGAAAATCCTATTTTACAGTAGTAAATTTATACATACATCGCTAAATCTTTAATAATCTTTTTCTACGAATTTCACTCTTGCTAGAAATTTATCTTTCAAAGTTGAGGTTCTTAACCGCTATTATCCTTTGAACTCTTCTCTCGAAACTCTTACAACAATATCAGGAAACCTAAATCATTTTTTACAATCCCGCCAAACAGCACGAGAAGCTATGCAAGTGAAGGAGGTTCATGATCATTTCGTATTTATAAAACCAAGAAGAGAGATGAAGGTAGAGAGAGGGTGAAAGGGTGTACATCCTAACCCTAAAATAATTTTCAATTAAAAATATAACTTAGATGTTTGAGAAATAGTGATTGAAAAGAGAAGGTTAGCCCGACAGGTAAAGAAAATTTTCATTTTACGCCATTTAGTATAAACTAAACTTCCATACGTCTTCTGATAAATACTATATTTGACATACTGCTGATAAAAAGTTGTAATTTTTTAAACCCTGCCTAACATAGTTTTTTCAACCCTTATCTCTGAAAGATTCTTTAAAAAAATCTAATAAACTTTATATATCTAAATAAATTTATTTTCTTAATAATTATGAATTATATTTTTACTATTTTTAAAATAAAATATTAAATTTAATTATACACTAAAATCCTCAAACAACTAACATTACCTAAAATTAATCAAACATTAAATTTTATTTTATTTTTCATAACCTTCAACCAAGGTAATGCATAATAACCTTAAACCAAACACATTAATTCTATAAAATTCTCACAGAAGCAGTAAACATGTCAGTAGACGAACATTTGTTACAATGCGACACAATTAAACAACAAATCTCAAGTTAAACAACAACCTACCGAATCCATACACTGGACAAACTGAGTTCACTAGATTTGTTTGGGGATTAAAGCCAATCGTGAAGTAACAATACAATAAGTTTCAGAGCTGAAAATGCCGAAGGTGAGGGCAGAGGGTGCTTTATCGATGTGGATGGATCTGAATACTCAATACTGATCAGGCAAAGCGAACAAAAGGAGTGATTAAGGTGAAGATCATGTATTAGCATCAACCTCCGGGCAAACTTGTGTTAGCATCCGACACGGAGTTCTGAGGGACCGGTGCAGTCTGTAACGAAGCAGACCAACTTTCTCCGGCAGGGTTTCCCTTCGGAGTTTCTGAGATATGCTGCCCTTGCGTGCCGCCATATGCTTCTTCAGTGTTGGGGTTTGAAAGAGGAATTGCGGATGGTGCCGTAGAAGCTGAGCCGGCTTCGATTCTTGTCTTCTTTGTTTTTTGCTCCATCTGGTAACTCGGTAAGAAGCTTCCAACAACCACCTAAGAAAGGATATGTCAAGGAATATAGTAAGCATAGAATTCAAACAAGTAGGATTGATAACCATGATTCGCTAGCAAGAAGTCTTGTGTTCGACAATTTTGCGAAATACAGCAAAAGCAACAAACATATTACGTTGCAAAATTATCAAAAATCATCAAGATTATTACAATTCAGATCCAATTGAGTTAAGGGATATAAAAACAGGCATTAATGAAAGAAAACCTAAGGATACGAGCTTTGCTAACGTGAAACAGAAATTACCTGGACAGGACCAGCAGCCACCAGTAGGCCAGCAACTCCTCCACCGACTACTCGACCGTCAGGACTTGCCAATGAAACACTTAGGCCACCTGATCGGCTTCTTGTTCCTTCATTTTCAGTCGGCATAAATGAGCCAGATAAAGAGAGTAATTCAAACCGGCCCTGGAAGTCAGCAGGTGATATATGGTCAGTAATCATGCAGAGCCACAAAAAACATACCGTCCGCACCCACAAACAAACCACTAATGTAACTTGACCGCCCCTGCTCGGCTACTTGCAAGGTCATGTCAAGGATGAACATTCATGCATGAAGAACCAATAGCTGAACGCGATTGGACATGGAACAAAGATAGTCAGCTGCGGTGGTTATGATTCTTTAGATACAGTGGCAAAATATTAACCACAAATTATGGAATTATTATTCCATTAGGAAAAGTCTAACTCATGCAATGGGAAATTATTTGATCATATACAAAGACAACACAAATTAAAATAGTTAATAATAGGGAGTTCCATTACCTAAAATGGCAGCAAACAACCTAAAAAAAGATCGACATAATCTCCATCATGAACAAAAATAAAATTTCTCAATAGAAGACAAATATCTTATGTCATTTGTGCTATGAAAAGCAAAGTGACACCTCACACCAGATTAAATATGAAATTCCACAGACAATGAGAAACCAACCTTCTGACAATAGAAAAATATATATTGCATGGAGAAGAGTTCACTGAAATCATCAAGCACGTATAAGAAGTCAACTACCCAAAATTGTATGATAATGATCCATACTCATTAGTTTAGACACATTAATCTGTATTTGTAAGCTCTAGCATGACGGTTACAATTTGTTACCATGTTGAGTATATTAGACACAGGAGTATTACCTGTTAGAGTTTGTAAAAGCTAAGAAACTCTAATATAAAAGAAGATATTCAGACCTCATAAGTTAATGTGCCGCCACTTGAATCAGGTTGACGAAGCGTAACATTTGAGATGATACCGTTGGCAGATAAAATACAAATAGCTCGAGGCCCTTGTTGTGAGAATGATATGATTTTCATAGTAACATCCTGCAAAGTTGCAAAACTCAGGTAAATTTATAAAGTACAAAAAAAATCACATCTTTGAATGAGCAAGCAAATAGAGAAACACACAGAGAAGATAAGATTAAATTCCAAAGGTGAACTTTGCATTTAGCTCTCTGATTTATTTTTGTGAAAGAATTATGACCACCTTCAATTTACTTCTTAGATTCAATATTATGGCATAATAATCTGAAAGCTTATAGTTAGAGGAACTAACTAACTTAATAGGTTTAAATTCTCCATAGAAGCAGCTCTAATCTATAGATTTGAAATCATCAATAGACAATATAGGTTTAATGGCAGGCTACAGGAGGAATCTTTTATTCCAAATAAGATGACCATGGTTACTGGTGTTCAAATGTGATTAATGACCAAATATAATATCACATATGAGAAATGGGTGTATTTCCAATTTTATAAAAACTAGTGTGTAGTAGACAAAAGAGAAAAAATGACTTCCACATTTAACTTTTATTCAACTTGACAGAAAAATTAATCAAGAAACCTGTTCATACTGATGCGAGTACAAAACATGTAAAATCCAGCGAGATGATTATTCTTGTAACATGTCGTTTATAGTTCAAACAAGTATAGGAATTAATACTAGAAAGTTATTGGATTGGTTAAGTGAACATATGAAGAAAATCTAAGTTTAACTTCTACCAAGTTATGATAGCTGTGGGTGGAATTAATGCTATCTAGTATGTTTACAAGTGCTTTGTCAAAATAATTGTGAGAAGCACATTACATATTAGTCTTGGACAACTCCCATAGAAAAGTCTGCCTTCTAATTTACAGCAAAAGTATGCCAATGGTCGAAGACAAGCAGCAATACAAAATTTGCCCAAACAACAATTACCTCGCCGGCGGCAATATTGATAACATGAGGCGTGAAATTTGCACCGGCAGCGCAGGCTACCATCTCTCCTGCAATAGCACAATTCAGATACTAAGATGTTTTGCGGTGCACTTGAGGACAATAAAAGGTTTCACAAGAATCAAACTCAAGTGGTCCCAAGGCATAGTTACAGAAAAGTTGGTGAAGCATTTATTCCAAGATTTACAGATAGCTCACTCCCTGAGTTACAACATAAATTGAAGCCAACACAGTGACCAAGTTTCCCATGAGGATAGACAACAAGGTTCTGATACTATCAGAACTGATGCCAAATTGCAATGACAATTTTACAGTGTCAGCCGTACAGCAGAATGATCCAAACCCCCACATGATATTTGGTTCTTAGTCCTCAGAACCGACTGGGGGTTCTTAGTCCTCAGAACCAACTGGGACAGAGACCACACAACTACAACCCTACACAAAAGGAACTTGCTAAGATTCAAGTACCAAACCAATTCCCATGCAAACCCCACAGATCTCGCTTTCTCTTGCTCTAACAAATGTCAAAACCCTAGGAAAGGGTGGTCCCCGAGCAGATCAGGACGAAGTGCCAGTTGACAGCTAACACCAAAGAATAAACTCAGAAAAGGAACAGAGACTGTGTCTGAGAAAGAGAGAGACAGAGACGCTATAGAACACTCTGGGTTCCAGTTCCACAAAGCACGCAAACACAGGCAGAACAATCCGAGAGAGAAATGAAAGATTGGGGAAAAAAAGGAAATGGTTAAAAAAAAAAATGGAACTTCGAAGTTTTTCAACCCTAATCTTCTACTTGGAATAGCATTATTGGTCGAAGAAAAAGGCAAGGCGACAAGGTAGTTACGTGAGGAAAGACAGTACCTTGAGGCTCCAACTCGAGTCCGAACTGCGGTGACTTGCTCACCAATCCCACTGCCCGCCCTCTACCTCGCTTCATCGCCGCCCCCACCTTGGCCGCCGGCGTGTACTCCACCCCGGCAGGTACGGACGCCGAGATCGGGATCGGGTTCAGCGGCCGCAGCAAGCTCCCGTCTGGGCCGTACTTCCTCGGGCGTCCCCTCTTCTTCGGCATCGTCCCCGCCGCAGTCACGGTCGGCCCAATCGCCACTCCAGGTGGCGCAGCCGCTGCCGCCGCTGCCACGGCGGCGGCTACCAACCCGCCCATCCCGCTAGGCTTCTCTTCACTCACGGCCGCCGCTGTAGGCGGCGGCGGCTGGTAACTCCCAGACCCCTCCGCCGCCGCATGAGAAGTCACCGCTCTGTCCCTCGCCTCCATGCATAAATCAGCACAAGAAACCTCAAACACAACCTCCACTCCGGCGACTCGACTCGACCCGCCGTTCCGGCCAAGCTCCGATCACTAGGGTTTCCAGCAGCTCTCACACTCTCCACCACCACCACCAACAAGCTCCGCAAAAATCGAAAAAAAATATATATCAATTAAAAACGAGAAAAGAAATTAATCCTCAAAAAATTTCTTCGCTACTTCTTGCCCAAGATTTCAAACAAGAACAGCGAAGAGGAAAGAGAGAAAAATATAAAGCAAGAAAAAAAAATTAAAAAATGCGAAATAAAATAATTTATTAGGATAAAAAACGAATTAAAAAGTTGGAAATGGAGAGAGAAAATGGATTAATTTAATCGGCGGCGCCACAAAAATCGAAATATGCGGGTGGAGAAAGATACTTATTGTGTTAATTAATTAAACAAGGAGGGACCATTAGGGGAAAATGTTTGTATTAAGGGAAATATAGTGGGCAAAATTGAAGATAATATAACTTTTATTTTTTTATTTTAGTTTTTCTTGTTCATGTTGCATAGTTTTTTATGTTATAATAAATAAATTTAATTCATTACCTTTTTTTTAATATTCCTTTAAAAATACTTAGCAAAAATAAAATTGGGGATGCCTAATTTTGCAAAAAAAAATATCAAAAGAAATGTCTATTATTCTAATTTATTAAAAAGTATTATATATAAAATTATATTAAATAAATTCAATTAAAATTGCTCTTGTATCAAAATTATTATTGCACTGTTGTAACAATAGTACAATATAAAATAATTTAATAAAAAGTTAATTATTATATATTATAATAATTATGATTATAGTTACTATAATAATATTAAAATAAAACTATATTAAATGCTCATTTAGTATTTTTTTTTAAAAATGAGGTAGAAATATTTGTGACAAATTTTATTTTTTTGTCTCGATATAATTTGTGAACATTTTCATTTACCACCTGAATTTTATCTCGTATTTTGAATGCTTCAAAATTTTTAAAACAACAAGATAATTTTTGAATTATAAAGGACAAAAATGAAACTTTTTCATATTATAATTTATAATTGGCCTGCTTTTTTTTTCCTTTGGCCCTTTTCGCTTCAAAAGCCGTGCTGCGGAAACACCCTTGGTCATGGCTATATTAACGAGAATACCATTGCTAGCTGTTGAGTCAAAAAGATATACTCAAAACTATTTGTTTATTTTAAACTTTAAAATTTTAAATTATTTAAACAATTTTTTTAATCTAAAATATTAAATATTTTTTATTTTATAGTTCTTGTTCCAGCTCAATTAGATTGGATCCACCGGCCTCGTTAATGATATAAAAATATTAAAAAGGAAAAAAGGTTAAATTTTTTTATTAAATTTAGCATGAGTTCTAATGTTTATCATTATCTTTTCGATATTATTAAATTTATAATATATATTTCTACTAATTGTATCTTCATAGCAAGAAAGTTTAATTATTATATTTTTGACTTGTCAACTAATTAATTCCTTTAAAATTATTACTTCTTTTATTAAAAAAAAATCTCAAACTCTTCTTAATTCTTAAAATTATTTTAAATATTATATATGTGTGTGATTCTTTTTATCATCTCCTCTTAAATTTCCCCTTGAATTCACAAGAATATTTTGAAAAATTCTCACAATAATAAAAGAAAGATCTAAACCAAATTATTATTTTTAAATGCGTTTTATCAATATATAATAATTCAAAAAGAGACATGAAGAGCATCTTTAGGGCACTCCATCTTTTCTTTGGGAGGCATCTGATTCAAAGGTAGGCAAAAAATAAATACAAATACAAATATAAATACCATGTGATCATATGATGATTCCATAGGATGCCAAAGTTTTGGAGAAGTTATTAAATCTTTCATTAAATTAAATAAAAAATGTTTGGGTATAATGACAATGCAACTATTTCTCAAGTGTAACTAAGGTTATGGGTTTTGTTTTATAAAAAAAATAATTTGCCTTTGTGACTTTGTTTTGTGCCATTTTTTCAAAAAAAAAAATTAAAATGACATCCTTAATTAAGAGAAACATTATATAAATATTATTTTTCCCCCTGAAAAAAATAAATAAACACTCATCTTATGATTTTATCCTTAAAATATCTCTAAATTTAGTATTATTGTAGGAGCTATCAAATAGCTTCTACAATGTGTTTAAAATAGGTTTACACCATGTAAAAGCTACCAAGTAATTTTTATAACGTGTAGAAATTATCTAGTAACTGCTATAATGTGTTTAAAGTGAATTTAAGATTTTAAAATTATGGTAGCTACATGATAATTTATACAACTGCTTTAAAGTGATTTCGATGAATTTTAAATAATTTTAATAAAGTTAGTAAATAATATTTTAATATAATAGTATTCAGAGATCTTAAACCCTAAATCTTAAACTATAAACCCTAAACTCACACTAAATACGTTATAGCAACTAGCTAATAGCTTCTATTAGTACCTCGGGATAGTTTTGACATGATCAATTGAGTTAAGTTAAACTCTGTGTTATTTAATGTCTTATTTATAAGTGTGCAGAGACTTAGGAATACAAAAAGTCGAGCGGAAGACACAGTGAACGAGAAGGATTACACGGGAAGTAAGTCGACGGGTTTGGTGCATCTGAGGGATAAGAAACTGCAAAAGAGTACACTAATGGATCGCAAGAAGGGCGCGCACGGGGCATCCGAGGGACAAGAAACTAAAGAGGAAGTATGCTCGAGGAGAAGGACGGAGTTTTTTTTGGCTGAGCTTAACTTCGATCGACCGGAGTATCACCCAAGTGAGTGGGAGCCTGAAAATGATCAACTCGAAGGTTGACTTGAAGACCTGAGACACCTCAGCTGATTAGAGGCATCTCGGATGCTTATTTGTTGAAGCGGCCAAAAAATGGACTCGAGGTTCCTCGGTTGGATTGAGATGCCTCGGATGAACAATACCCGAGGCACCTATTCATCTAAGGCATCTCAGCTGTCTGAAAACACCTCGGATGAATAGTAGCAGAGGTACCTCAAGCTGATCTAAGGCACCTTCAGTGAATAGTATTGTTAGGTTGTCGTTGAGCTTTGGATAAAGTTTTATCCATTTGGAGGCCCCCTGGATGACTTTGGAGGCGCCTCCATGCCACGTCAGCAAACGATAACTTTTTTCCAGAACGCTATAAATAGCACCCTGGATTTAGGAATTCAATAACACACATTATAAGGAGCTTCTCCGCCTTTGATTTAATCAAAGAAAGAGCTTTTGTTTAGTGTGTTATTGCTATCTTAAATTAACAACCACATAGGTTGTAATCAAGTAAAAATTTTGAACATATTATTTTTTTATAATCTAATTGTGTGCCCTTGCTAAAGATAAAAACAAGAGAATTGTAATTTTACTTTATAGGCTATTCACTTCCTATAGCAGACCCACGATGGTCCATCAACTTCTACAAGTTGAACTAGCTACTGAATAACTTCTACATATTTTAGTAAATATTGAGTAACTTCTACACAATATAAATCCTAAACTTATTTATTGTAAACAAGTTGTAGTAGCTACGGGCAAGGACGTAGCCAAGTGGAGATGGGAGGGTACTACCATCCCCTAAGATTTTTTTTTTTTTTAAAAAAAATTAATACTTTACCTCAATGTCACTTTGACCTACCAATTCATCACCGTTCGTTACCGAAAAATTAAAATTGACAACATATTTAGAAAGTTTTTGATCTAAACTATCCATTGGTATCACTTTTACGAGGAATATACGACTTAGAATGTTAAGTATTAAATTTTAAAAATAATATATAATAATAAATAGATGAACTAAATCATGGAACAAAAAGTTAGGGCGCTAAATTAAAATTGAATCATGTTCGAACTAAATCAAACAGGTAAGCACAGAGATAAAGATTATGTTGGTTCAAATCATGATTGATTTAGAATTGATTTGATCAAGTTATGAGTGAATCAAATTTAAAGTTTAAATCGATTTGATCGATTTAAAATAAATTAAAGTATTTTTGAACAACTTTCTCTTTCCTTTTTCTTCTCCCTTTTCTCCAACCACCACACTGTGCTTTCTCCCATCTCTCTATTTTATTTTTCTCTTCCTCTTCTTTCTCATCGTCTTTTTCTCCTTCTCTTCTCTAATGACGATAAACCTGTAGTTTTTTCTTCCCCTCTTTTCAAGTACAAGAGCTCACTTTTCTTTTCCTTTCTCTTTTCCAACAAGTAAGAGCATCCGCTATTGTCCTTTTCCAGAAAAAATAATAGCCTTCAGCATTTGCATCTTCTTATGTTTTCTAGGTTTTGTTTACATCACAAAAATAACCTTATTTTGCCTTGCTTTGCTCTCTTTTTTGTCATTGCTGAGCTTACCAAAACTTGTCAAGGCTATTAACGAATAAGATAAAGCTCTCCTCTTTTATTTCTTCCTCCCTATCTTCTCTTTTTCTATTTTTCTCAAAAATAATGGTTTTCCTTTTATTTTTCCAATGAGCGTCCCTTAACAAGAAAATACTTTTTCCCCTTTGTCCAACCACAACAACAATAAGATAAGTTGTTTCTTTCTTCTTTCATGTTTTATTAATTAAAAGTAGAGTTGTAAAATATAAATTTTATTTTATTAGATTGCTAGTTAGGATGATTATTTAGATTAAAATGAATATCTCATATATAATAATACTAAATATTATAAGTGAGAATTTAGATCACAAATGATTCTTTGACTTTAAGTCATAGATAAACTCTGAGGATCAACGAATCATTATTTAACTAGAACCATGGCTAAATATTTCATGTTGTATTAGTTTTTTTTTTTTTTATTGAATTCATCCCCTTAGTTGTAAATCCTGACCATTGGTAGCTTCTATATGATATAAAAACTACTCAATATTTGCTATACAGAAACAACAACATTGGGTCAAGAGGTATTTTGAAATAAAATAATGGAAGGAATATCCATTTGATTTTTTTTTAAATGCATCCTTTTATGATTTGTAAAATTTGATATGCCCTTTTAATTTTTACCCAATTTTTTTTTATGAGATGAATAATTAACTATTTTCTTTCCATGATTTCTCATTAGAAGTTAAATTAAAAATTATTTTTTTTAAAAAATTGTAAAACAAAACCATGTGATGGAATCATGATTCCTGCAAGTTATGAGTTTAGGGTGTGTTTGGTTAGGAGTTATCTTTAATAATCTTAGTTATTCATCCAAGATTATTAACGAAAATTCTGTTTGATTTAAGTAATTGATGATTCCCAAGTAATATTTCATGTCCGACACGTCAGCAAAAGGGACATGCAATCCAGAATCGAAAAATCTCGGAAAACTGAGATTTTTCTTGATTTCAAAATTAACAAATTTTTTTTACCAAAAATATCCTGCGATAAGAGAAAAAGAAAATAATAAAATAACTTTAAAAAAGAAAAAAAACATAAAAAAAATATTAAAACCGTTAAAAACATTTAAAAAATAAATAAAATAAAATAAAATACATAAAAAATAAAATAAAATAACGTAAAAAAATAAAAATTTAAAAAAAATAAAAGAACATAAAAAGCATAAAAAAATGTAAAAATTTTAAAAAAAACATTTAAAAAATGGAAAAAGTAATATGTATGGTTAATTTTGTAACTAAGGATAATACAGTAAAATATTAAACTATGTTATTCATTAAAACCTTCAAATAAATTTTTTTTTATTGTATTAAGGTAATACCAAACAACATTTGGTTATATTTTATTTCCATGATTATGTGATTACCTGATAATTATATAAGCAAGATTATAAACTAAATGCATCCTAGGAGTTAATTAGAGAGTTAAAGTGTCACTTTTCTTATAGCAAAATTAAGGAGAAATACTTCCTAAATTAAAATAGGGTGTCCATAGACTCAAGTTTGTCTTGTTTAGCTCGAGTTGAGACACATGAGCACATGCCTATATGCTGACTTGGGTCAGGCCCGTGAGCCCAAAAAAAGTATTAATAATATAAAATTCAATAAAAAAATATTAACAATAATTAATATAAAAATATATAACTTTATAAATTAAGTCGGACCTAATCCATAATGGTTTACAGCCAAAATCACAATGATGGTTCCCATGTGTTTTTCTTGTTCATGGTGTTGATACCTAAAAGAACAAGACAAGGCTTAATTACCATAAGTAAACACATACATATTATATATGACCAAAATTTCTCATCTCAAAATGTTATTAAGGATACAATAACCACTTAAACAAATTTTTTTTTGAGCAATTTGGATATTGAAGATCTAACATTAAGTTGATGAGATCACAACTTAAAATCTGAAGTTATAATAAAGATTCCCTCAGAAGAGGAAGCATAGATATAATTTCTGTATTGCTTTTCCTTCTCCTCTCCTTCCCCCTCCTAACTATCCATCCAAGTAAACTAAAACTTGTAAGATCTATATCTTCCTTGACGAAAGTATCCATCTGAACCAGATCCTCCAAAGCTTATATGAATCACAATGCTAATATTAAATCATTTTCTAGTTTCAGACAAAACATAAAACAACCACAACTTGGAGTTAAAAGTCTGAATTTTTCATATATGCGAGACTACTACCTCGATTGATTGGTTTTTGGCAACAATTTATTCATCTGATTTGGCCTCTCTCCAATTGAATCTGCTGCAGGTACTTAAGACCAGTTCAAACTTGAATCTGGCATAATTCATATCGAGAATTTTTGCTGATATTGGCACAAAACTAAAGAAGAAGAATTCATGCTTCTTTATTCAAGTTGGAGTAAGTTATTACAGGTAAACGATTTTTGTCACTTGGCTTTTCCAATTGAATATGCAGCCTGATATTTCCCTGAAAAGAAGAAAGAAAGAACACTATTTTAACCCCTTTTTTCTCTATAGCAAATGGTTGCCACTTAAATGTCAGAAAGGATTTACCTTACCCATAAGAGACTGATTGCTTGAGTGTTGGCGTTTGCAGGAATCGTTTAAAAGAATTGGTCACCACCACAAAATTAGATCATAAAAAACTTGTATGCTACCATTCTTCGTGCCTGCTAAAGATTTTGGGTCAGTTATCTATGTAAACACTGTCATAACAACCCAAGATGCACGCTCGGTTCGCAATTCCTCCATGGAATGCAAAAGTAAATCATTATTTGCTCTCAAAAGCAATCCTTTGCAGAGAACTGCTAATGTTAGCAATAAGGAACTTCACAAACTATGCATTTTATGACTAAAGAATGTTTAAACGAGATCACGGTAATTTGTAGCTGTCACATGAGCCCCCTGAATCAGTTGTTCCTGGTTTGCAGTTCATTCTACCCAGCTACATCCTGGTGTCTTAGATAATCCTTTTTCTTCTACCATCTTCCTCACTTTCTCAGCCTTGCTGATTTTCCCAACTTCAGTATAGAGACGGGCTAAAAGAATATAGTATCCAATCTCTTTAGGCTCCATCTTAAAGCAATTCCTTGCAGCAATCTCTCCAAGTTCTATGTTGCCATGAAGCCTAGAAGCCATAAGCAAGGCTCCCCAAATGCCGACATGAGGTTGCATCGGCATTTTTCTGATCAATTGGTATGCTTCATCCAACCTACCCTTACGACCAAGAAGGTCCACTATGATTGCATAGTGATCTACCATTGGTGCAATTTTATATTTTTTGGACATGGAAGCAAAACACCTGTAGCCTTCCTCAACCAAACCAGCATGGTTATATGCCGAAAGAAGCCCAATAAAAGTCACTGAATTAGGCAGAATTTTTTCACCTAACATCCTCTGAAACAATTCAACCGCATCATTAGATCTCCCGTTGATGCCACAGCCCATAATCATTGCACTATAAGACACTATATCCCTCTTCCTCAATTCTGCAAACAGCTCAAAGGATTTCTCCAAGCGACCACATTTTGAGTATAAATCAATAAAAGCAGTTCTCAAGTGATCGTCCAATTCAATTCCTAGCAGGTGCATATACTGCTCAATCCACAATCCAAACCTCAAGTTCCCCAACTGTGAACAGGATGATATAACGCTCGAAAAAGTCATCTCATCCAGTTCGACACCTGAATCGAGCTTCCTCATCCTGTTGAATGACTGAATGGCCTCTGTGGGGCATCCGTTCTGCGCATAGCAAGCAATCATCGCATTCCATATGTAAAGATCCTTCTTTTCGATCTGATTAAATATATTCCTTGCAGATACAACGTCACCACACTTTGTGTATCCAGATATCATTGCAATCCATGAAACATTGTTCCTAATAGGCATTTCATCGAAGAACTCCCGTGCCATCCCCATATCTCCTCGGTTAATGTATCCACTGATCATCCCATTCCAAGATGCAGAATTCCTCTCGGGCATTCGGTCGAACAATTCTGCAGCAGTGTCCATGTCCCCAGCTTTGGCGTATCCTGATATGATCGAGTTCCATGACACAACATCTCTAACAGGCATTTCGTGGAACGTTCTCCGAGCGAGCTCTAGTTCCCCTGCTCTCAAATACATCGAAAGGATCGAGTTCCACGAGACGACATTTTTCACCGGAATTTCATCGAACAGCTTCCGCGCGGCTTCCATTCCTTCGAACTTAGAGTAGAAGTCGGCGAGAGCGGTCTGAGGGTAGACGTGGGAGTGGAAGCCGAGCTTGTGTAGTTGGCAGTGGATGGAGGCGGCAATGAGTTTGGAGGCGATTCGCCCGCAAGCCTTGAGGGCGACGGCGGCGGCGAAGGGGTCGGGGCAGTAGCCGGAGCGCGGCATGTCGGCGTACAAAGCCAGGGCCCGGCGGGGGCGGCCCAGGTCGGCGGCGGACCGTATCGCCTGAGTCCATGAGGGAGAGGGAGAGGGAGAGGGAGAGGAGGAAAAAGAAAGGCAGCGGCAGCGGCAGCGGCGGCCGGAAAGCTGTCGATTCGCCGTCCCCCGCATCAGCTTCGCCTCACCGCGGCGAAACAAATGAATGATTTAAGTCACGAAATTACCTCCATTTTGGGGCGGATCCGTATCCATATCCAGATCCAGATCCGAATCCAAATCCGAATTCTTCTATTTTTAATTTCATTTTCTCTCTGTACGTTTCAACGGAGAGGAAGGGGAAGAAGGACGATGACTGCTTCGTTCTTGTTCTGCGCTTGTATTGACCAGGCGAGCGTCGGGATCGTGGAGCAGTGGGGGAAATTCCTCCGCATCTCTGGCCCCGGCCTCCACTTCTTCAACCCCTTCGCCGGAGAGTTCCTCGCCGGCACCCTATCCACCCGCGTCTCCTCCCTGGATGTGCGCGTCGAGACCAAGACCAAGGTCCGACATCCTAAATCCCTTAATTTTTCCCTTTCAATTGCAATCTATCCCTTTGTTAATTAAGGATCCCCATCTCCGCTGTTTAAATTTATATGGAATATAGGTTCGGTCTAAATGCTAATCAATCACGAGTTATTTATAGCGTGATTGGATCGAAATAAGAGTTATTGATGATCAGAAAAATCCTCATGTCTCTCCATCACCTAATTCCCTTTAATCTGTCAATTCTCGGTAGTGATTTTATCTTTAATGCGCGAAATCTTGTTCTGAGGGAAGAACAGAGGCAGATGTTGTATTGGCATGTTCATACGAAGGGATCGATACCATATTGAGGTTGTTTCAAATGCCACCGGAAGTTGAATCATTTTCTTTGCTAGGGCCAAGTTACAGGGATGGTATTGTTTTCTCGTCATTTGATGCTATATGACTACGCATCTGATGAAGAAGCCAATTTCATGCTATACCAAACTGAGTTACATGCAAATAAAGAGGGATCATTTTTCATCGAGAAGTATAGTCCTCTTAATTTTTTTTCATAACTTTCGCATGAATACTTTGATTTCTTCAGCTCCAAGGACAACAATTTATTTAAAGAGAATGAAAGGGAGCATTGATGTTGATTTTAATCAATTTTTAGAAAGGATACAATTAGTATGGTCTTAATTTAATGTTACACTTCATAGATCCTCTAATTAGATGTGAGAATTGATCCATTAACTTGTTAGGTCTAACTAATGATCTCAGTTGCTTAAACTTATAAAACCTCTTTTAGTTCACAACTCACCATGTGAGTGAGATTAAACTAAGGTATCACATTCTCTCTTGCTTTTTATTAGTCGTTCAAGAATGAAAGTTCAACTAATAACCCCAAATCATTGTTAGTAGCAGCATGGAAGGCCAAACAATGACTACACTGTTACATAGATAGCCCTTCTGACATCTCATCCTGCGCCTGCTGCTTTAATACCAATTGTCACGACGTGCCTAGATGAATAATTCATTAACTTGTGAGTTGTGAGGCTCAACCCAAAATTCTTATGTTAGTCTTGCAATACAACAACCTAAAGGATGTATTTCTTCTCAAGTATCTAGTTATCATCAGTTCTAAAGTATAAGAAAATGAAGCAACAACTCTTTAAACGATTGACCTAAATCCATCGCAAAGGTTAGTGCTTCTTACTTATCGCCGTAGTATCCCGCGAGCGCAGCGGATGTCTTCCACAGGATTAAGCCGACAAGCACGTTCCTTCTCAAATGGGGAAGAAGAAGCCAGAAGAGGAAGAACTAGGTTCAGCATGCCCTAATGAATCCTATCTCTTCCCTTTTATACTTGGTCCAACCTATGGGGACTATCCACCATAAAAGCCCATCCATCATTAACAGCCCATCAATGTTAATGAACCGGGTTATTGAATCTACACATTAAATCCACTTCCATTTAATCCAAACCCCCTTTATATGCATGAAGCAATTAGATCACTTAATTGGGTTTAGTTACTTTATTGACAATTGGTTATGTATGTATTAATCAAGTGTGAGCCCAACCTTATGGAGATTAAGTCCACCCATGTGGACTCAATTGGATCTAGTCCACTCATGTGGACTTAATCCTACAATCTCTCGCTTGGGCTATACTTGATTCCTTATACACTACATAACCCCTAAGTTGAGCTCAACATGTCAAACTTTATGAGTTAAATACCCCTTTAAACAATCTGGTCCATTAAATCAATTAGTACAGGACTAAAGAAGTCATAGCCACTATAACTGTAACAAGACCTAATAGTAATCACAGTACTAATATTATTAACAACATAGATTAAATGTGGATGTGCAGTACAAGAATGACACGAAATATGATCTACAAGTGTCCATTCTCAATAAGTCCTCTTTATGACCCAAACGGGTCCAAATCATATTTACCAAAACCTGATGCTAAACTACAGTGGTAAATCATAATTCGACTTTATGACTCCAAGAGGAGTTCATATCATATTTACAATAACCAAATGCAAAAATTGCAATAGTAAATATGGCATTCACAAAATCATGCACACATATAAGAAAAACTACAGTATATACAATGAGCCAAAAATATATGTTCATGAACATAGAGCATCACACAAAATATAGATTCCTACACAATGGATACTTCATCGAAAGGAAGAACCCCCATATTTAGTACATGCTGATGAAACACCTTGGGTGGCAAACCCTTGGTGAGTGGATCCGCTAACATGGAATCTATCCTTATATGCTCTATCATTATGTGACCACTCTGAACTCTTTCTTTAACCGCCAAAAATTTTATGTCGATGTGTTTAGACTTCGACGAACTGCGGTTGTTCTTGGAATATAATTCTGTCGTTTTGTTATCACAGTTGATCCTTAATGGCTTGTCAATGCCCCCAATGATCTGTAACCCTGTGATAAGGTTCCGCATCCATATCCCGTGGTTGGAAGCTTCATAGCAGGCTATGAACTTTGCCTCCATAGTGGAAGTGGCTATTAGCATCTGTTTGACGCTTTTTCATGATATAGTCTCTTCCGCCAACATGAAGATATAACCTGAAGTGGACCTCCTGTTATCCAAGCATCCAACAAAATCGGAGTCTGAATATCCAATGATCTCCAGATGACTCGATCTCTGATAAGTGAACATGCAATTCTTCGTTCTTTGCAGATACCGCATAACCCTCTTTACGACTTTCCAATGCGTTGGTCCAGGGTTACTCAAATATCTACCCAACATCCCCACAATGTACGCAAAATCCGGACGCGTACATACCTGAGCATACATCAAACTCTCTACTGCTGATGCATAGGGGAATTGCTGTATTTCCTTTATCTCAAGTTCATTATGTGGACATTGTTGTAAGCTAAGTCTATCACCCTTTGCCACCGGAGTATCGCCAGGAGCACAACTCTGCATACCATACTAAATGAGTACCTTTTCTATATAGGCCTTTTGTGATAGTCCAAGTGTGTACCTTGAACGATTACGAACAATCTGTATGCCTAAGACAAAAGATGCTTCACCAAGATCCTTCATTTCAAATTTACCGGATAAAAATGACTTAGTTTCTAGCAGCAGACTCATATCATTGCTTGCAAGCAATAAATCATCCACGTAAAGAACAAGTATTATAAACTTGCTCCCACTGAACTTGATATACAAACATTGATCAACTGGATTCTCCTTGAAACCATATGAAGAAACCACTTAATCAAACTTCCGGTACAAGTGACGAGATGCCTACTTTAAACCATAAATGAAGTCTCCTTGTAATCGATGTCCTCCTTTTGAGTAAATCCCTTGGCAACTAGGCGTGCCTTATACTTTTCGACATTGCCATGTGAATCTCGTTTGGTTTTAAATATCCATTTACAACCAACAGGTTTCACACCTTCGGGCAATTCTACAAGTTCCCAAACGTCGTTGTCCGCCATAGACTTCATCTCTTCCTTCATGGCATTGATCCATTTTTCCGGATGAGAGCATTGTTTGACTTCTTGGAATGATATGGGATCATCTTTCAACCCAATGTCAAATTCATGCTCTTGGAGATAAACATAATCACGAGACATCGTGGATCTCCTCTCTCTAATGGATGTTCTTAGTGGCACTTGATCTTGAGGTGGTTGGAAGTCATTCTCAATTATAGGAGGGAATACCTCTATTTGAGATGATGCACCTTCCAAGTGAATTGGAGGTGACATGGGAATGTCATGGCTAACTACTCCTTCCGATTGTGTAGCTTCAATTACGCACCAGTAGGTACCATATTAGGATCACTAATGTTCTCCTCAAATGATATTTCCCTAGCTTTATCACTCCCACCATCCTCAATGAATTTAGCATTACCCGTCTCGAAAAAGGATCTACTCAATGGGTTGTAGAACTTGAAACCTCTTGAGTTTTCAGAGTATCCTACAAAATAGCAACTAATAGTTCTTGAGTCCAATTTTCTTTCGTTAGGCCTATAGGGCCTAGCTTCAACTGGATAACCCCAGACATGTAGATGCCTAAGACTAGGCACTCTACCTATTCACAACTCGTATGGGGTTTTTGTTACTGCCTTACTAGGAACTCTGTTAAGTAGGTAAACCGCAATCTTGAGTGTTTCACCCCAAAAGGACTCCGGTAGAGAGGAAAATGCAATCATACTTCTCACCATGTCCTTGAGGGTTCGGTTTCGTCGCTCTGCTACACCATTCTGCTGAGGTGTCCCAGGCATAGTGTATTGCGCCACGATACCGCACTCAGCAAGGTAATCCGCAAAAGACCCAGGACGTTGTTCACCTGATCCGTCGGACCTACCATAGTATTCACCACCACGGTTTGATCTTACGGCCTTAATCTTCTTACCAAGTTGATTTTCAACTTCAGCTTTGAAGGTTTTGATGTCCAGGGATTGTGACTTCTCATGAATAAGATACAAGTATCCATATCGAGAATAATCATCAATAAAGCTTATAAAGTATGATTGACCATTCCAAGAAGCCTTACGGAATGGTCCATATCCGTATGTATAAGCTCTAAGGCTCCATTACTCCGCATTGAGTCCTTATTACTTTTGTTAGTTGTTTTCCCCTTGATACACTCTATGCAGATTTCAAAATCTGACATATCAAGAGAATTGAGAATTCCTAGTGACATTAACCTTTCTAGGCGTTGTTTAGAGATATGCCCTAAACGCCTATGCCATAACATGGATGAATTCTCATTTGTCACATCACGCTTCACACCTATACTATACGTCACAAGATTATCCGTATGAGTTTCAGTGTCCAATCTATATAGCTTGTCAATCAAGGAACCAGTATCACACAAAATAGAATTTCGAAAAATACTAAACTTTCCATTTCCAAATGAACAAGTGTATCCGGAGTTGTCCAAACATTAAATAGAAGTTAAGTTCCGTTTAAAAGACGGTACTACAAATGTATTTTTCAAATTTAAAAGTACATTGTTCCCCAAACAAACTCTAAAGACACATATTGCCTCTACTTTGGCCTTCTTGTCCGTTCCGGTATAGATGAATCTTTCAGCATCAATTGACATTCGGCTCGTGAGGCAACTCTGCATAGTTACACTTATGTGAGTAGTTGCACCAATATCTATCCACCAAGTGTTATTAGATACTGTAGCTAGGTTAACTTCTGAACTAACAAAGTTGAGAAGTATACCTTTCTTGGCACGCTAGTTGGCGTATCTAGGGCAATCCTTCTTCAGATGACCTTTCTTTTTACAAAAGAAACAAGTTGGGTCCGGATCTTGTTGCTTTTGCACCTTATGCCCTGAAGCCCCAGTCACTACAAGTTGTTTACCCTTACCATTACCCTTCTTCCTTTTCTTGTTCGAATACTGAGATGAGGATGCATAGTGAGCACTTTGAGATGTGTCACCCCTTAATCTTTCTTCTTCTTGTACACACTGAGCTATGAGCTCATTTAGTATCCATTTCTTCTTTTGAGTATTATAGCTAATCTTGAAAGGAGTGAACTGTGTAAGCAGAGAGATTAAGATGAGGTTCACAAAGACACTTTCAGACATATCTAACTTTAATGTCTTAAGCCTTATAACCAAGTTAGACATCTCCATGATGTACTCTCTAATGTTACCCTTCCTTGTGTACCGCATGGACACTAACTTCGTGAGAAGTGTAGTAGTCTCTACCTTTTCGTTTGAGGCGAATCGGTCCGCTAATTCTTTAAGGAAGGTTTTAGCATCTTTCTTCTCAGTTATCGAACCCCTTAGTGATTCCGGAATTGACATTCTCATGATCATTAGACTCATGCGATTAGATCGCTCCCACTTGTCAAAGTTCACCTTTTGATCCGCAGTTGAATCATTAGTCAAAGGTGCAGGACGATCATTCCTAAAGGCATAGTCCAGATCCATGCAACCCAATAAAATCGTAATATGCTCTTTTCATGGTCCAAAATTTATGCCTGTAAGCACGGAAATGTTGTTTAGATTAGCAGACATTGAGAACACTACATAAGCAAATGCAAAGAACATAGCTCAATTTAATAAACAAGGCATGTATCTAGTGCAATAACAAAAGCAACAAATAAAACATGCATCTGTATGGGCATACATAGAGATATCTAGTGCAACATTACATTAAGTCTTTGGACTAAATTATAACTTGCTATTGGTACTCTCTAAATAACTCATGATCACCTTCATCTGCCACATAACTCGCCTTCCTTTGGGCCGACGCATCATGCGCATGATACTTTATTCATGAGCTTCTTTATTTAGCTTATGTTTTCTAGCCACTCACAATACTTCCAATCAGCTAGCACCCCTTCCTTTTGGCCGACACATCATGCGCATGATCAAGAAGTTTAACTTCATTTGTGAGCTTCCTTAAATATATATCCGGCATAAGAATGATTTTCCTTTGGGCCAATCACCATTAGCATGGACATACATCCCTCTACACTAATACTCTTAGCCTCCTCAATAGTTCTCGCTTTGGCGATAGTATTGATTCGACTAGGTAGCAAGAGCGAAAAAGAATCCAGGAAGAAATTGCTGAAAACTATCAATCGATTGGTATTAGATATCAATTGATTAACACCCTTTTAATCGATCAAGAATGGATGTGAATCGATTCACACTATGACAATCGATTGACCAATAGATTGAACATACATGAATCGATCCACTGACCGATCCAGAAAGATTCTGTTAGCTTGTTCATCCACCCCTATCGATCAGCTGATCGATTGACCAACGCCAATCGATTAGCCGATCGATTCAGAAACCTTCTGTGGATAACCCAGCGAACTCCAATCGATTGACTGATCGATTGGTGAATCCCAATCGATCCAAAAGCTCTCTGTTGGCTTCTCCCAATTTCAATCGATTAGCCGATCGATTGGTAACCCCAATCGATCAGCCGATCGATGTAGGAGCTTTCTGTTCCATTCTTTCGAACTTCAATCGATTGGCTGATCGATTGGTGACCCCGATCGATCAGTCGATCGATCCAGAAGGATTCTTGTCACGAACTGCAGTCCGAATCGATTGATTCCTCATGCCAATCGATTGGTGAAGACCAATCAATTAACCGATCGATTCAGAGTTGTTATGTTCGCGAACTTGAGCATCCCAATCGATCCAACCTTACGCCAATCGATTGGTAAGCACCAATCGATCAAGCGATCGATTCGGGTTGCTTTTGTTCGCGAATTCGCGACTCCCAATCGATTGGGAACCTTCCTAATCGATTGATATCAGAAGACGTCCATTTCTGAAACGCGATTTTCTTCCCTAAAATCGCGTCGCCAATCTCATTCTTCGCGAATAATGTGAAAAACTCGATTCAAGGGTTAAATCCTAATCTATCCATGCTACATTCAGCGAATATACATCAATTTCGCTCATCCACATGGAATCAAATGCAGAAATTGATGTATTTGTGCAAAATAAACATTGAAAACCAATCCTTACGCCTTAAAACTGATAATAAGCAATCCCTAAGCTCTGATATCAATTGTTAGTCTTGCAATACATTATGAACAACCTAAAGGATGTATTTCTTCCCAAGTATCTAGCTATCGTCAGTTCTAAAGTATAAGAAAATGAAGCAACAACTCTTTAAACGACTGACCTGAATCCATCGCAAAGGTTAATGCTTCTTACTTGTCACCGTAGTATCCCGCAAGCGCAGCGGATGTCTTCCACAGGATTAAGCCGACAAGCACGTTCCTTCTCAAATGGGGAAGAAGAAGCCAGAAGAGGAAGAGCTAGGTTCAGCATGCCCTAATGAACCCTATCTCTTCCCTTTTATACTTGGCCCAACCTATGGGGACTATCCACCATAAAAGTCCATCCATCATTAATAGCCCATCAATGTTAATGAACCGGGTTATTGGATCTACACATTAAATCCACATCCATTTAATCCAAACCCTCTTTATATGCATGAAGCAATTAGATCACTTAATTGGGTTTAGTTACTTTATTGGCAATTGATTATTTATGTATTAATCAAGTGTGAGCCCAACCTTATGGAGATTAAGTCTACCCATGTGGATTCAATTGGATCTAGTCCACTCATGTGGACTTAATCCTACATCTTAAACTCAAGATAATAGTAACTTAACACATCTAAGCTCATAAACCTTTTTTTATTGGTACACAACTGAACAAGGGAACTCAAATAGGGCGTCACTTATCCAAAATTCTTAGAGCAAGTCTTTTGACTACACTTGATACCTCATATAAATTGTTTCCTCTTGCCTCCCCATTAATTCTCTAACCTTCCTGTTCTTGTTTCCCTTATGCTGGTAGTCTTGCACAATATCTGGAGCATATAATGATTTTCCTCTTGAGTATGTTGGCCTTTTCATAAGAAACTGGCTATTTCCTCCTTCCAACAGTCAAGTTGAGGAAGAAAATAATAGTAAAAAAAGCGATATTTATTAAAAGATATATGCCGAATATAAATTCAAAGCGAGCCTATTCTCTCATCTTAAAATTTTATTTTCTCATTGTTATTTGTATATGATTTATTCATAAGGTTCTTGAGTTAGATTTCTTGAATTGCTAACTCACTATATTTTTCAACAGGATAATGTGTTTGTACAATTAGTTTGTTCAATTCAGTATCGCATTGTTAAAGAAAATGCTGATGATGCTTTCTACGAGTTACAAAATCCAGAAGAGCAGATCCAAGCTTATGTTTTTGATGGTGATTCAAGTCTCTTAATTATATAGATTTAAGGTTGCGTACTTTCTTGTTTTTTACATGTCATGTCTTTTCTGTTTAAAACCATAGTGGTCCGAGCACATGTTCCTAGAATGACTCTTGATGAACTCTTCGAGCAAAAAGGTGATGTGGCAAAAGCAGTCCTTGAGGAGCTAGAAAAGGTAAGACTTCTACTTTCCTTCACATGTGTGATCATGTGGTTTGCCCTTTAACATGATGTTCTATGTTTATTCTCGTCTTGCATAACAATTTTCCTTTAGGAGCTCTGATTTCGTCATGAAGTGTTTGTTTTTTTTCTTTTATCCATTTTATGCTTTTATTGGTGTTTATTGGACTATGTAAACTTCTTTCTATCTGCCTTATGTATTAGTGATTATAGTACAAGTTGTTTTTTATCTTACATTTCCTTTCTTCTATTCTCATTCCAAGTGATAAACAACTTGCTGGTACTTACTTCAGTAATGTCATTTCTGAAACTAGTGAAAAAAAATTTCCTCTTCTTTTATTTGTTTTTGCATTTTGACCAAATATCCGCATCAAAAATTATTCGATATGCTTGCACTATCAACATGAAACCTTTTAAGAACTTGATTTGAAGATACCACTTTACATTGGATACTTCATTTTCATGAGAATTGTCTTCCACTCTTCTATGCTCGTCCTTAAGTTTTTAAACTATTTGGTTGGTAATTTTGTCTTCTGGAACAGCGTACTACCAGTGATCTTACTACTTATAATGTTATACTCTCAAATTAACAATTATGTCCTCTGGTCAGGTAATGGGAAGCTATGGATTTAACATTGAGCAGATTCTTATGGTTGATATTATACCAGATTCTTCTGTGCGAAGGGCTATGAATGAAATAAATGCAGGTACTAATCCATTAGAATTTTCTTATGCATTCGTGGAAATAAATATGGGAGGATATGTAATTGTAGCTTGTGGATTGTTCTAAATATTTTTGATACTTTTAGTGAAACCATCTTTAAGTACTTTTTAGATAATCTCTTTCTACATTATACATAGAATTTTCAGAATTGCTTCTTACTGCCAATTAACTAGAGATCTCCCCAATTCTGCAAACTCCCATAAACATTTTACTACTTTTCAGAAACTATCACGATGCTCTCAATCTGAAAATGCCAAACTACCCTACATGCAAGAAATTACACTCCAAGTATATTGCTATTCGAGAGTGGCAGTTACAATTACACTGCTTGCACTTGAAGGCAAACTTGGTAATTATTGAAAAAGAAAGTAGTCTAGGTCAATTTTGGAAAATAGTGCACCCAGATAAAAAACTATAAATCACCTTTAGAAAATTTGACTTGCATACTTTTATTTGACTTAAAAGATCATTTGTTCTCTTGTGGTTACACAGGCAACGTCAACATGTTAGTTAAATTCTCAAACTTTCCTGAGTTTATATTTGCCTCAGCATATGGTGAATGAATATCTGATCTAACCTCAATTTTTTGTTTTCGTGTATATAATAAATTTGTTGTTGCACTGTTAACAAGAATCGTTAGTATCGTCTTTTATATGCACACGATTTGATTAGTAGTAAGTTGAGCAGAAGATTGTCCAAAACCGAGTAAGTAAACATAGAATTTTGCTTCAGTTGTAGAGTGAGCTTTGATGCCCTCGAGAAGTTTAGGATTACTCGAAGGAATTTGGGCATTTGTTCATTATCATTACTCTATTGTTTAGGTGACAGGAGTTGTTTACATTCTTGTTTTCCTTCTTTATCTAACTCAGCCGTTGAAAACTGCAGCACAGAGGATGCAACTTGCTAGTGTCTACAAAGGCGAAGCTGAAAAGGTCCTCATGGTGAAGAAAGCCGAAGCTGAGGCAGAGGCCAAATACCTCGCAGGCGTTGGGGTGGCAAAGCAGCGCCAGGCGATCACTGATGGCCTGAGAGAGAACATCCTGAATTTCTCCCATACGGTATCCGGCACCACTGCTAAAGAGGTGATGGATCTGATAATGGTCACACAGTACTTTGACACCATCAAAGAACTCGGAAACTCATCGAACAATACGACCATCTTCATACCCCATGGGCCCGGTCATGTGAAAGATATCTCAGATCAGATCCGCAACGGAGTGCTGGAGGCAGCAGCAGGCAGTTCGCAGACGAACAATCTCTAATGTGTCTCTGGTATTCAACGAAGGATCTCCTGTAATAACTACTAACTCGAAACCAAAATGTTACTCTTTTCTTTTGCTCTGAGTTCGACTGTTGAACATAGTTGAAAGGGTCTATTTGGGGTTTGAAACTTAAGGTTTAATAAGCATGGCAGTTGTCATCATGTAAAATTGTGCACGATCTATTTTGTTTTGAGTGAGTTGTAGCAAGAGTTATATTTTGGGCAAACATTAAAAGACATATTTAGAATAATTTTTAAATTTTTCTTTAAATGTTTAATGGCTTTTCTAAATTGTCCATTAAATTTAAAATGGATCCTAACCCTCTGTTTGGATGGAGTGAGGGAAGATTTATTAATGAAAGGGGAAGTAAAGTAGATTTATTAGCATAATATGTGTTATTTTTTTTTAAGAGACTTGCATAAGTATATTAATTTTAGTTTTAAAATAATTTAAAATTTTGTAGATCTATCAATATTTTAGACAAAAGTAACTAATAAAGAGAATTCTGAATCAATTTATACCTAAAACAATCTATTCCTACCAGTCCATTTAATATATCTGAATAATAACATAAATTGATAACAGTTAATTTTTATATATGCAAAGGTTTAATAAAATTTATTACAAATTAATTATAATACTTATTGATCCGGTGATAAGAACGAGGGGCTCTCATTGGCGGGAGGTCAATGGCACGTGGAGGTCAAAGGTCAAGATAGTCAACCCGGAGACCGGCCGACCGGACGAAGCAGGCCTACCGACAGGGCCCCGCAGGCCGACCGGCTGTGAATCCTCCGAACCGAATGAAAGACAACTCGACTAGGGGTCGGGTTTCCGATGCTCTAAGGTAAAAATGTTTCAGGGGTCGAGCGGGCTGTCCGTTCAGCCGGTGCACAAGGCAACACAGGCAGGAGCAGTCTCATCTGAGCATATGACCGATGCAGAAGTAATACGCCTGCCAAGCGGTCGATCCGCTCGGCCCCGGAACAGACAAGGAACACAAAAGGACCAAGGAGACAGGGGATAACATCATCCTCGAGACACCTGCCGCCGACAAGCAGTAGAGTTAGCGGCCGAGCCGTACACAGAATCATACGGTGGAAGCTTCCACCGTCACATCCGGGATATGCTCGGACGATTGCGGGATGGCGCCAGAGGTACTTTTCTGACACAGGTTTGTTAAGGTATGTTTGGGGAAGCGTGCACGCATCGGGAAACGTGCCTGCGCTTCCCCGGGGTCCTATATAAAGACCCCAGACGTCGACGAAGGTATAGAGACATCTCTACTGTAGCCTCGTTACTCTGCCTCTCTCGTTGCCTGACTTGAGAGTCGGAGGGCCGTCGCCGGGAAACCCCTCCCGGCTCGGCTTCGTTGCAGGTTCGTCTGAGGGCTACACCACCAGTCGGAGACAGTGGAGCATGCCACGTCACCAGTGTCCGTCGACTCAGCGCTCGGACAGGATCAAATTGGCGCCGTTTGTGGGAACGCACCTGAATCCGAGTCGAGGAAATGGAAGAAGCTGGACGTCAACTTATGGTAACGCTCTCTCCCGAAGAGCTTGAAACACTCGTCCAAGCGCGAGCAGCGAAAATCGTGGAACAGCAGCAGAAAGCTCAGGCCGAGCGAGCAGCGCAACAGGCGACATCGGCCTGGGGGGCCGAGCATCTCTCGAAGACAGGCAGGAGCAGCTCTCAATATGGGGGCAGAACAAGGGGTCGGCCGGCACTCAGATGGGGGTGCCGCCCGCCCCAATACCTTTTCATCGGGCTCTGTTCCAGACGCCCTCGGAGGTAGCACAGGCTAACCAAGACAAGAGATCTTCATCGGACGAAGCACCCATCCGGGATGTCAAAAAAGGAAAGGCGCCCCGGTCGGATGCATCTCCCGAGCGGACCAACCGGCAGTTCTCAGATGCCATCCTTCGCGATCCATTGCCAAGGCATTATGTGCCCCCTGCGATCGGGGAGTACAACGGGACAACCGACCCGGACGACCACCTGGGTAAATTCGACAGCACCGCCACTCTGCATCAGTACACAGATGGTGTGAAATGCCGAGTATTCCTCACCACGCTTTCGGGATCGGCGCATCGGTGGTTTCGAAGACTGCCGGACGGCTCCATCACAAGTTTCAAGGAATTCCGAACGGCGTTCCTCCATCATTTTGCAAGCAGTAGGCGCCACTAGAAGACGAGCGTCAGCTTGTTTGCCATCAAGCAAGGCACGAGGGAGCCGCTCCGAGCGTACATTCAGCGCTTCAACCAAGTGGCCATGGACATTCCATCGGTCACCTCGGAAACAATGGTGAACGCGTTCACGCAAGGGCTCGTGGACGGTGACTTCTTCCGCTCGCTCATCCGGAAGCCGTCCCGGGACTACGACCACATGCTGCATAAAGCCAATGAATACATCAATGTGGAGGAAGCCCAGGCGGCGAGGAGAAAAGAATCCTAGAGCGACCAACGAGCTCCCGCCGAGCGGAAGCAACCCATCAGTCACCAGCCGCCTAGAGGACCGCAAGCCGAAGTCGTCCGTCCTCATCAGCACACTCAGTCGCACGCCGTTCAGCACGTTGCGGCTGATCGGCCCAAGCCCAAGGGGAAGATATGGACCCCCGATGTTTTGTTCACTACATTAGTCGACCACTCACAATACCCGCAACTGTCGGAGCCTACCCCCAATCGCTCATCCTGCACGAAGGGGCTATCGCCGCCGATCGCCTTCGTCAGACCGACAACATCGACAACGGAGCCCCATGCAAAGGATAGAAAGGCGATCCCCTGAGCGGCATCATCGTCAGCAGCACGGAGCCCACCACCGAGCGTCAAATGAACGACCTCAACCTTCCGCTCGGGAGGAGGAAAATAGGGGCAACGCATCGCGGGAAGAGATCAACATCATCGCCGGAGGCCCGACCGGCGGAGATTCCAATAGAGCCAGAAAGGCACATGTAAGGCAGCTGAGGATCCACGCGGTCGGCTGCAGCCAGGAAAGGGCGAGCAGACCCGAGATCAGCTTCGGGCCCAGGGACCTCCAAGGAGTTGAAGTCCCACACGATGACGCCCTGATCATTCGAGCGGTAATAGCCAATTATACTATTCACCGCATCTTCATTGACACAGACAGCTCGGTCAACATAATCTTCAAGAAGGCCTTCGACCAACTACAAATTGACCGAGCCGAACTACTGCCTATGACGACCCCCCTCTACGGATTCACGGGGAACGAAGTCTTGCCGGTCGGCCAAGTCCGACTAGCTATATCGTTGGGCGAGGAGCCGCTCAGAAGGACGAGGACCACCACCTTCATCGTGGTTGATGCTCCCTCTGCCTACAACGTCATCTTGGGGCGACCGGCTCTCAACGAGTTCCGGGCGGTCGTCTCTACCTTCTGCCAGAAGATCAAATTCCCGGTGGAAGATCAAGTAGGGGAGGTGCGGGGAGACCAGCTGGCCGCTCGAAGATGCTACGTGGAGATGGTCCGAGCCGAAGCCAAGTCCGCTCGGAAAGTGTCGCGGGTCGAGGTACATGCTATTACTGAAAAGTCACCTTCTTTAATTTATGAAGAAAAAGAGGAGGTACAGATTGACCCTTCCCGACCGGAGGCCGCCACCTTCATAGCATCCGATCTGGAGGAGAAGCAGAAGGAGAGGTTGATCAAATGCTTGCGGCGAAACTGCGACGTCTTCGCCTGGTCAACCCACGAGTTGCCTGGGGTCTCGCCGAGCGTAGCGCAACATAAACTTCATGTCCGGCCGGACACTCGTCCGGTGAAGCAAAGGAAGAGGGACTTCAGCGCGGAGCAAAATGTAATCATCCGAGCGGAGGTAGAGAAGCTTCTGGAGGCCGGCCACATAAGGGAAGTACAATTCCCGAGTTAGCTTGCAAATGTGGTCCTGGTTTCCAAGCCGGGCAACAAGTGGAGAGTCTGCATCGACTTCCGGGACTTGAACAAGGCGTGCCCGAAAGACTTCTACCCCCTTCCCCGGATCGATCAGCTGGTGGACTCCACGGCCGGATGTGAGCTGATATGAATGCTGGATGCATAGCAAGGCTACCATCAAGTGTCGCTCGCCCGAGAAGACCAAGAGAAGGTCAGCTTCATCACGGTGAACAGCACCTACTGCTACAATGTAATGTCGTTCGGGCTGAAGAACGCGGGAGCCACCTACCAGCGTCTGATGAACAAGGTCTTCAGGGAGCAGATCGGACGCAACTTGGAAGTGTACGTGAACGACATACTTATCAAGTCCTTCCGGGCGGCCGATCTCTACACGGACATGGAGGAGACCTTCCAAACGTTGAGAAGGTATGACGTCAAACTTAACCCTCAGAAGTGCCTGTTCGGGGCAAAAGGCGGGCGCTTTTTGGGCTACATTGTGACCGAGCAGGGTATAGAGGCGAACCCCAGCAAGATAAAGGCATTGTAGGACATGCCGCCTCCCAGAAATCTCCGAGAGGTAAAGCGTCTCACCGGTCGGATAACGGCGCTGTCAAGGTTCATTTCTAAGACCGCCAACCGGAGCTTGCCATTTTTCAAGATTCTCCGTAAAGCCACCAAGTTCCAATGGGACGAGGAGTGCGATCGGGCATTCGAGGAATTGAAGACTTATCTGAATTCCTTACCCGTGTTGGCGAAACCAGCCGAAGGTGAGCCGCTCCGCATATATTTATCTTCAACTGAGCATGCTGTGGGCTCAGCATTAGTAAGGTCGAGCGGTGAGGAACAACCAGTGTAACTTTTAAGTCATATCTTAAAAGATGTTGAGTCTCGCTATACCGGTCTTGAGAAGTTGGCTTTCGCCTTGGTACTCGTCGCTCGGAGGTTGCGCCCTTACTTCTTGGCACACACCATTATTGTGATGACAAATAGCCCGCTCGCAAGGGTACTCCTGAACCCTGAAGCTTCCGGACGGCTCATCAAGTGGACAACGGAACTTAGCGAATTCGACATCCAATACCAACCCCGCTCGGCGATCAAAGCGCAGTCCTTGGCGGATTTCGTGACCGAAGTACAAAAGCCCGAGCCCGAGGCTACATGGAAAATATATGTGGACGGCTCGTCTACTCGGCTCAGGAGTGGAATTGGGATCATGCTACTGTCGCCTCAGGGAGAGCGGATGCATTTATCCGTCCGGCTAGATTATCGGGCAACCAATAACGAGGCGGAATACGAAGCCCTCATAGCCAGATTGCAAGCCGCACGACATGTTGGAGCCAGTCGGGTTGTGATCCACTCGGATTCCCAGCTTACCGCTCAGCAACTCACAGGCGCTTTTGAGATAAACAATGCAAGACTCAGATTGTACGCAGAGGACTTTAATAAACTCAAGACCGACTTCACCGAGGTAGTGATCCAAAAGATACCCCGAGCGGAGAACCAAGCAGCAGACGAATTAGCCAAGCTCGCGAGATCGATATTGCCGATCGTCATCCAGCAACCAATCGAACAGGTATCCTTGGTAGCGCATATAGACCGGATGGAAGGCATCACATTCCCAAGTGATTGGAGAACAGCCATCATGGAGTTTCTGCGCTCAGGGGCTTCACCGTCCGATCGGGATGAAGCTCAGCTACTAATGAGGAGGGCCGGCCGGTTCACTCTCATCGGAGATCAACTTTACAAAAAGGCTTTCTCCCGACCGTTGCTAAAATGCGTCAGCTCAGAAGACGTAGAGTACATTCTCCAGGAGGTCCACCAAGGATCTTGCGGAGGTCATCCGGGCGGCTGATCTTTGGCTAGGAAGATCCTGCTGGCCGGATACTTCTGGCCAACGCTACATGAGGACGCCGCTCAGACCGTCGCAACGTGTCTCTCCTGTCAGAAATACCACAATTTCTCGCATAAGCCGACGGAGGAAATGAAAGCGTCCATCGTGTCTTGCCTGTTCGGCCAGTGGGGCATGGACATCGTAGGACCCTTCCCTATGGCGACCAGACAAAGGAAGTTTCTATTGGTGGCAATAGATTACTTCTCCAAGTGGGTGGAGGCTGAGCCATTGGCCAAAATAACCTAGCACATGGTCAAAAAATTCATCTGGCAAAACATCATCTGTTGGTTCAACATTCCACGTCGGCTCGAGTCGGACAACGGGCGACAGTTCGTCGGAAATCAGCTTGAGGAATGGTGCAAGGGGTATGACATTGAGCAGCACTTCACGTCGGTGGCGTATCCCCAAAGCAATGGTCAAGCCGAAGTAGCCAACCGGGAGATACTCCGAATTCTTTGGGCTCAGCTCGACCACATGGGAGGAAGCTGGGTGGACGAGCTGCCGGGAGTCTTATGGGCCATCCGCACAACCCCTAAAGAGGGAACGGGAGTAACACCTTTCCATATGGTGTATGGAGGCGAGGCGGTCGTCCCAGTCGAAGTCGGCGTAGAGTCCGCCCGGATCCAGAGCTACGACGAAGATAATGCCGAGCGGAGGCAGCTAGAATTGGACTTAATCGACGAGGAGCGAGCCAAGGCATCCGTCCGGCTGATGGCCTACAGGCAGAGAATGAAGCAGAACTACAACCGTCGCGTGGTTCCTCGAGCATTCCAGGTGGGTGACTTGGTCTGGAAGAAAGTCAAGCCGGTCGGGGACGTGGGCAAGTTGGAGGCTCCCTGGGCAGGACCGTTCAAAGTCATCGAGAAGCTCTGATCGGGAGCCTACTACTTGGAAGATGAGGATGG